>NC_090933.1:778208660-778511690 GCF_040938575.1 Ambystoma mexicanum | reverse complement strand
AACACAGCTGCAAAACAACAAGTGAATTCCATGAACTTAAAATTGTACTCATTTGCGAAGCAGGTTGAACTAACATACTGCAAATAACATATAATGGCTGCACATAGTCAAATAAAATGGTTGCATACACTATGTTCAGATATCAAACGAGAATACCACCACGAAAACATAAAAGTTAATGTGTACATTAATATCAGTGCTATAAACACACAAAATTACTAACTTCATCCTTTTACAATTGCAGTGAAGACCACTCTCCTGAAAATCAACAGCATCTAAACTACAAACAACATATCCGAAGAAACCTGCTCATTCTACACAAAAAGAAAAAGTACGTGGATTAATACCTTTATATTCTTACTGTTCCTCATAAAGACTGTGTGGGTCATTCATGTAATTTGCGCACCAAAAAAAACATTGATTTCTGAACCATTCTGCCCACAAATCCCCATTTAGTAAACGGAGATTAACAGGCAGAATGGCACAGAAATCCCTGTTTTTTTGGAACACAAATAACATACTGAAGCCTTAGAATGTTCGTACTACAAATAAATAACTGTTTTAATTTTATACCATTATGTTTACTATTAATGCTTCTCCTCACCACTAGCTCACTTTCTACTCTCATCTGAACCAGAGCGTAGTAACATACAAACAAAAAAATAGCCTTCCCAACTCATTGTAACTGCCCAATGCACATTCACACACCACCACAAACAACTTCCCAATTAAACTCATACACGCATGCACACAGCGCACATACATAGTAAAACAGACCAACCCATACCTTCTTTTTTTTAACAGACCCCAAATAATGCCTACCAAAAAGCAAGTCTGTAGAAAGGAATGCAGAAATAGAGCAAATTAAAATAAAAGTGTCCAAAATACGCAGCCATCTCTACCAGAGTTTGTACAAAACGTTGAAACAAAACAGCTAATGGAGTCATTTAGCGAAACAAAAGAAGCTTCAACTACAGAAACTTTGCCTCCTCTATCAAAATGTGAAACAAAACAGTAAATGCTTAACAAGAATTCGGCTACCACTACTGCTAACACTGGTCCTATAAATCCTCATATACTAGTACGAAACCATACTAAAAAAAGTATTTTAGCAAGAATGTTCCGCCACAGAGTCCTTCAGAATCTAATAAGAACAGGAGCGAAACCATCCACAACCCTTAAAACCTACCGTAGAAAATTAATCCTAGAAGCTCTCATAGACAGTGCAATCCTTCTCAAAAGGAAGTTATTTATTTTAGTTTTAAACAGAATGAAACCACTAACAAAACTAAGTACTAAACTACAAAAGAAACATCTCAATAAAAGGAATGTCAACAAAAATAACTTCTTAAATATCTGTGGAGGGGAATGGAGCCACATCACAGAACCATATTTTAATGAAGAAGCATACAAACAAAACCAAACAAGCACAATTGCCATCCATAGCAGTGGACGAGGATATGAAAAAATCAATAATACCATCATGGAACAGGAAACACTGCTTACAAAAGTATCCCCAGAAAACTCAGAATTACCTCTCCATTCGACTGAACCTAAACGTCCAGTATACAAATGGCCGTGCACGTCAATGTGTAAAAATCCCAACAAATGTTTCAAATCTTTACGCCAGTTCCTCAATCAGTATGTGAAAGGTAAAGACAAAATCAAAATGAAAGTGCTGCAAAATATGGATACCTGTCCAGTGCGCAAATACACAGGACTACAAGGACATTCATTAGCCTGCATTTCAGGACCTATTTGCAAAAGCACCTTCCATGATATCAAAATGATATCAACACATCATTCAAATGTAAGAAATCTGGTGTATAAACTGTACTATGCTAAAAGTCCTGCTTTAGAACTAGCCAATTTAAATAACACTCTTCTACATGGTACACCCAAATACCTACAAGAAGAAATCAACCGTATCCAGAGAAAATATTTTGGAAGTGAAAGCCACTTACAAAATGCAATAGCTTTAGAACAGGCTAGCAACAGTTGTGCACATGGCAACCTTCTATTACACACATACAAAAAAGAAATACGAAAATGTAAAAGTACATCCGCTGAAGTACCAAACCATGTGTGTGTGTTGCCGCAGAAGTTTTTACAAAAGTAACACAAAAACTATAGACGTAACATACAAAATAGAAGACAATGAAGATTCCAAATGGTTTGAATTAGCTCTATACCTTTTAGCAGAAAACAAATACGAAATAAGTGAACCCTTAATATGTTGCAGTTACTGCACTACAAAACTTGACAACAACCAAACTCCTTCACGGGCTATCAAAAATAACTTGGAATTATTCCCACTACCAAAACCCCTGCAACAACTCAATTTGTATGAGAGCATCAAAATTCAAACAGTACACCCATTTCAAGCAATAATACGCCTTCAAACAAAAACAGCAAAATGACCTCCCTCTGAATTGGTGAAAGGCATTTGTGGCAAAGTAGTTTAGTTTCCATTAGATCTGACAGAAAAAGTGCACACTCTAGTAGTGCAACGTCCAATAGAGCATTCTTTAATTGTCTTAGTAAATGATGTACCAACAAAAGACAAAAAAATTTGGCAACAACTCATGGGGCCTCATTACACGGAAGGCGGTGAGCCATGGCGCTATTAGCGCCATGGCTCATGCCGGTAAAATACCGGCACCGCCTTGGCGGAAAGGGGATTTACCGCCCCATTCCAAGGTTGGAGGGGCGGTAAATCCCCTTTCCGACATTGCCCTTCCCCATTCCCATTTCTGCCCCATAGGGCTCTATGGAAATGGGGAAGGCGCTAATTACGCCACCGCAATTTTGCTGTGCCGTAATTAGCTCCGAAGTCCCTTAGTGGGTTGGATTTTAACGCCTGCAAGAAGCAGGCGTTAAATCCTCCAACCCGCAAAGGGACCTCGTAGTATGGCGGTAAGGGTTGACGGTCACCATTGCCATTAACGGTGACCGTTAACCCTTACCGCCGTCCGTGTAATGAGGCCCATGGACTTACATAATGTTAGACAAGACTTGCAATATCTGAAAGACAATAATGAATACGACAAAGAAATAAATATTGAAGAAAGCTTAAGGGAAAAAACTGAAATAATTCAAAGAGTCATCAGAAACTTGTCAATTTGAACTTCTGGATCCTGCTGCAGTATGCACTCTTTTGGACCATTATACAATTCATCCATTGCACTCTAATGAGAGCATAGATGATGCACTAGAAACTTAGCAAATGCGACAAACCAAAGGTTCACCGATGAACATATGGAAAAAAAGTATAGAAGCACGTGCTTTTCCACTACTATTTCCTACTGGCAAAGGAGGAAGATACGATGATAGACCCACTCAGATAACAGCATCAGAATACCGCTCATTACGAATGTATTCTGAAGATCCCAGATTTAGACAAAATGTGAAATACATATTCCACCTACTCTTTGAAAGTGAACTAGCAACCCTATAGTACGGAGTTGCAGACATATTGAAATCTGGAACCCACTTTCAAAATATGTCAGCTATGCAATTAATACAAAAAGTGCAAGAAAAAGATGACGTTTTACAATCAAGCATAACTAATCTGTTTGCTAACATGCATGGTACGAAAGAATACTGGTTCCGACGTCACAGAGATGTACGTTGTATGATCAGAAACCTTGGACCACCCACTTGGTTTGTTACATTAAGTTGTGCAGAATATGCATGGGAAGATTTACATGATTTCCTACTCATATCAAACAACAACAAAACCAACATAGATATACTAACACCTGGAGAACTTTGCTCTCTAGATCCTGTTAATGTTTCATGATATCTCCACCATCGTTTCATTGCTATGCTACACTTTATTTGTAATAAAACTGTTCCTCCCCTCAGAGAAGTGCAACACTTCTTTTGGAGAAAAGAATACCAAGCCAGAGGAGCACCTCATATCCACATGCTTTTATGGATTAAAGGTGCACCTAAATTTGGTCAGGACAGTGATGCCACTGTTTTGCAGTTCATCCAAAAATATGTCACTTGTGAAATCCCTTCACAAACGACACATAGCGACCTTCATGGACAAATTTTACAATTTGAAAGACACAAATGTGGCAAATATTGTCATTGCAAATACAAAAGCAAAGGGAACTACTACACCAAATGCCGCTTTGGTTTCCCTAGACCAGTTACAAAAACAGGTGAAGTGAACAATTTATGTCTTCAGTTCGACATAGTGTTAAAGGTAAATCACCTAAGAACACATATTACATAAAAAGAACAGAAGAATCAATACAAGAATGCAAACATAGATGTGCAGTACCTTGCAGACAATTCCACTGCAGTTGCACAATATGTTACAGCCTACTTAACAAAAGCAGAAAAAACATAGCTTCAAGACCTCTAGAATGACATATCATCAGACAAAACACTATCTCAGAAATTGTACAGGCTAGTCATAAAAATGCTCTCTCATAGAGAATGTGGCACCTACGAAGCTGCAGATCATTTAACCGGTACTGCTTTGTGTGGAAAATCTGAAAATATAGTATGGCTAAGTCTTGGTCCTGATAAATCTAGAAAAATAGTTCTCAAATCATATGAGGACATAGAAACAATAGACAAAAATGATCCCAACAGCCAAGACATTTTTGTTACGCTCACCTGGCTCCCACAGGGGCGTCGGTCGGACCCAGACAGCTGCGGTCTCCACCCACGTGATGCGTAGTGCAGCGATGACTGACTGGATGTGCCCTCCTAATCTTGTCTGCTTAACCCGTAGAAATATTCTCCTGCAAGTGGAGAGATGGAGTTAGCCACTTGTGGATTCAAGTGATGGCACCCCCACAGTCCTCCCCAACTAATCACCTCCGAAATGCCCTCACAGCAATCTCACCTTATATTCTTGAAAGATGAGCTCTCCATCCTGCATGGATTTGCAGGGGCGCGTCGATTCCAGTTACTTCACTGGTTTGAAGGCTCGGGCGAGTTCCGGAGAGTATTGACTCTGAGGTTCCTGGTGAGGACCAGTAAGTATTAAGTTCATAGAGTTCAATAAGTCCGATGTTCACTCTTGTTTCCCCCTTCCTTTCTTGTCTTGCAGCTGGCTCGTGAAAAGATGCTCTTGTGGCAGCTGGTGGCGCTCAGGTAAGAGTCTGTATTAACCGGCGCTGTCCGGTAAATGTTGCACAAGGAAATGTGTTGCTTTGTCTCTCTTTACAGATGCGGCACGTGAAAATATGGAGAGTCACAAAAGGATGCCTCCGGTGGTAAATCAGGTAAGTCTATGGTGGTACGAATTATATTTGTTGGTTCCCTCGGCTCACCTTGTGGTTTTCTTTTGTCTCCTAGGTGCCGAAGTTCGGCGAAGAAATGATGGAGGCAGCGCCGACCCGAAGGATGCTGTGAAGACTGGTGAGTATGGATCCAGAATCAGGTGTGGAATAGAAATAAGTTTGTTTTCTAACCTTGTCCCTTCTTTCCTCTTTGTTTTAGGAGCTCCGGATTCGAGGCAGGCGTGGCAGAAGACTGGATGCAGGCTGCAGGCACAGTGAGTGTTACGCTGCTGGATGCAGAATAACGCGAAGCGTGTGTTGCTGGTCGGGTGTGGTTTAAATAGCCTCAAAAGTAGTCCCAGGTAAGAAGTCCCTAGAACCACACCTGAGTAAAAAATAGTCCCCGTAGAAAAATAGTCCCTTTCAGGCTTCATGTTGGATTGGAGTCATTTGCAGCATGGTCTGCCTGAGGTAAGTAATGACTATGAGCCTGGCGCCAGGACTGATTCCTACTATGAGCCTGGCGCCTAAGGCGCCAGGACTGAACCCAGATAGCCCCTAGCCGGGGCTGCAGAGGTTTTATTAAATGTCTAGATGCCTGCTCCCGGGGACGATGGGCTTGGTCCGGATCCCTTGGGGTAGGCATCATGACAATTCTAAAAAACAATTTACTAGACACATACTACCCGAACAGGAGTACCACTTTGGAAAGCATGTGTCTATACCACATAGCCCAAAACTTTGCATACAAAAATAATATAAAACCTGATGAAAAAAAAGGTAGATATAGAGTGATAGATTGTGAAGGCAGCTTAGTGAAACTTACCAAACGAAGCTTAATTAATCATGTCAAATTGTTGTTAAAAACTCCTCAACAGAAAGAACTATATTACATGTCCCTGCTACAACTTTTTAAACCATGGAGAAAAGCACAAGCGATACTAGATAACTATGACTGCTATGAAGACCCTTTCAAAGCAAATGAAAGCACTATCACCAATGGGAACTTTACACAGTACAAAACAATGTTGCACAATGAACAGCAACACGAAGAAGAACTCCAGGCCCAACTAGATAAGGACACTCCCGACAGTAGTCAACCTTCTCTAACAGGAAGCCAAGAACCACTGGGACAGCCACTAATAGTAAATGAGGCAGAATTAGCTATGACAGAAGTATAAAACACCATGTGTCACTATGAAGAAGATATAGAAGACTTAACCTTACTACAATCAAAACTTAACAAAGACCAACGCACCATTTTTGAAGAAGTAACAAAAGAAATTGCACATGGTGTACAACACGAAAATAAAGAATGTACCTGCCAAAATTACAAACCTATATTGCTGTACGTCAGTGGTGAAGCTGGTTCAGGCAAAACATTCTTAATCAAAATCATCAGCAAGTTCCTTCAACAATTGACAAACAACAAACTGTCAGCTGTTGTAACTGCCCCCACAGGTTTAGCTGCCTACACCATAGGCGGTGTCACTTTACACCGATTACTACTCCTTCCAGTAGAACACCAAAACAAATTAGACTATTCCAAACTTTCTACAGAAGCTGCAATGGAACTACGCAGAGTATTAAAACAAATGAAAATGCTACTAATAGATGAAGTGAGCATGGTCTCCAACCTAATTTTGGCTTTGATTCACCTCAGATTGCAAGAAGTACTTAAAACAAACTACGAAGAACTCCTTGCAGGAAAACACATTATTGTTTTCGGAGAACTTCTACAATTGACCCCAGTGAAAGGTGAACCTATTTTTAAAACCTTGTGACACAAACTCTGCCGTAAAACTGTTGGCAGCATAGGAAATGTCAACCTTTGGCAACATTTCCAATACAGAGAATTATTATAAAAAACCTACGTCAATCTGCAGACTTCACTTACGCCAACATTTTAAAAAGTATTAGAATGGGTGTCCTATCTCAAGAAGCACAAGCAATATTGAAAACCCGGCACATCCATGCACTTCATGGCGATAACGCATGTGCTACTGATGTTATGGAACAATTAGCGCACAAAAATATCAATTGTATGTCCTTATGCCAACTCTTGCAAGCTGTTCCAAATTCAATGAAACAATGTTAAAAAAAGAAATGCAACCAATAATTGAAATTTGCTCCACAGACGAACTGGACGTACATGGTATGACACCACCCATGTGTCAGCAAGCCACAACAAGACTCTCCGGCCGATTCATGGAATAATTAGCGCGGCGCAAGTGGCCAAAAACGTGCGAATCGCAGTGGAATAGCGAAAATCGCACGAAAAGCAGCGCACAACGATTCATGGAAGGCCGTGCGCGAGAAAACCATCGGATGTGCGATAAAAAAGTGCGCGGCGCACGTTAGCGCACAAGCCATCTAACTGCGTGCGCCAGGTCACAGCGAAAATCGCACAGGCCACAGCGAAAATCGCACATAGCGCGGCGCACGCAACAAAAGTAGGCGGAACACGGGGCGTAACACTCGGAATGGGGAACAACTTGCCAAAATGTGGGCGTCACGGGGGAAGTACAGGGTACAAGTGCGCGGAACGCCCACACGCTCGCCTACAACACGTATTCATGGATTAGAATAGGGCAAAAAAGCGCACGCTCAAACCAGCGCACAGGCACAAACACAACCGCCACAAGAAAGCAGGCGGTAGCGTCTCTGCGCCTGTAAGAAATGTGCGCCAAAAGGTGCGCCAAAAAATAGCACCTATATACTGCCATGATGAATGTCCCATACTGTGGCCCTCCAGGACAAATGACGTGCAAAGGGGTACCCACAAACACGGACACCCGCTGACAAAAAATACGTGTGCGTGTATACTGGGGTGCGCGGGAAGTCTCACACGCGAATTGGCAGGGCATGTAAATTCCAGGGGTTTGCGGGAAGTTCCACACGCGATTTGTCAGGGTACGTGGATTACAGGGGTTTGCGGGAAGTTCCACACGCGATTTGGGGGTGCGCGGGAAGTTCCACACGCGATTTGGCCGGGTACGTGGATTTCAGGGGTGCGCGGGAAGTTCCACACGCGATTTGTCATGGTACGTGGATTTCAGTGGTGCGCGGGAAGTTCCACACGCGATTTGGCCGTGTACGTGGATTTCAGGGATGCGCGGGAAGTACCACATGCGATTTGGCCGGGTATGTGGATTTCAGGGGTGCGTGGGAAGTTCCACACGCGATTTGTCAGGGTACGTGGATTTCAGGGGTACGCGGGAAGTTCCACACGCGATTTGGCCGTGTACGTGGATTTCAGGGGTGCGCGGTAAATTCCACACGCGATTTGGCCGGGTATGTGGATTTCAGGGGTGCGCAGGAAGTGCCACACGCGATTACAGCAGGGTACGTGTATTCCAGGGGTGCGCGGGAAGTTCCACACGCGATTGGGCCCGTGCGAGCAGGGTACGCGTATCTCAGGGATGCGCAGGAAGTGCCACACGCGATTACAGCAGGGTACGTGTATTCCAGGGGTGCGCGGGAAGTTCCACACGCAATTTGTCCGTGTATGTGGATTTCAGGGGTGCGTGGGAAGTTCCACACGCGATTTGGCCGGGTACGTGGATTTCAGGGATGCGCGGGAAGTTCCACACGCGATTTGTCAGGGCACGTGGATTTCAGTGGTGCACGGGAAGTTCCACACGCGATTTGTCAGGGTACGTGGATTTCAGGGGTGCGCGGGAAGTTCCACACGCGATTTGGCCGTGTACGTGGATTTCAGGGGTGCACGGGAAATTCCACACGCGATTTGGCCGGGTACGTGGATTTCAGGGGTGCGCAGGAAGTGCGACACGCGATTACAGCAGGGTATGTGTATTCCAGGGGTACGCGGGAAGTTCCACACGCGATTGGGCCCGTGCGAGCAGGGTACGCGTATCTCAGGGGTGCGCAGGAAGTGCCACACGCGATTACAGCAGGGTACGTGTATTCCAGGGGTGCGCGGGAAGTTCCACACGCGATTTGGCCGGGTACGTAGATTTCAGGGGTGCGCGGGAAGTTCCACACGCGATTTGGCCGTGTACGTGGATTTCAGGGGTGCGCGGGAAGTTCCACACGCGATTTGGCCGGGTACGTGGATTTCAGGGGTGCGCGGGAAGTTCCACACGTGATTTGTCAGGGTACGTGGATTTCAGTTGTGCGCAGGAAATTCTACACGCGATTTGGCTGTGTGCTCCCAGGTATTCCCTGTACACCCTCCACGGCCCCTGCAGGCAGCACACACCACAGGGGACTACCCTGCACACCTGCTCATGTCACCCAGCACCCCCACCCCCCAGCATCCAGGGGCACCCTCCACCAGGCCCCCACTCATGTCTCCCACCACCCCCACCCTCCAGCCACCATGGGCAGCCCCCACCAGGCCCCCACTCATGTCTCCAACCCACCCCCACCCCCAAGCCACCATGGGCAGCCCCCACCAGGCCCCCACTCATGTCCCCTATCACCCCCACCCCCCAGCAGTGCAGGGGCACCCTCCACCAGGCCCCCACTCATGTCCCCCTGCACCTCCACCCCCCAGCATCCAGGGGCAGCCCCCACCAGGCCCCCACTCATGTCTCCCACCCACCCCCACCCCC
Source organism: Ambystoma mexicanum (assembly GCF_040938575.1). Classification (NCBI taxonomy): domain Eukaryota; kingdom Metazoa; phylum Chordata; class Amphibia; order Caudata; family Ambystomatidae; genus Ambystoma; species Ambystoma mexicanum. The sequence goes on along the minus strand of NC_090933.1, from coordinate 778,501,867 downwards.
CAGCCACCATGGGCAGCCCCCACCAGGCCCCCACTCATGTCCCCTATCACCCCCACCCCCCAGCATCCAGGGGCACCCTCCACCAGGCCCCCACCCATGTCTCCCACCACCCCCACCCCCCAGCCACCATGGGCAGCCCCCACCAGGCCCCCACTCATGTCTCCCACCCACCCCCACCCCCCAGCCACCATGGGCAGCCCCCACCAGGCCCCCACTCATGTCTCCCACCACCCCCACCCCCCAGCATTGCAGGGGTACCCTCCACCAGGCCCCCACTCATGTCTCCCACCACCCCCACCCCCCAGCAGTGCAGGGGCAGCCTCCAGCAGGCCCCCACTCATGTCTCCCACCACCCCCACCCCCCAGCCACCAGGGGCATCCTCCACCAGGCCCCCACTCATGTCTCCCACCACCCCCACCCCCCAGCCACCAGGGGCACCCTCCACCAGGCCCCCACTCATGTCTCCCACCACCCCCACCCCCCAGCAGTGCAGGGGCAGCCTCCACCAGGCCCCCACTCATGTCTACCACCACTCCCACCCCCCAGCCATCAGGGGCAGCCCCAACCAGGCCCCCACTCATGTCTCCCACCCACCCCCACCCTCCAGCCACCATGGGCAGCCCCCACCAGGCCCCCACTCATGTCCCCTATCACCCCCACCCCCCAGCAGTGCAGGGGCACCCTCCACCAGGCTCCCACTCATGTCCCCCTGCACCCGCACCCCCCGCATCCAGGGGCACCCTCCACCAGGCCCCCACTCATGTCTCCCACCACCCCCACCCCCCAGCCACCAGGGGAAGCCTCCACCAGGCCCCCACCCACGTCTCCCACCCACCCCCACCCCCCAGCCACCATGGGCAGCCCCCACCAGGCCCCCACTCATGTCTCCCACCACCCCCACCCCCCAGCAGTGCAGGGGCAGCCCCCACCAGGCCCCCACTCATGTCTCCCACCACCCCCACCCCCCAGCAGTGCAGGGGCAGCCTCCACCAGGCCCCCACTCATGTCCCCCTGCACCCCCACCCCCCAGCAGTGCAGGGGCACCCTCCACCAGGCCCCCACTCATGGCCCCTATCACCCCCACCCCCCAGCCACCAGGGGCACCCTCCACCAGGCCCCCACTCATGTCTCCCACCACCCCCACCCCCCGGCAGTGCAGGGGCAGCCTCCACCAGGCCCCCACTCATGTCTCCCACCACCCCCACCCCCAGCAGTGCAGGGGCACCCTCCACCAGGCCCCCACTCATGTCTCCCACCACCCCCACCCCCCCAGCAGTGCAGGGGCAGCCTCCACCAGGCCCCCACTCATGTCTACCACCACCCCCACCCCCCAGCCACCAGGGGCAGCCCCCACCAGGCCCCCACTCATGTCTCCCACCCACCCCCACCCCCCAGCCACCATGGGCAGCCCCCACCAGGCCCCCACTCATGTCCCCTATCACCCCCACCCCCCAGCTGTGCAGGGGCACCCTCCACCAGGCCCCCACTCATGTCTCCCTGCACCCCCACCCCCCAGCATCCAGGGGCAGCCTCCACCAGGCTCCCACTCATGTCTCTCACCACCCCCAACCCCCAGCCACCAGGAGCACCCTCCACCAGGCCCCCACTCATGTCTCCCCCACCCCCATCCCCAGCCACCAGGGGCACCCTCCACCAGGCCCCCACTCATGTCTCCCACCACCCCCACCCCCCAGCAGTGCAGGGGCAGCCTCCACCAGGCCCCCACTCATGTCTCCCACCACCCCCACCCCCCAGCCACCAGGGGCACCCTCCACCAGGCCCCCACACATGTCTCCCACCACCCCCACCCCCCAGCCACAAGGGGCACCCTCCACCAGGCCCCCACTCATGTCTCCCACCACCCCACCCCTCAGCAGTGCAGGGGCAGCCTCCACCAGGCCCCCACTCATGTCTCCCACCACCACCACCCCCCAGCAGTGCAGGGGCACCCTCCACCAGGCCCCCACTCATGTCTCCCACCACCCCCACCCCCCAGCAGTGCAGGGGCAGCCTCCACCAGGCCCCCACTCATGTCTACCACCACCCCCACCCCCCAGCCACCAGGGGCAGCCCCCACCAGGCCCCCACTCATGTCTCCCACCCACCCCCACCCCCCAGCCACCATGGGCAGCCCCCACCAGGCCCCCACTCATGTCCCCTATCACCCCCACCCCCCAGCAGTGCAGGGGCACCCTCCACCAGGCCCCCACTCATGTCCCCCTGCACCCGCACCCCCCGCATCCAGGGGCACCCTCCACCAGGCCCCCACTCATGTCTCCCACCACCCCCACCCCCCAGCCACCACGGGCAGCCTCCACCAGGCCCCCACCCATGTCTCCAACCACCCCCACCCCCCAGCCACCATGGGCAGCCCCCACCAGGCCCCCACTCATGTCTCCCACCACCCCCACCCCCCAGCAGTGCAGGGGCAGCCCCCACCAGGCCCCCACTTATGTCCCCCACCCACCCCCACCCCCAGCAGTGCAGGGGCACCCTCCACCAGGCCCCCACTCATGTCTCCCACCACCCCCACCCCCCAGCAGTGCAGGGGCAGCCTCCACCAGGCCCCCACTCATGTCAAACACCACCCCCACCCCCCAGCCACCAGGGGCACCCTCCACCAGGCCCCCACTCATGTCTCCCACCACCCCCACCCCCCAGCCACCAGGGGCACCCTCCACCAGGCCCCCACTCATTTCTCCCACCACCCCCACCCCCCAGCAGTGCAGGGGCAGCCTCCACCAGGCCCCCACTCATGTCTCCCACCACCCCCACCCCCCAGCAGTGCAGGGGCACCCTCCACCAGGCCCCCACTCATGTCTCCCACCACCCCCACCCCCCAGCAGTGCAGGGGCAGCCTCCACCAGGCCCCCACTCATGTCTACCACCACCCCCACCCCCCAGCCACCAGGGGCAGCCCCCACCAGGCCCCCACTCATGTCTCCAGCCCACCCCCACCCCCCAGCCACCATGGGCAGCCCCCACCAGGCCCCCACTCATGTCCCCTATCACCCCCACCCCCCAGCAGTGCAGGGGCACCCTCCACCAGGACCCCACTCATGTCCCCCTGCACCCCCACCCCCCAGCATCCAGGGTCACCCTCCACCAGGCCCCCACTCATGTCTCCCACCACCCCCACCCCCAGCCACCAGGGGCAGCCTCCACCAGGCCCCCACCCATGTCCCCCACCCACCCCCACCCCCCAGCCACCATGGGCAGCCCCCACCAGACCCCCACTCATGTCTCCCACCACCCCCACCCCCCAGCAGTGCAGGGGCAGCCCCCACCAGGCCCCCACTCATGTCTCCCACCCACCCCCAGCCACCAGGGGCAGCCCCCACCAGGCCCCCACTCATGTCTCCCACCACCCCCACCCCCCAGCCACCAGGGACACCCTCCACCAGGCCCCCACTCATGTCTCCCACCACCCCCACCCCCCAGCAGTGCAGGGGCAGCCCCCACCAGGCCCCCACTCATGTCTCCCACTCACCCCCACCCCCCAGCCACCATGGGCAGCCCCCACCAGGCCCCCACTCATGTCCCCTATCACCCCCACCCCCCAGCAGTGCAGGGGCACCCTCCACCAGGCCCCCACTCATGTCCTCTATCACCCCCACCCCCCAGCAGTGCAGGGGCACCCTCCACCAGGCCCCCACTCATGTCCCCCTGCACCCCCACCCCCATAGCTCTCAACTCACACGCTTTTGGCGGGTGTCACCCGCCTTGTAAACAGCTGCCTCACACGCCAAGCCTCCTGCACGCCCATTCGTTTCAATAGGCCTCTCACCCGCCAAAAATAAAATCGGGTGTTTTCACCCGCCATTGCCACATAAATGGTTGAGAGCTATGCCCACCCCCCAGCATCCAGGGTCACCCTCCACCAGGCCCCCACTCATGGCCCCTATCACCCCCACCCCCCCCGCCACCAGGGGCAGCCTCCACCAGGCCCCCACTCATGTCCCCCTGGACCCCCACCCCCCAGCAGTTCAGGGGCACCCTCCACCAGGCCCCCACTCATGTCTCCCACCACCCCCACCCCCCAGCAGTGCAGGGGCACCCTCCACCAGGCCCCACTCATGTCTCCCACCACCCCCACCCCCCAGCAGTGCAGGGGCAGCCTCCACCAGGCCCCCACTCATGTCTCCCACCACCCCCACCCCCCAGCCACCATGGGCAGCCCCCACCAGGCCCCCACTCATGTCCCCTATCACCCCCACCCCCCTGCAGTGCAGGGGCACCCTGCACCAGGCCCCCACTCAGGTCCCCCTGCACCCCCACCCATGTCCCCCTGCACCCCCACCCCCCAGCATCCAGGGGCACCCTCCACCAGGCCCCCACTCATGTCCCCTATCACCCCCACCCCCCAGGAGTGCAGGGGCACCCTCCACCAGGCCCCCACTCATGTCCCCCTGCACCCCCACCCCCCAGCATCCAGGGGCACCCTCCACCAGGCCCCCACTCATGGCCCCTATCACCCCCACCCCCCCGCCACCAGGGGCAGCCTCCACCCGGCCCCCACTCATGTTTCCCACCACCCCCACCCCCCAGCAGTGCAGGGGCAGCCTCCACCAGGCCCCCACTCATGTCTCCCACCACCCCCACCCCCCAGCCACCAGGGGCAGCCCCCACCAGGCCCCCACTCATGTCTCCCACCCACCCCCACCCCCCAGCCACCATGGGCAGCCCCCACCAGGCCCCCACTCATGTCTCCCACCACCCCCAACCCCCAGCAGTGCAGGGGCACCCTCCACCAGGCCCCCACTCATGTCTCCCACCACCCCCACCCCCCAGCAGTGCAGGGGCAGCCTCCACCAGGCCCCCACTAATGTCTGCCACAACCCCCACCCCCCAGCCACCAGGGGCACCCTCCACCAGGCCCCCACCATGTCTCCCACCACCCCCACCCCCCAGCCACCAGGGGCACCCTCCACCAGGCCCCCACTCAAGTCTCCCACCACCCCCACCCCCCAGCAGTGCAGGGGCAGCCTCCACCAGGCCCCCACTCATGTCCCCCTGCACCCCCACCCCCCAGCATCCAGGGGCACCCTCCACCAGGCCCCCACTCATGGCCCCTATCACCCCCACCCCCCAGCCACCAGGGGCACCCTCCACCAGGCCCCCACTCATGTCTCCCACCACCACCCCTCCCGGCAGTGCAGGGGCAGCCTCCACCAGGCCCCCACTCATGTCTCCCACCACCCCCACCCCCCAGCAGTGCAGGGGCACCCTCCACCAGGCCCCCACTCATGTCTCCCACGACCCCCACCCCCCAGCAGTGCAGAGGCAGCCTCCACCAGGCCCCCACTCATGTCTACCACCACCCCCACCCCCCAGCCACCAGGGGCAGCCCCCACCAGGCCCCCACTCATGTCCCCCTGCACCCCCACCCCCCAGCATCCAGGGGCACCCTCCACCAGGCCCCCACTCATGGCCCCTATCACCCCCACCCCCCAGCCACCAGGGGCACCCTCCACCAGGCCCCCACTCATATCTCCCACCACCCCCACCCCCCAGCAGTGCAGGGGCAGCCTCCACCAGGCCCCCACTCATGTCTCCCACCACCCCCACCCCCAGCAGTGCAGGGGCACCCTCCACCAGGCCCCCACTCATGTCTCCCACCACCCCCACCCCCCAGCAGTGCAGGGGCAGCCTCCACCAGGCCCCCACTCATGTCTACCACCACCGCCACCCCCAGCCACCAGGGGCAGCCCCCACCAGGCCCCCACTCATGTCTGCCACCCACCCCCACCCCCCAGCCACAATGGGCAGCCCCCACCAGGCCCCCACTCATGTCCCCTATCACCCCCACCCCCCAGCAGTGCAGGGGCACCATCCACTAGGCTCCCACTCATGTCCCCCTGCACCCCCACCCCCCAGCATCCAGGGGCACCCTCCACCAGGCCCCCACTCATGGCCCCTATCACCCCCGCCCCCCCCGCCACCAGGGGCAGCCTCCACCAGGCCCCCACTCATGTCCCCCTGCACCCCCACCCCCTAGCAGTGCAGGGGCACCCTCCACCAGGCCCCCACTCATGGCCCCTATCACCCCCACCCCCCCGACACCATGGGCAGCCTCCACCAGGCCCCCACCCATGTCCCCCTGCACCCAGGTCCTCACAATCACCAACCATGTGCGTAATTGTCAGCCTCCACAGCCAAAAGGCCCTACCAAGTAACCCATTCACCCACATGGAAATGAAAATTACATGTTACACCCCCAACGTACATAAAGCAAATGAACCCATGTCTGTCACACACAATGGTTGCAAAAGAATTTGAAAACACCCAACATGACATGCATGAAACCAATGAGATGATACCACACAGTGAAGTAGGAAAACAAAAATGTATTAAAAAAATATGAATGCAAATGAAATGAAACAAACTATAATGCCAATGAAAAAAAGAAAAGGTGCATGTCTGTCCCAAAAAATGAAAAACACCAAATCCAAAAAAAATGTACTTCAAAGTCACATTAAAAATGAAATCAATCCGACAGAAAAAAAATAAAATCCAAACACCATTGCTCCATGGAGAAGAAAAAATAAAATTAAAAAATAAAACAATCCAATGAAGAACTATGTACAAAATATCCAAGGGTCCATGAGCCCAACTGAACAAAAGAAACCTACATAAAACCCTAACAAAAATGCAACTATATACAAAATGTGGAGCTGTGTCCGTCGACTCCAAATCATAAGAATAAACAAATGAAACCTAAAACTAAAGAACTATATACAAAGGCGGCGGGCAAGTCCAGCGGCTCACTCCGTAGTGTTCTGGGCCAGGGCATCATCAAACTCCTCGTCTATGTCCCGGAGGCGGTCCTGTTCCATGGCCCTGAGGGTCCGCAGGGACGATGCCATCTGCTCCTCCAACCCCCTGCGGATTGCCTCAAGGCACTCGGCCCGCCTCAGGGCCCTCCGCATGGAGTTCTCCGCCCTGACCATCGTGAGCCGCTCCTCTTCCGCCCGCCACCTCTCCGCACCTATCTGCTGGCCCAACCGTAGCCACACGGAAGACACTTCCTGTCCTGGGTCCTCCTGCCCTCCGGCCGATGCCTGCCCCTCCGATGTTGATGGCCCCGAGCCATGATGCCTCCCACGTTGAATCTGCTGCTGCCTCCGACGCAACTGACTCTGCCAGCACGACGGCATCCAGGCTGATGGACTCCACCGACGCCGTCGTGCACGTGCCCTGCCTGATGATGCCGGCACATCCTCCATCTGCTGGGGTACAGTTGCTGTGGTGTCCACCCCTGCTTGACCTCCGACTCCCGACTGTGGCAGGGATGGGATCCCCACCGAGCTGGCTGCATAGGTCAGGGCAGGTCCACAGGGGGCCCTGGTGGCATCTGGGCCGGAAGACGGCAAGGAAAACGACTGGCGTATAGCCTCCACAGAGGAGGAGAGGGCCGCCAGATTGGCCGACACATGCAGGAAACCCCCGAACATGGAAGATCCCAATTGGGCCACGTCGGCACGGTGCTCTTCGTGATGATGTGCGTGCTCCTCCCGGGAAGCACGCACGTCATCACGAATTGCACCCGCGCGCATCGCAACCCCAATGAGGACCTTCTCCATACGGACACGGGTCCCCTCGTCAGGTGACATGGACATCCCCTCTACCTGCGGACGGGCCTGGGACGGGGCAACCCTGCTGGTGCATGGTGGTGCACTCACAGGTCAGGGACAGCGACATGGACAGGCCCTTCCACGGTGACCTGTGCTGCCTCCTGCCCCTGGCCCTGGACTGCACCACTTGCACCAGAAGGGATGCCCCCACCAGGCCCCATGTGTGCCCCTGTGGCGGCCTCCTCCTCCTCTGTGGAAACCACCAACCTGGATGGCTCCTCACCATCTTCCACCGTAGCAGGCCCCTGTGGGGGCTCACCCACCCCTTCCGCTGCAGCCGTGGGGGCATCCCCGCCGCCTTGCTCCACAGCGCCGTCTCCGCCCTCTTCTTCACTAGCCGCTGCGTAGAGGGAGACAAAGAACACAAGCATCAGGGTACTGTACAATGGTCCCCTAGACAGGAAGCAATAGAAGATGAGTACCACTGTCAAAGTACACTTCCATCATGTCCCTCCACAACACATGGGTCAGTCCAGGCAAAACACACACAGTAACAGGCATGGTGCATGCCATGGACATTTCCATACATGTCCAATGGACTCTTGAAACATACAATGATATGGAACTCACATGCATCATGGGTCATGCCTATCACATGCACACACTTCACCTCAGTCACATCCATCTGGCCCCATACACCCCAAACACAGCGGATACAAGGGTAACTAGGCTGCATCAGTGAATCTGTGCATTATCACACACATGTGTCATGCATCCATGGCATGCACAAGTCACAGACACGCAGGTCAGGCACACAGACATGGCTACCATATATGTACCTGCCATCAGCACCCATCCCTCACCCCCACCCATGTCCAGGAACAGAGACTGGCATGGTCTCATGTCTAAAATCTGCAAAGGGCTCCCCATGTGGCATTTAAACACATGCAACAACCATGTGGTTCACACATCACTGGTCGCACATGCATTACCATGATGTCCCTGCACACATACATGCATACATGGCCTATGTCACACATACAGGCAAGTATCAGAGAACCAGCACACCGCAACATGCCCTGTCTCACACAGCAATGCTTGGACACTTACCGCTCAACTCCAGACGGGTCTCCCTCTCAAGGATCTGGGCGTGTAGCGCTGGGCGTACGCGTTCCAGGACCCTCATCTGGATGGAACTCATGCGGCCCCGGCCCCCCTCCACGAGGCGCCGGGCCTTCACGAGGGTCCTGGACCTCAAGTCCTCCCAGCGCTTCTTGATCTTCTGGACGTCGCGGGTTGCCACCCCCTCCGCGTTGATGGCAACCACACAGTCGGCCCAGATCCTCTCCCGTCCTTCCTTGCTGGCGCGGGACGATCCAAAGAGGGCATCATACTGCCCCAGGACATGCTCCACCAGGACACCAACTTCGGTGGCAGTGAAGCTGGTGCCCCTCTGCCCCTCTGGCCTGGGGTTGCCACTGGTGCCAGATGTGGAAGTGCCCGACATGGCAACCCCAGAGGCAGGTGTGGGTGGGCAACTGGGTCCTGGGGCTGGGCTGTGGAGCGATGTAATCCCAGTCGGGAGTCTTCAGTTCCAGCAGGGGTGGACACAGCAACTGGACCCCTGCAGATGGCTGATGTGCAGGCACCAAATGGCAGGGCACGGTGGCAGCAGGCAGGCAGGCAGGCAGGCAGCAGCAGATGGCACGTGGGAGGCTGCTCGGGGCACTGGGGGGCAGTGATTCGGCCTTCTGGGCAGGAGCGTGGTCTTCTGTGTGTTTTCGCGTGGCCAGCTTGATACGGAGTGATTTGGCACGTGAAAATCCTGCACGTCAGCATGAAATTCGAGGAAAGGCCCTTAGCGCGTAAGCGCGTCAGCATGCATACGCGATTCTATTGGACCAAAGGCCCTCAGCGCGTAAGCGTGTCTGTGACGTGACCCGCACGGGTGTTTCCCACACAGCACGTGATGACAGAGCACACGTGGAAAGACTGCACATCAGAGTGTCATCGCGTGTAATTGGACAGCACGTCAGAGTGTCATCGCGTGTAATTGGACAAAAGTGTGCGTACACGCGATTGGCCTATGTACGTGTATATCAGGGGTGCGCGGGCACTTACACATGCAAGTACGTCAGCGCACCTGTATCCCGGGGTGCGCGGGAATTTCCACACGCTATTGGACTGGGTACTGGATTTCAGGGGGGCGCGGGTCACACGCTCGCCTACAACACGCGCACCGCATAAATTTGCGCGCTAACAAAATAACAAGCTCAGACCCAGGATGAACATACCGTTCCTAGCAGCAGTGGGCGTGGGCTACCAAAGGAGGAGGAGGAGGATAGTCAGGGCCAGAATATTCACACCCAGAACCAGCCTTTTCGGGATGCCTGATGACCAGGTGTATGGGAGGTACAGGTTTCCACCACACATAATACTGGACCTGGTGAGTGAGTGGGAGGATGACCTCACATCACCCACCCTGTGCTCCCAAGCATTCAGCCCCCTGGAGAAGGTCCTCAATGTACTGCACTTCTCAGCCACTGGATCATTTCAGCGGACAAGTGCCATAGTGGGTGGGGTATCACAGGCCACCCAGTCACGCTGCCTACACCAGGTCTTGAACATCATCACTGCACGCCCATCAGTCCGCAGGCACATATACCTGCCCAGAACACCTGCAGAAAGGCATGCTGCCGCCCTGGATTTTTACGGTGTGGCATGATTCCCCAAAGTGCTAGGTGCCATCGACTGCACCCATGTGGCTCTACGTCCCCCCAGGGCATCAGAGCACATCTATAGGAACCGCAAGCACTGGCATTCCATCAATGTGCAGGTAGTATGTAATGCCAAGGGAATCATCACCCCAGTATATGCCAACTATCCCGGGTCCACCCACGACAGCGTCATTTACCGAATGTCCACCCTAAGCCGGGACCTAGAAGCTGGGCGGCATGGCGATACATGGCTGCTTGGTGAGTATGAATGCCACTGCACATGCATGCATGTCAGATACTGAGCAAGGTCACAACCCCACCAATGATACCAATCACCACCTCCACAGGGGACAGTGCCTACCCTCTCAGCCCCCACATGATGACGCCAATTCGGAACCCCACCACCCCACCCCAGGTAAGATATAACACAGCCCACATTACAACCCGGGGCATAGTGGAGCGCACATTCGGAGTGCTAAAGTCACGCTTTCGTTCCCTTGACCGTTCTGGCGGGCAGCTGTTGTACGCTCCCCCAGTAGTGTGCAGGATCATAGTGGCAGCATGTGTCCTGCACAACGTTGCAACACGCCGGGGCCTGGCCGTGGACATGGTGGTGGCCCCACATCCCCAACCACATGCTCAGCTGCTGCGCATGGGAGGGGAAAGGGCACGGGGGAAGGCAGCCCGTACACAGCTAGTGGCTAATTACTTCACATAGAAATCACACCCCTGTGGAGTGCACACTGTCCTGGCACATTCCATCTGACAATCAATGATGACTCAACCTGACACTGATCCTAAATGTCTGGAGAATCAACCGTGAAAACCATATCAGCCTGAGATTGTTCACCTGGAAGTGTTACAATGTGTGCATCCCTACCCACACAGACACCACCAATGCAGTTTTGTGAAGAAACACATTCAAGCAGCTAAAATGAATACCCACTTGCAAAATGCAACAAGAGGACAGTGCCATGTCAGCCAACCCATCCCCAGCACCGCCACACAACACACCGTGCCATGTCATGCTATTTGCAGGTAAACAAAGTAATCCCCACAACATGACACTAGTGTCACAATGTACAGTGTCCCTAATTGAAACTTGCAACACCTGAAATGCTCACAGTAATGCAGGACCAACAACAAACTTGAGCAGGTACTACCATTAACATGACATCACAAATGTAATAAACTAGTAGTCTCACCACCAGGAAATGCCTGCACTCCCACCACTACCAACTGTGCAGTGTTGGCGCCATGTAGAGTTGTAGGTGCACTGCTGCCAACATGGACCCCATCTCCAAACTAGAGGGCCTTGTGTAGACATGAGGAAGGGACCTGCAAATTGGGAGGTAGACACAGATGATGAGTTACACATCAATGCAACATGCAGTGTACAACACAACAGCAATATGCACTAGGAATGTATACACAGTATTGACTAGACTACCCACACATGTAGTGGGAGTCCAATGTCACCATGTACGTCAATGTCACTTGGGCACACCCTTTGCAAGCCCATGGAAACGGGAAGCAGGAGGGGTGTGGGTGACTCAAACCCAAGCATCTGAACCAAATACATGACAAGCCTGCATGTGCCCAGCCACAATGCAGCGTATGCCCACAGGAACCACGGAAGGCAACAAATTGTCCCAAAAAAATTGGGAAAAAAATAATCAAAAAAAAAAAAAATTAAAAAAAAATAAAAATAAACAGAAATCAAAAATGGCCATTGATGGGCCCGGGGGGGTTGGGGAGGCCACCCAGGAGGTCCGAGGACAGGGTGCACACCAAAACCCACCTGTGTGGATCCTGGGAAAAAAAAACACCTCCATGGGCTCATGGCCCACACGGCTACCCTATTGTGGGAGTATCACTGCTGTCGCTATTATCACCCTGTGCAGCTGCATCCGGAGGTGGTTGCACTACGGGAGGCAGCCCACGCAAGGCCCTAGTCTGCCCCTCCATGGCTGCAAGCATGCGGGTGTGGTAGGCCTCGTTCTGGAGGATGAGTGTGCGGAGGTCCCCATGCAACAACTCACGGGATGCCCGGACCTCCGCCCTCGTTGCCTGCATCTCAGCTGAGAGCGTACGGGTGAGACGCTCCAGCTGCTGTTTTGTCCTTTGGTGTGTTGAAGCCTCAAGCTCAACAAGAGTCGTCCTGAGGTGAAGGAACCCCTGCCTCAGGGCTTCCCTGTGGCCCTGGGACACTATGGAGATGGCCTCCTGCAGAGTTGCCAGTGCCACCTGCTTGTCCCTGTTGGATGCCAACATGTCCTCCCTGTGTGACTGGCAGATGGAGTCGGTTGCCTGCTGTAGTCGCTCCATCAGCCTTTCAGGGGGGACAATGGAAGTGGCCACCCTATCCATGGCCTGAGCCATCATCTCAGATGATGCTGCCTGTTGGGTTGCCATACCGTAAATGGATTGCTCCCATGCGGTATTGCCAGGTGGCGTACGGCCACCACGTCGGCGGGCACCACACCTGTCTGGGGCAAGGCGAACTGCGCCTTGCTGTGCTGGCACTGCCTGAGGCTGCAGGACTGCATTCCCCCTCTGATCTGCTGGCCCAGGAACAGGATCAGATGTCGCGGAGTGTGACCCTGCATCCGTAACCACCAAAGGCGTAGCTGCCAACACTGACATCCCCATTGAGGGTTCTGACCCTGGTGCAGGTGGGTGGGACAGAACAGAATCCCTCCCTGGAACACTCACCTGCGACGGCACGTAGGTCTCATCATCCGAATCAACACCTGAGTACAGCTCGGGGGAGGTGCAGCCAGAGACACCCCTTGAGAGCACGACCTGCAGCACTTGTGGGTTCTCACCCACCACCACACCACGTCCCTCACTGGTGGTTGGTCGGCCCTCGGACCCCTCCTGGGTCTGCACCATCTCCACAACCCCAGCAGTATCAGGTGCGTCTTCCCCTGCAAAGACATAAAAACAAAGAAATGGAAACAGGCATTAGCACCATGGCACACAATGAGGGCTGAGAAGCAAGAGAACCAGTACTTGATTCACACATGTCCCACATGACTAAAACTCTCCCATGCATGCACCCTCACTGCATATGAAGGGCAGGCAAATGGCACACACTGATGACACCAAGATGGAAGATGAACACATTTTCTGCATGCTGCCTGGCAGTGGCATCACACATTGGCCTGTGATTGCCAGGTGAAACACACATGCCATCACACAGATGGCATGTACCATTGCTATTGAGTGAAGATGGAGAGGAGGGCAGCACCTATTCATTCAGTCCAGTTCCCGCATGTAATAGCTTTTCTAATTCAAACAGGTCAGATTTTTCACCTGGAGCTGCCAGTCCAAAATGGTCCAATTGCACAGGGACATGTGTGAACAAATGATATCCAGGTAACAAAGTCACTCCACTTTACCATAGCCATGTCAGACATGTGACTAGAGGACTGCGAAATGCCTAGTAAAAGTGGTGGAATGCAAACAATCTGACTGAATGAACAGTGAAAAATAAGCAACAATGTTGTGGCAAGGTGACACTTCAAGGGCAACTGGCGTGCAGCTGGGCTAGATGTCTACTGTTGGCAGAAGGGATACTGCTATGGCCAAATGCAGCTGCGCAGGATGTATTGCATGAAGCACATGGCTGACCCATACGACTCAGGCGCACACACTCTCACCTGGCACACAAACAGAAGCCCTCACACACACACCATGCACATGGATGACACACACATGCATGTGCACTCACCGGACAATGCCACGTAATCAGGCAGATCTCCCACGCCTTGGATCTGTTCCTCCGTGACGTAGGTCCCAGCGACTGACTCATGTGGAGTGAGTTCCATGTCTACTACTGGAGACCCACCTCCAGTCACTAGAGTTGCGGCATGACTTGAGGCCAGCTTACTCTTTGCCCTGCGCTTTAGGTCATTCCAGCGCTTATAGCAATCATTGGCTGTGCGCCTCACGATTCCAAGGGCACTTACGATGTCCGCAACGGTCTGCCAGTGTGCCTGCCGTTGTGCAGGTGTGGTCTTGGATCCTGCAACAATGACCATCTCGTTATCATGTGCAGACACATACTCGACAAGTGCATTCAGTTCGTCATCCGTGAAGCTGGGCTTCCTCGACGGGCCGGACTGTGTAGCCGTGTCTGGGGCATCAGCCTGTGCCGGACGAGCACTCTTCCTCTTCCGCTTGGAAGGTGGTGGTGATCCTGAGTGTCCTGCGCCGCTCTGGACACTAGGGGCAGGAGCCCTGGTGGACTCTGTATCAGGAGTGTGGGATTGCACACTCAGCATGGGAGTTGGTGCAGGCATTGGCTCAAGTGTAATGGTGTCAGGGGGAATGTCAGCAGGATGGACTAGGACCGACACTGTCCTGGCTGGGTGTGTGAGAGCTGGGGTGGATGGAGCCGCAGCTGCCCCTGCAGCCTCTCCGCCCTGCCTACTTGGGGCAGCAGATGACCTTGCTGCCCCAGAAGCACGTGGCATGATGACATCAACGTGCACCAGCGCACGTTTCATAGGCCTGCTGACCTGGAAGTCAGCCATGGAGTCAGCCAGGTCTGGTGCCACAATGGGCTGGTCCAACAAGGGCTGAGCATGGATGGTGTCAGCCACATCAGCCTCAACGGGAGGGGGGGGATCATGGGTGCCCTTGACTGGTCCTCCACACATGGGGGGACAGGCTCAGCCTGCAAGTAACGACCACGTCCCCTACCGGATCCACCACGGCCACCACTTGTGGCTCTTCCACCTTTGCCACCCTTACGGAATCCTCACCTCCCAGCCATGGCACTGATGTTAATGTGCGTATGGGATTGGCTGTAAACTATTGTCCTGGGCAATTGGGGGTCAAAGGAGTTGGGTACCAGATGGTAATTGTACCCTAGTGCTCTAGCAAGGCTGAATGTAACCCCTGGGGAAAGATGACGGGTCACGCTACGCACAGGAGCCCCAAAAAAGGGAGATGACGTGCACGCAACCCCTCCTAGACCACGTGTGCAGAAAGAAAAACCTGCACTACGCTGTGGCACCCAGTAACACAAGAATGAACGTATGCGTGTCACACGCAGCCTAGAATGACCTCTGAAGGGGTAGGCTACACACGGGGCAAGCACAGATGTTAGATACGTGCGTGACTCACCATCTGCCAGGTAAAAGAGCGTGAAAAAGGAGCGTGTTTGGTTGGCAACACCCCCGCCAAAAGAAGATTTGTACGCTGTCTGAGGAGACAGGACAACAGTAGAAGGGAACACTGTTTGAGGGAACAGGCCCAGGTAAACTAGTAAAAGAGAAAAAAGAGAAAAAGCTGTCAGAGGTAACAGGGAATACGAACTTGAAACGCCGTGAAGTAAATCGCGTGTGAAACGACAAGAAGTACAGAATTCACCCACTCGCTCTCCACGAAAAGCACGTACAAGGAAATGGTGTTCTACACGTACCTTTTATACAGGCCCACACGTCCAGCGTCACTTACGCGGCGTGTACGCGCTAGGGCCATTTCCACCAATTACACGCTTTGTCACTTAAGCGTGTAGGGCCATTTCCACCAATTACACGCTTTGTCACTTCTGCGTGTAGGGCCATTTCCACCAATTACACGCTTTGTCACTGCCGCGTGTACGCGCTAGGCCCATTCCCACCAATTACACGCTTTGACACTCAGACGTGTCTTTCATTTTTTTCACACGCAACATTTTCAAACGTGTGCCCAATTCAACATGCACATGACTTCATAGACGCGCATACGCTGGCGACGCGTTTACGCGCTAAGGGCCTTTCCTCCAATTACACGCAGACGTGTTGGATTTTTCACGTGCCAAATCACTCTGTATCAAGCTGGCCACGCGTAAGCACACAGAAGACCACGCTCCTGCCCAGAAGGCCGCACTTCTGCCCCCCAGAGCCCCGAGCACGCTCCCACCTGCCATCTGCTGCTGCCTGACTGCCTGCTGCCCACGTGCACTGCCATTTGCTGCCTGCACATCAGCCAGGGGTGCTGTTGCTGTGACCACCCCTGCTGGAACCGAAGACTCCCGACTGGGATTCCATCGCTCCACAGCCCAGCCCCAGGACCCAGTTGCCCACCCACTCCTGCCTCTGGGGTTGTCATGTCGGGGCAAACACCATCTGGGACCACTGACAACCCCCGGCCAGAGAGGCAGAGGGGCACCAGCTTCAGTACCACCGAAGTTGGTGTCCTGGTGGAGCAAGTCCTGGGGCAGTATGATGCCCTCTTTGGAAGTTCCTGCGCTGACAAGGAAGGACGGACTCGGATCTGGACTGACATCGTGACTGCCATCAACGCGGAGGGGGTGGCAGTCCGCGACTTACAACATGTCAGGAAGCGCTGGGAGGACTTCAGGTCCAGGACCCTGAACAAGGCCCGGCGCCTCTTGAAGGCAGCGGATGCCAAGGGGCGCCGGGGCCACTTGTCGGAAAAACAGATGAGGGTCCTGGAACGCATATCCCCAGCGCTCCACGTCCAGGTCCTAGAGAAGCAGACCCGTCTGAAGTCGAGCGGTGAGTGTACATGCATCCTGATTGTGAGCAGTGCGTGTGGTGATTATTCAGTAGTGTGCAGGTTGCACATCTGTTTGTATGGGGTTGAGTATGGGTGGGGGTGTACAGGGCCGTGGGGCTGACACATGCGAGGGCTGTAATGTGTGAGACATGAATGGTGCTTGTGTGTGTAGGCTTGCATGCCAAATGCAGTTGTGTGGGCACACATGTTTGGATGAATGTGTATATAAGTAGACATGTCTGTGATGTCACGCATGTATGTTGTTTTCGGCTGCATGTATCAGCACTGTGTACATGTGCATGTGTGTGTATTTGACAAGGGTGCAACAGTGATGCAACATGGATGCATGTGACAGCGGTATGTGGAAGCCTGATTGGCAGATGTGACATGGATGCCCGTCTGAACAGTGCGACACTCGGCAGAGGTGTACACATGCATGCAAGTGTGGTGGTGTGTGTACATGTGTGGTGCACTTCCTGTGTTGCATGTGATGTCGGGCTCACCTTTGGCTGCTCATGCTGTTGTATGTGTAGGGATGGTGGTGGCAGTTGCGATATGGCTGTGGTATGGCTCATGTGTGCGAGTTGTAATGACATGTGTGTTGGGGATTGTGATGACATGTCTGAGGTTTGCCAATGCCACTCATGTGCAACTGTCATGTGTGTATGTGTCCATTGTACAGTGCCCTGATGCCTGTGTTTTGTTTCTCCCTGTCTGCAGCGTCAACTGATGAAGAGGGCGCAGAAGGTGCTGTGGAGCACAGCGGCGGGGATCCCACCGCCAGCCGGAGACGCAAGGCCCGGCTCCCCTCCCGTGTTGTCATCTCATCGGGGAGTGAGGAGTCCGGTGCCGCGTCCCAGGCCGCAGCTGCCGGGGGGAGGTCCAAGAGGCGGAGGTTGGAGTTGGACTCCTCGGCAGCAGAAGGGGCAGCTGGGACCCCACAGGGCCCAACAGGGGAAGATGGCACGGAGTCATCCAGGTTGGTGGGGGGTTTGGTGGAGGAGGAGGCCGTGCAAGCACCAGAGACGGGGTCTGGAGGTGGGGATCCCACTGGTGCTAGTGGTGCAGTGCAGGACCAGGGACAGGAGGCAGCACAGGCCGCCGCGGAGGTGCCTGTGTGCAATCCTGTCCCCGATCCTGTCCCTGCATCATCTTGCACCAGCAGGGATGCCTACGTCCAGACCCGTTTTCAGGCAGGGGATGAGCTGACGTCAACTGGCCTTCCTCTGCCTGCAGACGTGGCTATCCAGGTCCGGGTTGAGCCTGTCCTGGCTGGTGTGGCGTTGCGTCAACGGGCCATGCGAGGTGACCTGCAGTCTTTTAATGGAGAGACTGCACGTCATCTCGAATGGCTCGTTGACCACGTCAGCCTGCTGGGACAGGTCACCCAGGCCGAATTCCTCCGTCTGATGGGGCTTGCTCTGACCCCCTCCTCAACTGGACCCCCTATGCGTCAGTCGTCCTCTGTGCCATCTTCCCACCCATCAGTCACCTGGGTGCCCTGTGGAGCTGCCTCTGACGGTGCGGCCAGGCTGGTGGAGGAGGCATCCCTGCCACAGTCGGGAGTCGGACGTCCAGCAGGGGTGGCCACATCAACAACTGCACCCCAGCCGGCGGAAGATGTGCAGGCAGCAGGAGGCAGTGCACGGGCATAGGCACAGCAGCAGCAGCAACGTGGTGGGTGCCATGAAGGCTCGGGGCCTTCAACATCGGAGGGGCAGGCATCGGCCGGAGGGCAGGTTGACCCAGGACGGGGTGTGTCTTCTGTGTGGCAGCGGTTGGGCCATCAGATAGGTGCGGAGCGGCGGCGGGCGGAAGAGGCACGGCTCACAATGGTCAGGGCGGAGAACTCCATGCGGAGGGCCCTGAGGCAATCCGCAGGGGGTTGGAGGAGGACACGGCGTCGTCCCTGCGGACCCTCGGGGCCATGGAACAGGACCGCCTCCGGGACATCGAACAGGAGTTCGATGATGCCCTGGCCCGGAACACCACGGAGTGAGCCGCTGGACTTGCCCGCCGCCTTTGTATATAGTTCTTTAGTTTTAGGTTTCCTTTGTTTGTTCTTATGATTTGGAGTCGACGGACACTGCTCCACTTTTTGTATATAGTTGCATTTTAGTTAGGGTTTTTTGTAGGTTTCCTTTGTTCAGTTGGGCTCATGGACCCTTGGATGTTTTGGACATAGTTCTTCATTGGATTGATTTTATTTTTCATTTGACTTTGGACAACATTTTTTTGGATTAGGATTTGGTGTTTTTATTTTTTTAAACGGACATGCAGCTTATCTTTTTTTCTTTGCCATTGTAGTTTGTTTCATTTATTTTGCTTTCTTTTTTTTTTAATACAATTTTGTTTTCATACTTCACTGTGTGGTATCATCTCATTGGTTTCATGCATGTCATGTTGGGTGTTTTCCCATTCAATTGCAACCATTGTGTGTGACGGACACATGAGTGGGGGCCTAGTGGGGGCTGCCCATGGTGGCTGGGGGGTGGGGGTGGTGGGAGACATGGGTGGGGGCCTGGTGGAGGGTGCCCCTACACTGCTGGGGGGTGGGGGTGGTGGGAGACATGAGTGGGGGCCTGGTGGAGGGTGCCCCTGCACTGCTGGGGGGTGGGGGTGGTGGGAGACATGAGTGGGGGCCTGGTGGAGGGTGCCCCTGCACTGCTGGGGGCTGGGGGTGGTGGGAGACATGAGTGGGGGCCTGGTGGAGGGTGCCCCTGCACTGCTGGGGGGTGGGGGTGGTGGGAGACATGAGTGGGGGCCTGGTGGAGGGTGCCCCTGCACTGCTGGGGGGTGGGGGTGGTGGGAGACATGAGTGGGGGCCTGGTGGAGGGTGCCCCTGCACTGCTGGGGGGTGGGGGTGGTGGGAGACATGAGTGGGGGCCTGGTGGAGGGTGCCTCTGCACTGCTGGGGGGTGGGGGTGGTGGGAGACATGAGTGTGGGCCTGGTGGAGGGTGCCCCTGTTGGCTGGGTGGTGGGAGACATGGGTGGGGGCCTGGTGGAGGGTGCCCCTGCACTGCTGGGGGGTGGTGTTGGTGGGAGACATGAGTGGGGGCCTGGTGGAGGGTGCCCCTGCACTGCTGGGGGGTGGGGGTGGTGGGAGACATGAGTGGGGGCCTGGTGGAGGCTGCCCCTGCACTGCTGGGGGGTGGGGGTGGTGGGAGACATGGGTGGGGGCCTGGTGGAGTGTGCCCCTGCACTGCTGGGGGGTGGGGGTGGTGGGAGACATGAGTGGGGGCCTGGTGGAGGGTGCCCCTGCACTGCTGGGGGGTGGGGGTGGTGGGAGACATGAGCATACTTGCCAACCCTACCGATTTAGGCGGTAGGATACCGCTTTTTAAGCAGTCCTACCGCCTACCGATTTTTTGACATGAAATACCGATTTTTTTTTGTAAAAAAAAAAAAAAAAAAAAACAAAATTTTTTTTTACATTTTTTTTTTTTTGACCACGCCAGCTCGGGGAGTCTTTCAAGGGCTCCCCCGAGCTGGCGCACCGGGAGAATGCCCGGCATGCAGGCTTTTAATGTCAAAGGCACCCACGGCGGTGGGCTAAAAGCGCCCTTCCGCCGCGGGTGCCTTTGACAAAAGGCGCCATTAGCCCCCCACCACGCCAACTCGGGGAGTCTTTCAAGGACTTCCCCGAGCTGGCGTAGCGGGAGAAGGCGCAGCATGCAGGCTTTTAATGTCAAAGGCACCCACGGCGGTGGGCTAAAAGCGCCCTTCCGCCGCGGGTGCCTTTGGCAAAAGGCGCCATTAGCCCCCCACCACGCCAACTCGGGGAGTCTTTCAAGGACTTCCCCGAGCTGGTGTAGCGGGAGAAGGCGCGGCATGCAGGCTGTTAACGTCAAAGGCACCCACGGCGGTGGGCTAAAAGCACCCTTCCGCCGCGGGTGCCTTTGGCAAAAGGCGCCATTAGCCCCCCACCACGCCAACTCAGGGAGTTTTTCAAGGACTTCCCCGAGCTGGCGTAGCGGGAGAAGGCGCAGCATGCAGGCTTTTAATGTCAAAGGCACCCACGGCGGTGGGCTAAAAGCGCCCCTCCACCGCGGGTGCCTTTTGGTCAAAGGCGCCATTAGCCCCCCACCACGCCAGCTCGGGGGAGTCTTTCAAGGACTTCCCCGAGCTGGCGTAGCGGGAGAAGGCGCAGCATGCAGGCTTTTAATGTCAAAGGCACCCACGGCGGTGGGCTAAAAGCGCCCCTCCACCGCGGGTGCCTTTTGGTCAAAGGCGCCATTAGCCCCCCACCACGCCAGCTCGGGGGAGTCTTTCAAGGACTTCCCCGAGCTGGCGTAGCGGGAGAAGGCGCAGCATGCAGGCCTTTGATGTAAAAGGCGTCCACGGCGGTGGGCTAAAGGCGCCCCTCCGCCGCGAGTGCCTTTCACAAAAGGCGCCATTAGCCCCCCCACCACGTCAACTCTGGTGAGTCTTTCAAGGGCTCCCCCGAGCTGGCGTGATGGCAGAAGGCGTGGCAGGCGCCTCATTGTCATTGAATGCACCCGCGGCGGCGGGCTCATTCAATGACAATGGGCTGCTGACGCGCCCTATTCCTATCATTACCTCCTCGACTGACTATTTTTGAAACTTTAAGATTCCTACAGATTTTTGGTCACAGAATGTTGGCATGTATGCATGAGTGGGGGCCTGGTGGAGGGTGCCCCTGGTTGCTGGTCGTGGGGGTGCAGGGGGACATGAGTGGGGGCCTGGTGGGGGCTGCCCATGGTGGCTGGGGGGTGGGGGTGGGTGGGAGACATGAGTGGGGGCCTGGTGGAGGGTGCCCCTGGTGGCTGGGGGGGTGGGGTGGTGGGAGACATGGGTGGGGGCCTGGTGGAAGGTGCCCCTGGTGGCTGGGGGGTGGGGGTGGTGGGAGACATGAGTGGGGGCCTGGTGGAGGGTGCCCCTGCACTGCTGGGGGGTGGGGGTGGTGGGAGACATGAGTGGGGGCCTGGTGGTGGGTGCCCCTGCACTGTTGGGGGGTGGGGGTGGTGGGAGACATGAGTGGGGGCCTGGTGGAGGCTGCCCCTGCACTGCTGGGGGTGGGGGTGGTGGGAGACATGAGTGGGGGCCTGGTGGAGGGTGCCCCTGCACTGCTGGGGGGGTGGGGTGGTGGGAGGCATGAGTGGGGGCCTGGTGGAGGCTGCCCCTGCACTGCTGGGGGGTGGGGGTGGTGGGAGACATGAGTGGGGGCCTGGTGGAGGGTGCCCCTGCACTGCTGGGGGGTGGGGGTGGTGGGAGACATGAGTGGGGGCCTGGTGGAGGGTGCCCCTGCACTGCTGGGGGGTGGGGGTGGTGGGAGACATGAGTGTGGGCCTGGTGGAGGGTGCCCCTGGTGGCTGGAGGGTGGGGGTGGTGGGAGACATGGGTGGGGGCCTGGTGGAGGGTGCCCCTGCTCTGCTGGGGGGTGGGGGTGGTGGGAGACATGAGTGGGGGCCTGGTG
Source organism: Ambystoma mexicanum (assembly GCF_040938575.1). Lineage (NCBI taxonomy): Eukaryota > Metazoa > Chordata > Amphibia > Caudata > Ambystomatidae > Ambystoma > Ambystoma mexicanum. Next base: position 778,479,621 of record NC_090933.1, on the reverse strand, counting down.
GAGGGTGCCCCTGCACTGCTGGGGGGTGGGGGTGGTGGGAGACATGGGTGGGGGCCTGGTGGAGGCTGCCCCTGCACTGCTGGGGGGTGGGGGTGGTGGGAGACATGGGTGGGGGCCTGGTGGAGGGTGCCCCTGCACTGCTGGGGGGTGGGGGTGGTGGGAGACATGAGTGGGGGCCTGGTGGAGGGTGCCCCTGCACTGCTGGGGGGTGAGGGTGGTGGGAGACATGAGTGGGGGCCTGGTGGAGGGTGCCCCTGGATGCTGGGGGGTGGGGGTGGTGGGAGACATGAGTGGGGGCATGGTGGAGGATGCCCCTGGATGCTGGGGGGTGGGGGTCGAGGGGGACATGAGTGGGGGCCTGGTGGCTGGGGGGTGGGGGTGGTGGGAGACATGGGTGGGGGCCTGGTGGAGGGTGCCCCTGCACTGCTGGGGGGTGGGGGTGGTGGGAGACATGAGTGGGGGCCTGGTGGAGGGTGCCCCTGGATGCTGGGGGGTGGGGGTGCAGGGGGACATGAGTGGGGGCCTGGTGGAGGCTGCCCATGGTGGCTGGGGGGTGGGGGTGGTGGGAGACATGGGTGGGGGCCTGGTGGAGGGTGCCCCTGCACTGCTGGGGGTGGGGGTGGTGGGAGACATGAGTGGGGGCCTGGTGGAGGATGCCCCTGGATGCTGGGGGGTGGGGGTGCAGGGGGATATGAGTGGGGGCCTGGTGGGGGCTGCCCATGGTGGCTGGGGGTGGGGGTGGGTGGGAGACATGAGTGGGGGCCTGGTGGGGGCTGCCCATGGTGGCTGGGGGGTGGGGGTGGTGGGAGACATGGGTGGGGACCTGGTGGAGGGTGCCCCTGCACTGCTGGGGGGTGGGGGTGGTGGGAGACATGAGTGGGGGCCTGGTGGAGGCTGCCCCTGCACTGCTGGGGGGTGGGGGTGGTGGGAGACATGCATTGTTGATCAGTAGTGCAAGGTGACATGTGGGTTGGCTGGGGGGCATGCCCATGGTGGATGGGCTGCCTGCGGGACATGAGCAGGGGTGCAGGGCAGTCCCCCGTGGTGTGGGCTGCCTGCAGGGGCCGTGTAGGTTGTGGAGCGTACACCTGGGAGGACCCACACGGCCAATTCACGTGTAATACTCCCCAGAACCCCTGAAATACACATACCCTGCTGAAATCGGGTGTGGAACTCCCCGCGCACCCCTGAAATACACGTACCCTGCTGAAATCGCGTGTGGAACTTCCCGCGCACCCCTGGAATATACGTACCCTGCTGAAATCGCGTGTGGAACTTCCCGCGCACCCATGGAATACACGTACCCTGCTCGCACTGGGCCAATCGCGTGTGGAACTTCCCGCGCACCCCTGAAATACACGTGCCCTGCTTGCACGGGGCCAATTGCGTGTGGAACTTCCCGCGCACCCCTGAAATACACGTACCCTGCTCGCACTGGCCCAATCGCGTGTGGAACTTCCCGCGCACCCCTGAAATACACGTACCCTGATGAAATCGCGTGTGGTACTTCCCGCGCACCCATGGAATACACGTACCCTGCTCGCACTGGGCCAATCGCGTGTGGAACTTCCTGCGCACCCCTGAAATACACGTACCCTGCTGAAATCGCGTGTGGAACTTCCCGCGCACCCCTGGAATACACGTACCCTGCTTGCACGGGGCCAATCGCGTGTGGAACTTCCCGCGCACCCCTGAAATACACGTTCCCCGCTTGGCGTTTGCTGTTTTCTAGCCCGGTGAACTGGTCCAGGGTTAGCGCAGCCCTTTGCGATGATTTAGCGATTTTGATGGCTTTTCCTTGCACGAGGGCGTTCTTGGGGGCGTTACTGGCGCTGCTGCAGGGTCGCTGCGATTCTCTGCGCCACGGCTGGTTTGGGAGCCTAAAATCCATGAATACGCTGTGCGCGGAAATCGTTTTTTGCGCACGTGCCTGGCTCAGACAATCGCACGCGGACACTTTTCTGCGAAATTCTATGAATTACCCTGTCAATACCTTAGAAAATTCAATCTCCAACACAGCTGGGTTGGAAAAAAAATTAAAATTATCCTTAAATTGTAGAGTAATGCTCAAATGTAACCTTGATGTGGAGCAAGGACTAGTTAATGGGGCACTGGGTACAGTTGGCTTTCAAACATACCCACGTGACAACAACATTCAGTTTGTCAATATTCTCTATGACAAACTTTCAGAAGTAAAAAGGATAGGGCGCTCAACAGTTCGATTCCTTCTCTTCAAACACTTGACGGTCTATTTCTAATAAACTTTAATGCAAGTAAAGTGAACGCTGATATTCCTTGCATTTTAGAATGCAATAGACTACGTTCACTGTACACCCCACATCTGAAATCATATCCTTTTCCACAAAAAGGAAAAAGTTGTAAAAAAAAACTAATTCAAACAGAAATGCAACAGGATCTGATTACAAATCCTTCAAAGAGAGTAAAAGAAGCTAATACTTCATCAATTACCACAACCAAAGAAGAACCTATTAGTGAAAGTAAATCAGGTACTTCTTCAAAGAAGGAACACAAACTCCAAAAAAATCACTCGGACACAGAACTATCTGGTCCATTCAAGTTGCTATGCAAATGTAGCAATTCATATTTTATTTCAATTGCCACCAATTGTTAACAACATTTACTTACACAGTATAGACCAATTGTGCTTGCAAATGTTAGTCCTTCATAGAAACGCAACAAACAATCCTGACAACATGTATAGTGTTCACGGGATAAAACAAGAATTGGACTACTGTGTGGAATGGTAAGGTTCACTATAAACTCACAAGAAGATCCACAAGAATGTCTAATGTACTTACTACAAGTACTGGAAAACAAAAACATACCTTTAAATGAAATCTTCCACATTTCCTACATGTGGAAACATACATGCATTCTCTGCAACAATGTGACACAGGAACCAATCCCTAATGAGCGATTTGTGTATGTATCCATACCTAATTGTGAATCCATTCCATTTCAGCAAATTGTACAAAATGCCAACCATGGCAGATTATGTACTATCTGCAATTCATATAATCGCTCCACCTTACTGATACAAACACATAGTAACTACATAATACTAATGCTTCTATGTTACAATGCAGATGGTACCAAAAACAACTGCAAGCTGACTGGATTCACACACGGTCAAGTGTCACTTGGTAAGAAAACCTTCACAACAATAGGTATAACCTACCACGCAGGAGCCACAACCAATGTAGGTCACTACACTGCATATATTAAAAAGAAATGTGGATGGTTCGAATGTAATGATAGTAGCATTACTCTAAAGCAGAGATTACCAGCAAAATGTAATCTTCTTAAAGCCAAAATTTAATAACTGATCTGTACTCCAATATTAACAAAAATGCAATTAAAAGACTTTAAACAGTTAGAATACGCCAACAGGTATCTAGCTGGCCCAAGATTGTATAACAACCAGACAAATAAATGAATGGCACTGAAGAGTAACCGAAAATAGACAGTTAGAATACGCCAACAGGTATCTAACTGCTTCAAAAATGTGCAACAAGCCAACAGATGGAACATTAACCAGAAACAACAAGTGAACACTCAAAGAAAACAAACAAATAGTGTGTAGCATAACAAAAAAAGTTTTTTTTTAATCCGACAAGGATTGTTTTTCCCCCAGACCCAATGATTTGAAAAACAAACACAGAAACTGAGAAAAATGCACAGTACACTAAATATGAGAGTCGAAAAAAAGCTAACATTTCTATTATGCAATGCAATAAGTCTTTATAAAATACATACACTAACATGCTCTTTTCTTTTATCACAGAAATTGAAAAAGAATATTTTCTCCAAGCACTAAAGTCATGTAAAAATAATATCGAATCTCAACAAATGAAACAGTAAGTATATTTTCAAACATTTCATACATATTCCAATGTATATGTGTGATATATGGCTGTAATATGGTGCAGTGGTTGTGGCCAGGGCCTAGAGTCTTGGGTGGATAGCCAATGGCCTACGGCCATGGGCAATGCGCCCAAGACTCTACATCCTGCCCACAACCACCGCAGCAGATCACACCCATTGTGGCTTATAACTGCACTGCTTACAACTTTGCACCCAAGACTCTACATCCTGGCCAAAACCACCGCAACATATCACATCCATTGTGCCTTATAACTTTAGTACTTAGAATTTTGGACTTGTGGGCATGGCCTTCGACCATGCACCCAAGACTCTAGGTCCTGGACACAACCACCACAGTATATGAAACCCATGGTGGTTTATAACTTCAGTGCTTATAACTTCGGTCTTGGGTGCTCTAGGCCCTGCCCACAACCACCCGATAGATATTCCATTCTATGGATGTATCTATGAGTGTGATATGCAGCAGTGGTTGTGGCCAGGGCCTAGAGTCTTGGGTATATGGCCTAGGTCTACAGCCTGCGGCCATGAACCCAAGACTCTAGGCTCTGGCCACAACCACCGCAGCATATCAGAACCATGGTAGCTTATAAGTCATTACCACACCCATAGAATTAAACATTTTAACTGCAGCATATACTCAATTTGCACCCAGGACTGTACGCCCTGCCACACCTACCAGATAGATATTCAAATGTATGGGTGTGATGTATGGATGTGATATGGTGCGGTGGTGGCGGCCAGGGCCTAGAGTCTTGGGTGTATGGCCTATGGCCTACGGCCTGCGGCCATACACCTAAAACTCTACATCCTACCCACAACCACTGCAGTATATGAAACACATGGTGGCTTATAATTTTACTCCTTATAGCATATCACACCCATAGTGGCTTATAACTTCAGTACTTATAACTTTGGTTTTGGGTGCATGGCCTTTGGCCATGCACCCAAGAATCCAGGTCCTGACCACAAACACCTCAGTATATGAAACCCATGGTGGCTTATAACTTCAGTGCTTATAACTTTGTTTTTGGGTGCATGGCCTCTCTGGCCATGCACCCAAGACTCTAGGTCCTGGCCACAACCACTGCAGCATAAGACACCCATTGTGGCTTATAACTTCCATTGTGGTTCTAACTTCACTACTTATAAATTTGGTCTTGGGGGCGCTCCCACAATCAGCTAATAGATATTCGATACTACAAGTGTATCTATTGCTGTGATATGCTGCAGTGGTTGTGGCCAGGCCCTACAATCTTGGGTGTATGGCCGTAGATATTCAAATTTATGGGTATGATCTATGGGTGTGATATGCTGCGGTGGTTGTGGCCAGGGCCTAGAGTCTTGGGTGTATGGCCTACAGCCTACGGCCTACGGCCTACGGCCATGTACCCAAGACTCTAGGCCCTGGCCACAACCACTGCAGCATATCACACCCAACGCTGCTTATAACTCAGTACCACACCCATAGAATCAAAAATTTTAACTGCGGCATGTACTCAATTTTAATGACCGCTGACACCACGCATGTCCTTAGAACAGTTTCAACTTACCTGCGCATAGCACGGACGGAAATACTATCCTTCTGATACCCCTCATTTTCAGTAATTACAAACATCCCGGACAGCGCGGCCATGGCGAATACATCATTAGCACCTTCCGCCTAAACAAATACAGTATTTCATCCATCTCTTACTCTCTAAACCTCCCCAACCACTCTGACACACCAAAGCATTCCCCAAAACTGCATTTCACCTCTGTTCGCCGCCGTGCTGTCGGCCGATCCAAGATGTCGGGCGCATCCAAACAATCTGACGCAGATCAGCCTCACTCCAGCCAATCGGCAGACACGTCGCGTGTACGCAGTCATGACGCGAGCCCATTAGCCAATCGTTATCTTGTCCGCTGAGCGAACAGGGAAGTGTGACCGCGGAGTGAACATAGCTATCACTAATTTTTTGAGACATACTTTATGGTCATTTTAAAGAAAACTACTGGGCGGATTGGCACCAAATTTACAAAAGCACGCTTTCGGGACCAAGCTCCTGCTCCTGATGCAAATTTAGTGAAAATCCGTCCAGCGGTTTGGGCTTTAGGCGTGCACAAAGTTTTTCCCCCATTCAGTCTATGGGACCCCCCTATAACTTTTCCCCCGTGGACCAAACCTCACCACTTTGCAAAAAATTCAGAGTGGGCCATATAATTTTTTTGCTAAGTTTGGTGAGGATTCGTCCAGGGAGAGCGAAGTTATAAACCACCCAAAAAGTTGGTTAGCTTTGCCACTGGAGGGGGCCCTGACTCGATAGAAGATTTATACAACTGTTTGTTTCTCTTAGTTGCCCTCAGCGAAGTGGTCCTGCGCCTGCTCAGCGTTTTTCCTGCTCATTGGGCAATATTGATTTAAAACATAAACCGCTGTCATGATGCCTACCCCCGGAGCACCAGGCCAGGCCCAGCACCCCCGGGACCAGGCATCATGCCCCCGGGTAAAAGCCCAGCGGCCCCTTATAGGGGCTCTTTGGACTCTGTCCTGGCGCCTTTGAAGCCAGGCTCATGTTGGACATCAGTCCTGGCGCCATAGGCGCAAGGCTCATAAAGGGAAGTGTTTGGTGCACTTACCTGATGCAGACCATGCTGCATACTCACCTGATGCAGACCATGCTGCATGAAGACCCAAGCCAAATGAGGCTTAGGAGGGACTATTTTACTGAAGGGACTATTTTGTTACTTGGGTGGGGCTGTGGAAGAATACTTACCTAGGACTTCTTCCAAGGCTATTTAAGCCACGCCCGGACAGCCAGACGTGCTTCGCGTTGTTCTGCATCCCAGCAGCTGAACGCTCACCGTGTCTGCTCCTGCACCTGGACTCCAGCCACGCCCACCTCGAACCTGGAACACCTGTAAGGAAAGAAGAGAAGAGAAAGGTGAAAACCAAGAACTTATTCAAACTTCTTACCTGCATCCGGAATCTTCACGCCAGCATTCTTGAAGAAAGACTTCCATTTAAAAGCATTGCGTTGCTCGCTGCAGCGCCGCGCTTCACTCACTTGTTCTCGAGACATCTCCCGGCTCCATCGCGGCTGTCAGCACCGGTCGCCACATCTCTGCACCTAGGGGAGAGAAGAAGAGACAAAAGGTGAGCAGAGGGAACACAGGAGGAAAGCCGAATTTTCAGCCATAATACTTACCGGCTTTTCTTGGTGAACCATTCCACATTTCGGGTCGGCGCCGCTTCGTTGGCAGGTACCGCACCCCGGCCCCTATGGGGAAAGGACAAAAGACATTACTGGGGAATTATAAAGACATTTAGAGGGGTCGCCCTCATCACTAACTCACCTGATGTTACCATCGGCAATTTAACCCCTCAACGCATCGCCTTCGTTCTGCACCTGAAATAAAGGACAGATCACAGGTTAGGAAGACAACATAAAAAGAGGCTCACACTTGAACTTTTGAATCTTCATACTTACGGCGTATCGCTCAGAAAAGTCAAGTGGATTTTGCCAGCGCCATTCTGAAAACCAGTGAAGTAACTGCACCAGAAGCAGGATGGAGAGTTCATCCTTCCAAACCATAAGGTGAGCTTAAACCGGGGGTATTGGAGGAAGTCAGAGAAGAACGAAGGGGGAAAAGGGGGAGCAAGCACACTATTCTGCAGACAGTTAATCCCCTTTCTCATCTACAGAAGGATATTCCTACAGGCCAGACAAGCAAGATCTGGGGGTCCTGTTCAATCGGTGGTCCGAGTTCTGCACATCACGCTTGAAGAGGCCACAGCAACCCAGACTAGACCAGCGTCTCCGTGGGAGCCAGGTGAGCGTTAAAGAACGCAAAGCCTTCCTACAAATTCCCACCCAGGCGCTATGGAAACTTCTGAGACTGACCAGTTGGCCCAACTACTGGGGGAATTACGGGCCGAAGTACACGCCGCTCGTCAAGAGACTAATGCTCTCAGGAGGGAAGTGATTGTAACAAAGGAAAGAGCTGATGACCTGGCTAGACAGCTTTTGCAAGGTCAAGCTGGACAACCTCCTTTACCCGGTTCCGGGGGGAACCCCGCTCCTGTGCTTTCCAGTAACCCGGTGCAGATTAATCTACCTGGAAACATGCCGCTGGCCCCACCCGAACGCTTTGCTGGGGACCCCAAACGATTCGCCGTATTCATGAATCAGTGTCGTTTGCATTTCCTATGCAGACCTGGGGCCTTCCCTAATGACCGGACCAAGGTATCCTTTTTATTGTCATATCTCAGCGGCAGTGCTGCCGATTGGTCAGTTCCACTGGTAACGCAAGATGACCCGATTCTTCGTGATTTTCAAGGATTTCAAGCAAGCATGGAAAGGTTATTTGCTCGTCACTCCCAGGGGCAGGCTCTGGATGACGAATTCTATCTCTGCGACAGAGCAATCATGACCTCCTATCATACATTGCAACCTTTAATAGGCTAATTGTGGAAACTGGGTGGCCAGAGGATAAAAGAATCACGTTATTTTATCGAGGTCTACGCGAAGAACTTAAAAATGTCCTGGCCCAAGTTGTAAATCCGCCCCAAGAATGCTCAGAATATATAGATCACAGACTGCAAAACAGAAAAGCAGATCGGTCCAAGTTTGAGACCCGGGTGTTGGTCAAGACCCACGCTAACCTCAAGGGGGCTGAAGCCTCTGAGCCAATGCAAATCGGAGGGGTTAAAGGACCTCTAACTCAAAAGGAACGTGAAAGAAGACGGCAGATGCAATTATGTGTTTATTGTGGGTTCTCTGGACACTTTCTACGAGATTGCCCGGCAAAGCCGCCCAAGAAGGTGGTAGGAGCCGCTGATAAAATCCATGAAAACTCTGTATCGGGAAACGACCATGCCCGACAAGCGTAGGGGTCTGCTTGCCGAGCTTCAAAACTAACTCTCAGACCTCGCATTTCATTGTGCCAATGGTCCTCGTAGATCCGGAACAGCCTAAGCGGTTGCATGCAGTAAAGGCATACATCGATAGTGGGGCTATAGGAAACTATGTGGATCGTGAATTGGTCTCCAGGATTAACCTCCCTCTGCGTCCTAAAACCAGCAAAAATGTCATCACCACAGTTGATGGAACCGAAATTGGCTTTGGACCGGTAACACATTCCACAGCTGAGGTGACACTTGTAGGTCCGTACGGCCATCGGGAGGCAGTTGTGTTTGATGTAATCAAGGCTCCACAGTTTCAGGTTATTCTCGGAATCCCTTGGTTAGAGACACATAATCCTCGAATTGATTGGCGAGCAAAGAGAATAACCTTCCCGGATTGTGCACAAACCTGCTACCCAGAAAATCTGACGATCAGTCTAGCATCAGTAACCTCTGTCTCCATGCAACTACCTCCGGAATACCAAGACTTTCAGGACGTCTTCCAAAAGGAACAGGCCAACACGTTACCTCCTCACAGATCGTACGATTGCCAAATCGATCTGGTGCCCGGTGCACAACCCCCTTGTAGCAGGATTTATGCCCTTACTGAACCGGAGAATCTGCATTTGAGACAATATTTAGATCAATACCTAGCCAATGGTTTCATTCGCCTGTCAAAGTCTCCGGCATCCTCGGCTTTGTTCTTCGTGCCAAAAAAAGAAGGCGACCTTAGAACTTGTATCAATTACCGCGCATTGAACCAGATAACTGTTAAAAATCGTTACCCTCTGCCTTTGATCCCTGAACTCCTTGACCAGGTGAAGGACGCTTGCGTATACACCAAGTTAGATCTCCGGGGGGCTTATCATCTGGTACGAGTAAAAGAAGGCGACGAATGGAAAACGGCCTTCCGTACAAAATATGGACTATTCGAATACCAGGTGATGTCTTTCGGGTTGTGCAACGCGCCTGCTGCCTTCCAATTCTTCATGAACGATGTCCTTCGGGAACTCATCGATGTCTGTGTTGTTGTGTATATCGATGACATTCTGGTGTACTCCTCTTTGGAATCAGATCACAGAAAACATGTCAGGGCCGTCCTAGAGAAATTGCGCCAGCACAAACTGTTTGCAAAGCTGGAAAAATGCGTTTTCCATACCACCGAGGTTGAGTTTCTTGGATTCATCCTGACACCTAAAGGGGTCCGAATGGACTCACGGAAAGTGGATGCCATCCTCAAATGGCCATCACCTAGTTCGCTGAAAGGTGTCCAAAGCATGCTTGGTTTTGCCAATTTTTATCGCAGGTTTATCCCGGAATTTTCACGTGTGGTGCAACCCATCACTGCACTCTTGCGGAAAAATAAACGTTTTGAATGGACCGAGGAAGCTGAACAGGCCTTCCTGGCGAAAGGATATTAAATCTTTCGTGATGTCCTGTGGAGTTTGCGCCCAAAACAAAGGTCAAAAAACAAAACCCGCCGGTCTTCTTCAACCCTTAGACATTCCACCAGCACCTTGGCACACCTTGTCACTAGATTTTATCACGGACCTGCCCTCTTGTAATGGATACAATACTATTCTGGTTGTGGTGGATTTATTTTCCAAGATGGCCCATTTTATTCCGTTGAAAGGATTACCTTCAGCTTTTGTTCTTGCCAAGGAATTCCTCGAAAATATCATCCGTTTGCATGGATTCCCATCCATACTAGTCTCCGATCGGGGAAGCCAGTTTATTTCTCATTTTTGGAAAAAGTGTTGTCAACTGGCACAAATCGACGTAAGACTCTCAACCAGCCACCACCCACAGACCGATGGTCAGACGGAGAGAACGAACCAGACCCTTTAACAATATCTACGATGTATGTTGCACCAATCGGAGGGTAATTGGAAGGATATTTTATGGGTGGCTGAATATGCATACAATAACTCGATACACTCTGGAACTGGTCAGAGCCCCTTTTATACCCTATATGGACATCACCCTCGTACTTCAGACTTGGACTCACCTTTGAGCCTTGAAATGCCTGCAGTGGACCATTTGCATTCTACGATTACTCAAGCCTTCAAGGATGCAACTGCACACTTACAACATGCGAAAGGGAAATACAAAAAGAATGCAGATCTGCATCGAAGAGAGGCGCCTCCATACCAAATAGGGGATCAAGTATGGTTGGCTACCAAACACTTATCACTCAAGGGACATCGGACTTTTAATCCAAGGTATTTAGGCCCTTACTCGATCAAAGCTATAATTAACCCAGTGGCAGTCAAGCTAGATCTACCAGCTAACATGCGGATTCACCCCGTTTTTCATGTGTCACTTTTGAAACCAGTGCAACCAGGAACCAGATTAATAAAGCCACCAGAAGCAATCCGGATAGATGGGGAGCCTGAATTCGAGGTGAAGAACATTTTGGATTCTAAGATCTCAAAATCAAAACTTTTCTATCTAATTGATTGGAAGGGGTACGGGCCTCAGGAAAGGTCTTGGGAACCCAGCGACCACGTACATGCACCTCGGCTAGTAAAAAGGTTCCATCGGAATTTCCAAAACAAACCGAAACCTCCAGAGGGAACGACCTTGGGAGGGGCCTTGGGGGGGAGTGCTGTCATGATGCCTACCCCTGGAGCACCAGGCCAGGCCCAGCACCCCCGGGACCAGGCATCATGCCCCGGGTAAAAGCCCAGCGGCCCCTTATAGGGGCTCTTTGGACTCTGTCCTGGCGCCTTTGGCACCAGGCTCATGTTGGACATCAGTCCTGGCGCCATAGGCACCAGGCTCATAAAGGAAAGTGTTTGGTGCACTTACCTGATGCCGACCATGCTGCATACTCACCTGATGCAGACCATGCTGCATGAAGACCCAAGCCAAATGAGGCTTAGGAGGGACTATTTTACTGAAGGGACTATTTTGTTACTTGGATGGGGCTGTGGAAGAATACTTACCTAGGACTTCTTCCAAGGCTATTTAAGCCACGCCCGGACAGCCACACGTGCTTTGCGTTGTTCTGCATCCCAGCAGCTGAACGCTCACAGTGTCTGCTCCTGCACCTGGACTCCAGCCACGCCCGCCTCGAACCTGGAACACCTGTAAGGAAAGAAGAGAAGAGAAAGGTGAAAACCAAGAACTTATTCAAACTTCTTACCTGCATCCGGAATCTTCACGCCAGCATTCTTGAAGAAAGACTTCCATTTAAAAGCATCGCGTTGCTCGCTGCAGCGCCGCGCTTCACTCACCTGTTCTCGAGACATCTCCCGGCTCCATCGCGGCTGTCAGCACCGGTCGCCACATCTCTGCACCTAGGGGAGAGAAGAAGAGACAAAAGGTGAGCAGAGGGAACACAGGAGGAAAGCCGAATTTTCAGCTATAATACTTACCGGCTTTTCTTGATGAACCATTACACATTTCGGGTCGGCGCCGCTTCATTGGCAGGTACCGCACCCCAGCCCCTATGGGGAAAGGACAAAAGACATTACTGGGGAATTATAAAGACACTTAGAGGGGTCGCCCTCATCACTAACTCACCTGATTTTACCATCGGCAATTTAACCCCTCAACGCATCGCCTTCGTTCTGCACCTGAAATAAAGGACAGATCACAGGTTAGGAAGACAACATAAAAAGAGGCTCACACTTGAACTTTTGAATCTTCATACTTACGGCGTATCGCTCAGAAAAGTCAAGTGGATTTTGCCAGCGCCATTCTGAAAACCAGTGAAGTAACTGGACGAACGCGCGCCCCTGCACCAGAAGCAGGATGGGGAGTTCATCCTTCCAAACCATAAGGTGAGCTTAAACCGGGGGTTTTGGAGGAAGTCAGAGAAGAACGAAAGGGGAAAGGGGGGAGCAAGCACACTATTCTGCAGACAGTTAATTCCCTTTCTCATCTGCAGAAGGATATTCCTACGGGCCAGACAAGCAAGATTTGGGGGTCCTGTTCAATCGGTGGTCCGAGTTCTGCGCATCACGCTTGAAGAGGCCACAGCAACCCAGACTAGACCAGCGCCTCCGTGGGAGCCAGGTGAGCGTTACAACCGCATGTTCGGCGTCTTTTACAGCGCATAAATATTTATATGTAGGTGAAGCTCCTTTTGTTTAATTTTTTCCACATACATGTTGGTCTGTGGTTAATATGATTGGTTTCCAGGCGCAGCCTGGTATTGTTAACGGATTTTAGTGAGTGCTTCACTGTCTGCTCGGCTTGCTGGTTAAGTCAGCTTCAGTCCACGTTTCCTGATTGGCGGAAGTTTAGTGCAAGCATTTTTCCCTTGCCATTTTTTTCTTTATTTGTTTTTCGTTTTATTTTGATTGTTTCCCTCCCTATTTGCTTCCAGGTGCTCCCTGGTTTGGCATACTACACCTCAATTTTGATATGTTTTGGAGGTCTTTATTACAGTATGTTTACATACCAAGGGGCGGAAGGGTTCCCTTTGCCTAATTCTACTGCTCATGTTGGACCTTCAAACAAAACGGGGTCGTGGGAAAATTTTGGGATATGGGGGTCGGGGGTGGTTTCCCTTGTGGCCCTTCCGGCATTAACTAGGGCTGTTCAAGATTGTGTGGACTCGGCCCTATTTAATCTAAACTCCACGCTAACCTCGAGGTTTGATATGTTAATAGCCAGGTTGCTGATTTCCATCCCAGCTCTAATACGGGTCCCTCGTTAGCCCCTATGAAATGTTCAAAGAAGTCTAAACATCTAAGAGGACAACTCAGTCCTGTGGGTATGTCTCCCTCTCCTGCTAATTACCCTGTTGGGGGTCTGAAGCGTAAACTGGGGGGGGGGGATTTTCTCCGCCGTTTGTTGCGACTCAGGCCTCTTCCACTCCTATATATTCTCCAGATACTTAGCATGTCTCTGATTGCCCGCCTAATAGGCGTTTGAGGAAGGGGATCCCGATGGTTTTATCCCAGAATACTGAGGGACCGTTGTTGGATGGTAGCGGGGTTCCATTTTTGGACCCCTCTCTCATCCAACATCCAGGGTGTGCAGAATGGCGCCCTTCAGAGGCGGTTTCCTCTTTCATTCATCATTGGGTTCGGAGACCGCTTCTTGAGCAAGATAGGAACAGATTACGTTCCGAATACCCAAGACCTTTTATTGCGGTTGGTGTAGCCTGTACCCCTGATATCGATCACCCCATTATGTCCTTTTTCTCTCGGAAGGGTAAAGACCCTTCGAGGGGGATTGACAAGGTCCTGCGCTGTTGCCAGGACAAAATACTGGACATGTTGGGTCCCTTGACTCTAATATTTGAGCTGGCGGTGGACGCTGCTCGCTCCAATTCCCAAGTGGATGTCCAGGTGCTCAGAGGTTGGGTGCAAAGGTCAATATGCCTGATTCAGCAACGCCAACACTGGAATTTCCAGAGAAAGGCGCAGATCCATTCTCATGCGCATTGACGATAAACTGCTAGACATGGCAGAGAGTGACGCAGGGCCTAAGGCCCTGGGTAACCTGTTTGGGGACAAGTTTGTTAAAGATCTCTATACAAATGGGCATTCTTTCACAGCCATTGTTAACACCCAATCCAACTTCAAGGAGGATTCGGTCCCCGGGTATTTACCGCAGAATAAGAGCTTGTTTTTCCAGCTGTCCCTTCTGGGGTTCTACCCGCCTGCAGCAGTATGCTAGCCGAGGGGCACATCATTCTTCCTCTGCTAGAAGATCCCAGGTGGTTTTCCTTCCCCAAAGGGGTTTTCTGGCACGAAGATGTATCGACATGAATGTTTGCAGAGCGGGATCCGCGGCAGGTACTAACCACATATATATGTTCTGATGTTTCTTCCCACGCAGAGGGTTCGCCTCTTCTCTAAGGGGATTTATGAACTTTCAGGTGTTTCAATTGCATTGTTTCTCCTCCCTGTCTTTCTTCTCCTCCTCCTCCCTTCTAGTTAGGGGGGTTTAATACATGTATAGCTTTATCAATCCTCTATTGTTTGGTAGTTTCCCAGTTTTTGTCATGGAAGGCTTTTTCCTTCTCAGGGACACCTTTTGTTCTTTCAAAGAGTTAGAGGCCCAGGATAGACCTCGGGGTGTTTTTTGGTGCTTCCAGTATTTCCCCTTCTGCTAGAGTTTTTTTTTCTTGGGGTCGATTTGGTGTTCTTCCTCTCTCCGGTTACGCCTTTTTTTGGCCCTGTGCTGCTTCACAGTTGTAATTTAGCCGGTGATGACTTATCTCAGGGGGATTTGGTTGATCATTTTCTTTTCTATATAGCGTGCTCTTTTGGGCACAGTAGGACAGATTCTCCTAGCTTCCACATTCATAATTTCCTGTTATTAACCTAAGGTTGGGTAATGGGTACGGCCAGCCCTTTTTAGTGTTAGTCTCCTAAGGATTGGGAGGGGTTACACCGCGTTCTAGAAATAATGGGATGAGGTCCCTCAGGCGGTTAGAGGTTGGGATAGTCCACCTCCTTTCAACACATCCACCCAGCTTGGGAAACGCATTCGGGAGAATTGGTCTTGCTCCCAGGTGCTGGGGCTGTCCCCGTGGTGGTATTGTCCCGGAACCCAGGTTATAGCTCCTGTGGGGCCTCTTCCAAGGTGGCAGCTTGCTATGGCAATGTGTGCTTGGGTCTTCTTTGTAAATTTGAGATCAGCGGGGTAGCTTGTGTCGGCCCGCTCCTATGACCTACCGGTTCTAGCAGGATACTTTGATAGCCAGGAACATCCTCCTGATGGTATTCCTAGTTGTCTCCCCTCATTTGCCTAGCCTGTCTTTGCTGTTGGAGGCCACTTTGTAAGCTTGGCTGCCGTTTATTCTCCATTAGTTTGGTGACCTCGGTCCTTGTGTCATCCTGTTCACCATCATGGTCAGAGTTCTGGTGCAACTGCACAAGCAGTTGTTGGTATTTCTGATAGAGCCTCCCTTTGGACATTTTTCAGGGGTACTTTAGCTTTCCCCTGGGGTTGGCGGTAGATGTCCCGTGCCTTCTCCCTTTCCTCCCGCGGCTCTTAACAGGCCCGGCGGACTTACATCTTGCATGGTTTTTTCTCTCCCGTATGGTTGGGGGAGGTTTTTCTTCCTCTTCCTGGTGATTGCAAGGACTTTTGCAGGTTTGTCTGTGGCCATCGGGGACTCCTGGACAGCCTCCACGAGGTTAGGTTATTCCTCTGCATAAAGTGTCTGGTTTTCTTAGTTCCCCCCTTTCTCTGCTCCTCCTGTAGAGTGTTTTTGGTCACATTTTAGGATTCTTTAATCCCTAATAATCTTAATGGAAGTATTTAAGGGGATTGGGTTTACAGGACGGTTAATGGATTTAGTTCAGACTTTTGGCTGGTCATGTTCTGCCCAAAGGGGAATGAGTAGGCAACCTCTCTTGGATAAGGTAGACACTTAGATCCATTTTTGAGATTCACCTTACTCTAAATGTTAAGTTCTTAAGGAAGCTATGGGGGCGGGTTGTTGTTTCTCTCTTGTCCCCATAACCACAATATGTCCGCACACTAGTTTTCGCAAAATTAGTTTTGTCTTGTCTCATTTCATAAGTGTCAGTTTGTCACCTCTAGGTTTTGGGTAATGATGTTTTTTCCCCCCATGAGGGGTTATTCTTTCTTGCGGTTTACAGGTGCTAAATGTATGAGGTCTAATATTTGTTTCCAAAATTTGCAGAATACAGTGTTTTGTGTATTGTTTAAATTTCAAGATACCCTGCGATGCAGAGGGATTAAAAGTTCCCGGGTACCTCTCAGCTGCTTCCTTTGAGTAACCATATATCCAATTCCACCTCTTGGCTGTTGGATTATTAAACATCTTGCAATGGGGTTCCTCCTTCAGGGCCTCTCAGCAGAGGGAGCGGGGGTCCTTAAGCTTCCAAGGAATCCTTTTGGAGGGAGGTTTTGAACAAGTCCTGGAAAGCAGCTGACAGGTCAAGGGAGTCCACATTTGAGATAGTTATCATAATATTGTGACCATGTGGTTCTGATTATAATGCAAGGGCTTTAAACTTGCATAATATGAAGCCTCCTGTCATGTCATAGAATGCATAATCCCCCTCACTAACGTGACAGGGGGTTTAGATTCTATTAAAGACAGGTGGCAAGTATTATAACACCCACCCACCCTTTTGTGAAATATTGTGTTTTTTATATGCATCTTCGGGTTGAGGAGATCCAGGCTAAGGAATCTTCCAGGACCTCGGATGTTGGGCATGTTTGGATCCCAAAGCTCGTCATCCATTAGACTGTTTTTGTATTATTTTAAGGATGGCGTCAGAGTGTAGCTTCAGAAGAGGAGTTGCTGTTAGAGAAAGGGACTTTTATGGGGGTGGGTCCCTGCTGATTGCTTAATGCGGGAGCTTGACCTGAGCCTCATCTTGGATTGGGATGGCTCCCCTGTGGTTCTAATGGAATACTATGGTTTCCTTGTTTTTTCTTGATGAATTTATTTGTTTTACAAAAAAGAATGTCTTTGCTGCTATGTGTCAGTAGTAAAGATTGTAATTCATAATACTCGCCTACTGTCTTTATTAGAATCTAAACCCCCTGTCACGTTAGTGAGGGGGATTATGCATTGTTGTAGACCGCCCCAGCCTTGGGAGCCATGGCCAAAACACCAAAAAAGGTAAGCAGGGTGACATCTCCACAATGCTCCAACCAGCAGATAAGGGCAAACGCTCAGATGTGGTCTCTGCTCATGTTCATGCTCCTGACACATATCAGGGTCTGCAATACACATACAGGTGTAAATGAGCAGAATTCAATCTGTAATTAATCCTGTAGGGATATCAGCAGGCTTTCTGTCATTGTCTAACATCGTATCACACAAAACAGAGTATAAGCCAAATGCTTAAAATCAATTTCCTCCAAACAACTTGAAGAGCAAGGACCAATATGAATATGTTACCTATTATGACCCTAGCTGGAAGAACACCCTGACCCTGCAGGATGAAACTCTCCCTAGAAAGCGTGTGGTGGTCCGCCTGTCTAAAAAGGATAGGTGGAGAAAAGGAACTAGCCCTAACTCTACAATGATTGATTGGTCCGAAATAGGCTCAGGGGATGTCTGGGCTGTTTTTGGGCACAGAACACAGCAAAACATATAGGTTAAAAGCTAACAGCTTGGAATTTAAAAAGATAGAACATATGAGGTGAGGTCACACCTGACGTGGGACTTTCCAGATTTATTCACCCTCCGTGGTGTGTGCTTCACCCCTCCATCTATGCTTGTATCTCAAGAGTTAATTACTCCTATGAGAACCTTAAAACCAATATCTCTGGCACCAATTTATAGAGAGGTGCAGGCACTCTTTTAGGATTTCATCCAGGGTGCCTATTGCTGATCGTGTCTAGATCCCAGGCACTGTACAAAAGTCAGTTATTGTTTAGACGGTGTCTTTTCTGTTGTAGACATCTGTCAAGTGTCAGGTCGACCGGTTTCGATGATATCCTGGTATGATCATCTTCTTGAGGACCAATTTCTTATCTAATCAGAGTGCATCTTATATCCGCATCTAGTAGCGGGGCCCACCAACCGCCTAAAGGGACAAAGGACCTATTTAACAGCCAGGTTGAGAGGACAAATTATGTTTAATACACAAAGCATATATGCTCTTTTTGTCACTGCAAAGATTTTATTGCTCTATACGCATTCAAAAAAGGACCCAAGTCCCGGCACCACTGTGATGAGGTATCTACCCCATGCCCTGGGCAAAGGCGCAGACAAAAGACTCTTGTATTGTATTTTGATTGTTTGGGATCACTATGGGGTTTCATACAATACTCAAGGAGGTGCACAGGGGATCCGCATACGTGGACCACTAAACATGAAATAAAAATACAATACAAGGGGCTTTTTTCTGCGCCTTTGCCCAAGGCATGGGGTAGATACCTCATCACAGTGGTGCCAGGACTTGGGTCCTTTTTTGAATGCCTATAGAGCAAAAAATATTTGCAGTGACAAAAAGAGCATATATGCTTTGTGTAGTAAACATAATTTGTCCTCTCAACCCGACTGTTAAATAGGTCCTTTCTACCTTTAGGCGGGTGGTGGGCCCCGCTACTAGATGCAGATAGAAGATGCACTCTGATTAGATAAGAAATTGGTCCTGAAGAAGATGATCATACCAAGATATCATCGAAACCGGTCGACCTGACACTTGACAGATGTCTACAACAGAAAAGACACCGTCTAAACAATAACTGACTTTTGTACAGTGCCTGGGATCTAGACACGATCAGCAATAGGCACCCTGGAGGAAATCCTAAAAGAGTGCCTGCACCTCTCTATAAATTGGTGCCAGAGATATTGGTTTTAAGGTTCTCATAGGAGTAATTAACTCTTGCGATACAAGCATAGATGGAGGGGTGAAGCACACACCACGGAGGGTGAATAAATCTGGAAAGTCCCACGTCGGATGTGACCTCACCTCATATGTTCTATCTTTTTAAATTCCAAGCTGTTAGCTTTTAACATATATGTTTTGCTGTGGTTTGTGCCCGAAAACAGCCCAGACATCCCGTGAGCCTATTTCGGACCAATCAATCATTGTAGAGTTAGGGCTAGTTCCTTTTCTCCACCTATCCTTTTTAGACAGGCGGACCACCACACGCTTTCTAGGGAGAGTTTCATCCTGCAGGGTCAGGGTGTTCTTCCAGCTAGGGTCATAATAGGTAACATATTCGTATTGGTCCTTGCTCTTCAAGTTGTTTGGAGCCAATTGCTTTTAAGCATTTGGCTTATACTCTGTTTTGTGTGATACGACATATCAGGGTCTACCATCGAAGGTGTCCACCAAGTCAGACCTGCAGGATATGCTCAGCAAGATTACGAAATCCAAAACAGTACAACAGAGCTGTCGCAGAAGATTCTTGCACTAGACAATAGAGTATCAGAAGCAGAGAGTTGAGGCAAGGATACACTTTGCAAGCAATCATATGAAATGGCGGCATGGTCACACAACATTGAGTCTTTGTAATCCTGCTGTGAGGCCTTGGTGGACAAGCAGTAAGAGGCAGAAAACCCTCCTTCAAAAATAACGTTGACATCCAGGGGATCCCTCTGTGCAGGACAGTGAGCTGCCCGAATTGTTCACCAGCCTCTTTCGTTCTATACTTGCTCTGCCAAACAACTCCATGATTGAATTGGACAGAACCTGAGTGAGTTCCTTCTTCCATCTTACCCACTCAGCTCTAATCTTCCTTTGAGAGCCTGGTATGCACATTGGTTATCTCTCCCTCTTCCACCCTGGCCATTGCTACCATTTACCAGCCTCCAGACGCTACCTCCCTGTTCCTCTATGAATGGGCTGATTTCTGTTCCTCCTTACTCTCAACCTCCTGCAACCTGCTGCTCCTGGGTGACTTTAACATCCAATTGGTCTCCCCTGGCACAGTATCCACTCTTTTCATTGACCTCTGCACCTCTCTGGCCCTCTCCATTCTTCCTTTTGGTCCAACCCACTCTGCTGGACACACTCTGGATGCTCTCATCCACACCGATCCCCCTCTCTCATCTGCCCTGGTTACCGCTCTCTTGGTCTGACCACTCTCTTCTCTCCTCCCACCTGGGTCCAATGGTCTTTTGACCACTCCACCAATAGCCCTACAAACCTCGTTCAGAAACATCCGTCCGATGAAACGAGTGCCAGCTACTGCCTTCACATCCACCTTTATCCCCCCTTGCCCTCCCAACTTAGACTCTACCAATGACACTGCTCTCAGAAACTGCCACCTGTCCATCATCAACACCCTTGACATTCTTGCCACAGTCATGAGGGTCTGCTTGAAACCCACCTCTAAGCACAACACTTGGTACAACTCCAGACTTGCAGACCTGAAACAAAAGTTCAGTGCTGCAGAACGGAGTGGCAAACCTCAGGCTCATCGTCTGACAAACTGGCCTGCTGCCTGCTCCAAAGGCAATACAGACTCTCTATCCGTGGCAAGAAAAGGGCCCACATTCAGGCATGGGTATCTGACGCTTCCAACAACACGGCTGAATTGTTCAAAATCTGCAGGGAACTAGCCGACTCTTCCGCAGTATCCTCCTCCTCTATTCCTTCTCAGACCCTCTGCAACACACTCGCCATTCACTTCCCCACCAAAACCCAGGACATTCTGAATAGCCTTGTCACTCAATCTCCCAAGCCATCCTCACCTACTTGCCTCCCTTGACCACTCACCCTCCCCCTTCCTCCTTCTCTTTCGCCCTTGTCTCACCGGGATGTGTGACCAGAGTTGTCTGCTCCATGAAGGTCTCTTTCCAAAAAGGTTTCTCTTTCCTCATCCAGAACCATCAAGATCAACATTTTCTCTCTTGCCCCTGCACTTGCTGATCTCTGTAACCACTCCTTTGCGACTGGTTCTTTCCCCTCCTCCTCAAACACTCCGTTGTGCCCCCCTCCTTAAAAAACTGTTAGCAGATCCTACCTGTCCAGCCAACTACCGCCCTATCTCCATCACCCCCTTCCTGGAAAAACTGCTGGAGAAATTTGCCCTGTTCCAACTCAACTCTCACACTGAACTTCTTGGTGATCTCCACGACCATCAATATGGATTCCGATCATCCAGAGGCACAGAAACTGCTCTTCTGAACACCCATGAAGAACTGCTTGCATCCCTGGATTTCAACTCCCCTGCTGTCCTCATCCTTCTTCTTTTTTTTAACCAATCTTTATTGATTTTGGAACAAACAATCAACATACAACAAAACTTGCAGTACATGTCATAATATTCCAACATTTTACATATATTAGCCAATGTCTTCTGCCTACCCCTTGCCCACCCCCCAACTCGAGCCTACTCCATTTCGCAGTCCACAGCTGTTTCTTCAATTGGGTTTTCCTTTTCTGTATCTTCCGACGAGTCCTGGTCTGTTGACCAGTCCTGGGTGAGCCCATACAGTGTATCTACTAAATGTTTCCAAGCCATCAGGTTTTCTGCTTCTTCTTCCCCTCCCATATACCCTGCTTCCTGCCATACTATTGTTTCTGCTTCAGTCCATTTCTGAAGGTCTCTCCACCAGATTTCTACCCTTGGTCTGTTACATGCTTTCCATCCCATAGCAATTCTACGCTTGGCAAGTATATATGCCAAATCCTTTAGCTTGCTTACATGCCTCATTTAGCAAGGTCTAGGGAAACCTCCTATCATGAATGCATACACTGATTCAACATTTATTTTGACCCCTTTCTCATCTAGCCAGTGAGCTATTTCTGCCCAGAACTTCCCAATTTCTGAGCATGCCCAAAACATATGTATCATTCCAGTGTTTTCCTCCCCGCATTTGGGGCATGTTTGTCGTTCTGCATTCTTGAATTTAGCTATTCACTGGAGGGTCACATGTGCCCTGTGGGTTACATATAGTTGTATTTGCTGTAGCCTTGCGTTTCTAGACACTTTCTTATGGTAGCCCTGGGCCCGCTCCCACATCCCATCACTCATGAGTGCCCCAACTTCTTCTTCCTAGTCTTGTCTAAATTGGGCCACTTCCTTCCCCACTCTGGACATCAATAGCTCATATAGCTCACCATGTCCTGCACTTTTCGTTGCACTTGCCACCAGCTGGCCCTATTATTTATCTTGTATTCTACTAACCATTTACAGCACTTTCCCCCTCTCCCTTCCCCTTGCACTTTTTCCCCAGTCCTATCTACCCTTGCACTTGCACAATCTGAATGACACCTGGCATAGTAGGATCGTTGTCTGTCTCCCTTTGTCCCCCCCCGCCTCGTTGCGCCTTGCAACACTTGTGTATAAGCGCGTTACAAATGCCATATCATATCATATCATATAGTTTGGAAATCTCGTGCCCTCTTTCTGCTATATCATATATCGTTTCGATGGCCATGTCAGGTTGCTCTTCTAGTATTATTTCAGACCATGTCTCTTTGATCCGTCGTACCATACTATTACATGTGATATATTGCCCCGCATGTAACCTTGTTTCCTCCACCAACATCCCAAATTAATTTATTTCCCCCTCTTGCCATATGTCTCCCACTGTTACTATCCCCACTGGTTCCCAGTACCTTCGAATCGTTTTGATTAGTTGCCCATCTCCTCCCGTCAGTGCCACTAACGGCACCTGCGGGGAACACGGGGTTGGGTTCTCCATTACCTGACAAGCTTTCTGCCATAATATCCATCCCAGTATCATCATCTATGAGCGCTCTTTCAACTGTAATTTGGGCAGCCATATTATTTCTTTCAGGAAGAACGGAGCACACTCCTGTGTCAACAATCTCGATTCTGAGGTCGGGTCTTCTGATAGCCACTTGGCCACATATTGTAGTTGGTTGGCTAAGTAAAAGATTTCATAAGTAGGCAACCTTACGCTCCTTTATCGAGCTTATTCTGCAGCTTCCAAAGGGAGATTCTGTTCCTAGTCCCGCGCCATAGAAATATCCTGCATAAGCTTTGTAGTTTAATATAAAACCGCCTTGGTATCTGGTATGGTATGTTCCCAAAGAAATGTATTTATTTATTATTTATTTATTCACATTTGTTAAGCGCACAGCAGCCCGTGGGCATTGTGGCGCTGGTTACAGTAGAGGTTCATATCTTAGTTACGGTGGTCACAAAATACATACAGCATAAGATGGCATTGTGGCTTGTAGCGCATAGGTGCAGGGAGCATAGTAGTGCGCAGGTATGTACAGTGAGCTAGCAGCTAGTTCAAGAGTGTAGTTTTTAGATTTTTTCGGAAGGCTTGATGCAAGGTTTCCGCTCTGAGGGCTGTGGATAGCGTGTTCCAGAGTTTAGATGCTAGGTATGGGAATCCTAGACCTCCTGCCTTAGCCCTGGTGATTCGTGGCACTGTGAGTTGGTTGGTGTGCTCGAGTCTAGTGGGTCTAGTGGATTGTGATCTGACTAGAGAGTCCGATAAGTAAGAGGGTGCCGTTAGGTTGATGCATTTGTGTGCGGTGGAAAGAATCTTGAAGGCGATTCGGTCTTTAACTGGTAGCCAGTGAGCGTTTTGTCTTGCTTGGGAGATGTGCTCTCTTTTGGGAATACTTAGAGCTGCTCTGAGAGAGTTGTTTTGAGTGGTTTGGAGTCTGGCTAAGTTTTTTTTTTCTGTCCCCGCTAGGAGGGAATTGCAGTAATCCAGTTTTGCTCCTATTGTGGCCCTCGCAATGGAGAGGCAATTATCTTTTGTTAGAAACGGCTTTATGGCGTTGATTAGTTTGGTACTCAGAGCGGAGGCTGATACAATGGCGCTAACTTGTTTATTCATAGATAGAATAGCATCAATGTGGACTCCATGTAATAATGTAATAATCTCGGCAGTACAACCATCTTCAACAGTGCCCCTCTTCCCATCATTGCCAAGGGGAGCTTGGTCCAGAACCTCATGCTATTGTCAATGTTCTTTACCGCCTTCTCTGTATTGTGCTGGTGTTCTGCCGCCACCCAGTGATAAATGTTTATCCCTAGGTATCTGAACGTGTGTATCTCCCATGGTATTGGCAAAACTGTCAGTTGTTCACTTCGGATTCCTACGTACCTACCCAAAGGAAATACACATGATCACAGGATTCACTGCAATGCCCGATAGCACTGCAAAGCGCTCCATCACTTCCAGGATATATTGGAGGTTTTTCTCTGGATATCTTAAGTACGGCAGCATGTCATCTGCGTATAGCGAAACTAGGTGCGGTTATCCTTTTATACTGATCCCTATTACCTCATACTGCTGCCTCAGGTATATCGTTAAAGGTTCAAGTGCTAAAATGTACAACATTGGAGACCATGGTCATCCTTGTCTAGTGCCTCCACTCAGTTGCCATCTTTCCGAAATGATTGCTCCCGTCTTAACTCTAGCTAGCGGTGCACTATTCAATAATTTGACCCATTTGAGGTACCCAGGTCCTATCCCATAGTTTGTCAAGGCTGCACTCAGCCAAGGCCTTTTGACAGAGTCAAAGGCTTTTATTGCATCAAGTGATACAATAGCGATCTTGCTCGAGTCTCCTTTCGTATGTTCTATAACCCGGTGAAGTCGACTAAGGTTATCGGAGATGTTCCTGCACGGGACATATCCCGTCTGGGTGTATCAATTTGCATATGATCCGTTTCATTCTATTTGCCAACACTGCCGTAAGCATTTTGCTGTCTTGGATCAACATCGATAGCGGTCTGTACGATCGGCAATCCTTGCCCGGCTTATTAGGTTTGGGGAGTGGGATAATGATCGCCTCTCTCAGGGATTCTGGTAGCCTCCCTGTTTCAAATGCCTCATTTAACATTGCTAGCAGCGGGGGGAGCACCTCCTTTCTATACATCTTATAGAACTCACTAGGGAGTCCATCAGCCCCGGGTTCTTACTGGTGGATGGTTGCACTACCACCGCTTCCAGCTCTTCCAGCGTAATTTGGCCATCTAGGTCTTCTTGCTCCGCTGCGCTTACTTGTGGCATGCCTATATCTTCCAGGGTATCCCTAATCTCCCTGCTGTCACACCCTCCTTCATCTCCATATAATTGCTTGTAATATTCTAGGAACTCTCGATTTACGCCCTCTTGGGTGTCTATTATTTGCCCATTCTCCCCCTTGATTGCTCTGATCGGTGGTCTGGGGGTCTCGCCTTTATACAGCCATGCCAGCATCTTCCCCGGTTTGTTACCACCCCCATGCTGCATCTCTACATATTTTTTATAGTTTAGATTGCATAATCCTTCCCAGTGTTTTACGCATTCCTCTTGCAGTTGGCTTATGGTTTCTACTTCCTCTTTAGTGCTACCCCCCTTACACATTGCTTTCTCTAGCTCGGTCTCTGCCTTTTGCAGTTCCCTGATTCTATCTCCCTGCAGCCCTTTGGATTTGGCTATAGCTATTCCTCTCACCACCACTTTGAATGCTTCCCATAGTGTTCCGGTCGAAGTGACACTCCCAGTATTGCCTTCAAAGTAGCGTATAATCTCTTCTCTCAGGTCCTCCCTGAACATTATATCTTTTAGTGCTTCAGCTCTAAGCGGCCACATTGTAATCCTAGCCCTTGGGGGCCGGTATTGCCATGTTAGAACCAGTGGCAAGTGGTCCGATAGAACCCTTGCTTTGTATTCTGTTTGTGTAATTTCTGCCATAATATCCTGTGTAGCAAACATGTAGTCTATCCTCGCGTACAAATTCTGAGGGGCAGAGTAATGCGAATACTGTCTATCTTGTGGGTGTTGTACCCTCCATGTGTCCTCTAGCCGGAAGTCTGTTAACAAAGTCTTCAAACCCCTGGCCGCAGGGGCAGGCCTGTCTACCTTCTTGTCTGACCTGTCTATACTCCGGTCTTATGTGCAGTTAAAATCGCCACCCCAGATCACCGCCCCCCCCCCAGGTGCAGGCTCATTTTATTATATAGGGTCTTTAAATTGTCACTGTGTCCTGATTCGGGGCATATGTGTTTATAACACATAGGGCCTCATTATACGGAATGCGGTAAGGGTTAATGGTCACCGGTAATGGTACCGGTGACCGTTAACCCTTACCGCCTGATTACGAGGTCCCTTTGCGGGTTAGTACTTTAACGCCTGCTTTTTAGCAGGCGTTAAAAACCAACCCGCAAAGGGACCAGGGTGCTAATTACAGTACCACAATTTGCGGTACCGTAATTAGCACCTTCCCCATTCCCATTATGCCCTATGGGGCAAAAATTGGAATGGGGAAGGGCAATGGGGGAAGGGGGAATTACCGCCCTGCCAACCTTGGAATAGGGGGGTAATTCCCCTTTCCTCCAAGGCGGTGCCCGTATTTTAGCACCTTGGTCCACTGCCTACCGTGTAATGAGGCCCATATTTCTTTATTTTCCACCAACCCCTGTATTGCCACCATCCTCCCATCCGCTTCCACTGTGGATTGTAGTCATTGGAATGGGACATGCGGCGCTACCCAAGTGATCACCCCTTTGGCATAAGCATTTGGCATAAGCTGATTATGTTGCACCATAGACGGTCCCCTTCCATTTCTTCTGGATTACCCCCAATTTTTCTTTTGTGAGGTGAGTTTCCTGTATTAGGGCTATATCTATGTTCTGCCGTCTTAAGTACATCGTGGCCTTGTTTCTTTTTAGGTAGCTGTTGAGCCCTCTGACATTCCAAGAAATAACCTTAAGGTGCCCCATCTTCCAACCATGTCACGCCCCACCTTTTGTGTCTCTTCTTCTGCTGCCTGAGGCATCAGTGCTCCTGTACCTACGCTCGTTCCCCAACCCAAACTACTCCCAACCCACAACACTGCAACTCCCCCAACTTTCCTCCCTCCCCCCTCCCTTCCCAGCCCCAACTTCCCATCCCCAACGATTGCCCGCTCCATCCCTGGATTGCAGGCTAACCCGCAATTAGTCCTACCCCGGCTAGCCCGGTGCAAGGACACATCAGGGGGTTGCCACTCTACCTAATCTATCTACTGGGGTACGAGTTGGATACTCTGCATCTCCTGCATTACTGCTTGTGTATGCTTGCCCGCCTTCTACATTGCCCTTGTGCTGGCTGCCATAAACAGGTCTATATTCCAGTCCCAGTGTCATTGCGTATACAGCACCTCAATCTTGTTGCTCACCACCTTGCTTGCCTTTTCCGCCTTCATGGTGGTTGTTTGTCTCCAGCGGGCCATTCTGTGCATCCAACCATTCCATAGCTTCTTCCGGGTATTTGAAAAATAAGGCCTTGTTTTTGTGAAATACTTTCTGTTTCGCCAGATTCATCAACATATATTTGTAGTTTGCCTCACATAGTCTTCTCTTAACCACTCCAAAGTTCAATCAACGTCTTTGTACCTGAAGTCTATAGTCTGGGTATGCTGTTATTGTTGCTGATGCCCTCCGGATCGTGCCTCCTTTCTGAAAGTGTTCTAGGATCTTCTCTTGGTCTCGATAATTTAGTATTTTGGCGATGATCGGCCTCGGGGGGGGCTCCCGGTTCAGGTTTCCGCATCGGTGCCCGATGGGCTCTTTCCACCGTGAAACCCTTGGGTCAGTGCCCCTCTATCTATTTCTTGCAACAGCATGGTTTCGATGTAGTCTGTGGGAATAGGACCTTCCTCGCCTTCCGGGAGCCCTACTATGCGTATATTATATCTTTGGCCTCATCCTTTGGCTTCCTCAGCCCTATTCTCCAGGTTACCCACTTGCTGGCGCAGTGTGTGGATCTCTGAAGCATTAGTCTTGCTGGTGGTATTATTTGCGTGTACCTCTTTATCCAGAGCTCCTGTGCGTTCTGCTACTGCTCTCACATCTTGTCACCAGAGGGTTACATCTACTTGCACTGCATCGATCTTGTGTTCTAGCGACGTTTTGAGGCTTGCCATCGCTGCTTCCAGCATAGTTACCTAAGTGACCTTCAGGTCTCCTATTGCCTTCAAGATCTGTTGTTCACTGCTCAATGATGTTGATTCTGCTTGTGAGCAGCTCTCTTTGCTCTTGGCTTTATCTGTCTGTATTGGTGTTTTGGTATATTCTTCCATAGTAGGCTGTTTTCCTTTCGTTTTGGGTGCTTTGGCTGCCATCCTCACGTTACTTGGTGTGCCTGCCCACAACCTCAGGGGTTCTGGCATCCGTGTCTTGGGCTTGTGGCAATTCGGTGGCTTCTGGTTTTTGACTGGGGCACTGGACTGCTTCACTGTGGGCTGAGGTGCCGCACCAAGCGCCGACGGTTTTAACGGTGTGTGTCAGCACAGTGTACCCCAGTGTCTTATTCGCCTTTCCTCCCTCTTGTCCTTCAGTTATGGCGGTGGGCTATGTATCGCATCTGGGCCTGGCACAGCCTTGTCTCGTCTCGCCCTCCCAGGAGTGTGGCGTTTTGTCAGTTCCCGTAGTGCCTGTTTTGGGCTCCTCCGTTGTGTCTACTCCCTACATATAGGCACGCAGTGTGTATCTTGAGGGGGGAACCTCGTATTGTATCCCAGCCTCTTCCTCTCCTCCTTAAGTGCCTGGTGAGTCACTTCGCTCTGCCGTCCTCCGCTCTCCATTCAGGCAGCCCAATACTGCATGCAGCAAGCTGTTTTGTGGATATATGCAGAACAAATGTTCCGGGGGGGGGGGGGGGCCTGGGTCTTATATTTTATATGAGCCGACGCACTTCATTGCAGTGTAAGGCTCTTGGTATGATTTCATGCGTATTCAGCCTTGGGCTGGTAGGCATATTCAAGGTGGATGCCTTCCAAGGCGGGTGCGCGTTCCAATGTCACATGGGTCCGGGTGCTTCGCTGTTCACAGTGCGGGTACTGTGTGCGGTGTGCATATCACCCATCGCTGTTCCACCCACCCCGTGGGCAGCCACTCTATTAAGCTTTAGCTCAGGCTTGCTCGTTCGGTGGTGCTCTATTGTTTGATTTTTTATAGGGGGCCTTATGGGTGTAGCTTATACTGCCCTATGTTACATTGCCACACGTGCCGGCTGCTTGTCTTGAAAACACAGCGATCACTGCGCTTCATGGCGTTGCCTTATCCACAATGGGGAGAGGGGATACAGCTGCGGGTCTACTCGATCCTCTCTCCTTCAACGGTTCCCACTGCACGTTTACGAGCATGCGATGCGCATTTCTTCCAATTAACCCAGCCGCATCTGCATGTGCGCCACTATTCGTCCATTGTAGGCAGCCAACTAGCATTCCTTAGCTTTCTTTGGTCAGCTGCGCTGTTATTTCAATCTGTCTCTTCTGATGCACCGTACTGTTACGTACGGGCTACAATGTATCTTGGTCCATTGTTCTCCCGGGCGGCTATTTTGATTGGGAAGCCGCAAGCATTTCGGCGATCTTGAAATGTAATTATATTATTCCCAGGTGGTGAGTTGCAAACCTGGAACAGCGTGTTGTGTGCCCCACGATCTTGTGTAGCTACGCCTTCTTTCTGGGGATACTTTTGTGCAATCTGCCGGCAGGCAGTCTCAGGATTCTGTCGGATCTGCAGGAGCTCCAAGTCCTTCCAGCCTCTTACATGGCTCGCTGGCCACACCCCCTCCTCATCCTTCTTGATCTCTCTTCTGCATTTGACACGGTCAACCACTGCATCCTCCTTAAAAGGCTCCACAGCACCCTTTGTTTCTCGGAGAAGGCACTGGACTGGCTGACCTCCTTCGTAAACTGACCACTCCTCCCAAGTCATCCAGGGCTCCTTCTCCTCTCAGACCTCTCCAGCCGTGGTGTCCCCCAGGGCTGAATCCTTTTGCCTTGGCTCTTTAACATCTACCTTACTCAGCTGGCACTCATCATCTCCTCCTTCTCTCCCAACTTCCAGTGTTATGCTGACGACAAACTTCAAACTTCCTGCTGACCCTCTTGCACCTTCTGTCATCCCAGCCTGCCTTTCTGCAATCCAGGCCTGGTGCACTTCCAATGATCTATGCCTCAATGCCAGCAAAACAGAGATCCTTCCCATTGGGACCCCTGCTCCCGACCTCTTCCCCTTACTCTGGCCTTCATCCATGGGCTTTCTCTTGGCTCCCTCATCTGAAGGCAGAAACCTAAGAGTCATCTTCAACTCCTCTCTCACCTTCCTCCCTCACACTCAGGACATTGCCAAGAAGTCCCACTTTCAGCTCTTTCTTCTCAAAGGAATCTTACCTTTTCTCATCTACCCCCAGAATCTCAATGTTACCCGCTCCCTGGTTTTCTCTAGACTTGACTATTGAAATAGCCTCCTCCTGAATCTACCTTCTTCCACTCTGCAACCCCTCCATCTAATCCAGAATAGGGCAGCAGGACTTATTCTTGGCCTCAAGCCCGGGGACTGCATCTCTCCTGCCCTAAAAAGTCTTCACTGGCTCCCGGTTGCTTCACAGATTAAATTCAAATCCCTCTGTATCATCAACAAAAATGTCTGGGCCCGGGGACCACACTATCTGCAACTCTCTCTTACTAAATATTCCCCCTCTAGACCTCTGCGCTCCTCTGGCACCAACCCTGTGTGTGTAAAGCATTTCGCTAAACAGAGGGCAGGAGGTCAATTGCTTTCCTTAGTTGGCTCCCTTCTCTAGAAC
Organism: Ambystoma mexicanum; assembly: GCF_040938575.1. Taxonomy (NCBI): domain Eukaryota; kingdom Metazoa; phylum Chordata; class Amphibia; order Caudata; family Ambystomatidae; genus Ambystoma; species Ambystoma mexicanum. The sequence goes on along the minus strand of NC_090933.1, from coordinate 778,448,920 downwards.
AGCCTCCCCCTCCCTCTTGGTATGTGTACATTAGGTGTTCCTGTCCTCTCTAATTCCGTACTGCAGTCATTTTTGAGCAGTTTGTGATTTAAACTGTTAAACTAATAAAATGTGGTCAGCTGTAGCGGTCAGCTACAGCTGACCACATTTTCTAACCATTGTCACATAGACAAATATATTTGTCTCTATCCACAATAACCCGGTTAGGGCATTATATCTATGCCTCATATCAAAAAGGACTTTGTGCTTTCCTAACCTTACCGGTCTGTCTGAATTTATTGAAAAAATAGGAATTGAATACAATACTACACAGCATTGAAACTATGAGATTGTGACCTCTATGAAGTGATATTGTGTATACCTCTAGTTCAATTATAACAATTACAAAGAATCATTGCATATTGTTTGTACAGACCAGAGAAGAATTGCACAGTTTTTTGCAATGTTCATCTTTATCTTTGCCTATATACACACAGTTGTTGACCTGTTTTTGACCTAGCTATGTCAAGTTAAAATCATGGTGTTTCTCTGTGCTGTCTCGTTTTATCTGAACACTTGATTCTTTCTTTTTTAAGAATAAAACTCATAAGACTAGCCACCAAAATAATAAAGAGGCTACCAAAAAACCAGTCAAAGTTAATGGTTGTTTCTTCACCTCATGATTAGGATTTATCACTAATGCATGGGTCCCTTGGGAAGGTTTAAATCACAAACTGCTCAAAAGTGACTGCAGTACGGAATTAGAGAGGACAGGAACACCTAATGTACACATACCTTGATTTTCCAGCCCACTAGATCCTGTCTGACTTTAGGGCTGTCCCTCCAGTTACAAGTCCCCCTCCCTCTTGAGCAGGACATTCTTAATTTCCAGAAGCTCCTCGAGACGTTCCTCTTTACCTCCTCCTTTCCTCCCTCTCTCCTCTGTTAATCTCACAGTTTCTTGTTTGGTGTTCAGGGCCCTTATGCATCCTCGGGGCCCTGACCTCCCACACCGAATCGCCCCCAGCTTCTGTCTATCCTCACCCCCTTGTGTAATGGTGTCCCTTATTGTAAGGGTGTCCCTATTGGCACTCACACCAGAATAAATACAACCCTCTAGGGAAATAAGGCCAAGAGTCCATCTTGTAAGGACAACAAGTTTAATCTAACAAAAATGAGGATGGTAGCAAAGGACTCTGCTCCCTGAACGGTCTTCTCCTGTCCCTCACCTGTTCCTTCTTCCTGCTACCATGTCCCAGACAGGAGTTTATATAGTCTGGTCTTACTGTAGTAGCGTGACTGGATATGGGTTATGGCTTCATCCCAATCCATCCTTCTTCCATAAAAGGGATGCTCCAAAACCTTCCTTTCTTCATTGTCAGCAGTTACAGTCAGAACATGCTGCTCTACATATTGCTACCTTACATAGAAACAGACTGCAGCTCTGCAGACTTTTACACTGAGGCCTAGCCCCAGGAAAACCTAAAATGTATAAACAATTTTAATGCATTCTATCCGTATTCCACTCATTCTACTCATGTTATCAGAGCCCTGTAGGTTCCCCCGACCCTTAATTCTCATAATATGTCCCATTTCTGCATTTTGTGCACCAAGCATGTAAATCCCATTTTTAGACTGCATGGACTCTTAACGGACAGTAGACATCTGATGACTCACTTCGTGTGCTCTGCCAGTGCTAGCCTTAATGGTGAACACCGCGGAAGCCTGTAGTTCATTTTGAGCACACGCCACATTATTTGGTTTGAGGGGGAGTTTTGCATCTACCGTACTAAGATTTTACAATGCATAGGATACTGACATTACAAATGTATCCAGCTAATAGTTAATTGTGCTCTATATTTACACAATGTCTGCCTTCTTCAGTGCCTACCCATGTCTGTGTATGTCATTATATCTAGATGACAGAGCCTTCCCAGTGCCCCTCCTCACCCCTAGTCCCTTATGGCGCCTAAAAGAGGTCTTGCCTAATTCTAAAGCGCTTGAGGGTGCAGGAGGACCCTGGTTCCTTCCCAACACTTGCCTCGGCTCACCCTTCACCCTAGCGGCTCACAATTAACTTACATTGCACTTCACCTGTTGCACTCCCATGAGCACCCAAGCACCTATCCCATTCCCCCTCCCTTCTGCACTTGCACGTTCTGAACACTCACAAGGCATAGTAGGTTTGTCCTCCCCCACCCCAACTGTATTTCATATTCTTTTCTTATGTATTTTAATTGTTTCCTGTCAGGTGTCTTGACCCACGTTTGAATTATTTTGCTGCAACCTTTGGTGCTGTGGGCTTAGAAACTCCAAGATGGTTGAAAAGCCCACATTTGCGCCAGAATCCAGGAAAACCGCGCAGTTTTTGCGCACACCAAAATGGTCGCCCACCCACCAGTGCGAGCGTGATGGGCCAGAAGTGCCATGATCGAAATCAGTGCAAAGGAATATGGTGCTGTTCAAAATCCGTTTTAATTGATGTCAAAAATTGCTAAAATCATGGCCACAAAATTACTCTACTGCAGAATCTATAGCAATACACTGTTAGTAAATGCTATCAAGTAAAATCCCTTTTTTTGAAATGTATTAATTCAAGACAGCTCCCAAAAATGGGTGCAGTACCGGCGCTTGACACTAACTGACGCTAGCGATCTGAACTCTGACAGGAGACCCGTATTTCAGGAGCTGAAAAAGGAACCTGAGTTAGCTTGAAACTTCAAAGCCTTGCTGAGCAATGAGAATTCTTAACACCTACTCTTCCCAGAACTCCTCACTAGAAGGCAGCCTGATTCAATTAACAGTTCAAAAGGCCTCTGTTCATGGGAAGTCTTCACACCTGCTCTTACCACCAACAGTACAGGATATCGCCTTGACATGTAAATTAGGAGGGGAGGAGAGCTTCCTGCAGCCTGGAAGAAAGGAACAATAGCCGCTTTCAATTGAACAGGATATGCTGATTTGAGGTGTAATTGTCTACAGTTGCTCTGGCAGGAAAGCATGTGACATCTGACTCAGCCAGCTAGAGGCGGGCCAGACTGGGTTGTGAATTTCATATTGCACCAAATGTATGTTTTATCAAATTGCTTATCAAATATTGTATTAAGCTGACAGAAATTTACAATTTGGAGATTCTTAATATGAAAAATGTACTGACAATTTGAGACTAAACTCCACTCTGTGTGACGCTCTAAGACCGAACCCCGCTATTTATTAATATGGCAGACACTGTGCTTACACTTGAGAATTGAAAACATATTGTAATGTGCTCAGGGAGGGGGTGTACCTCTGTGTAAATTTTGAGGAAAAACCAATGTTGCAAAAGCTAATAAAAAGCGCAAAATGTTGTCATTTCTGAACCCAAGCTCGCAGGAACATGGGGCTTGATCAGAGACCTGTCTTAATTCATCCATCATGTGTACATGTATTTTCAAACAACTTGTGTATCTGGGAAATATGTGTTTTGGGTAAAATGGATTTTCCCAGTAAAAGCAAAGGGGCGTTTCTTCAATAGATTGTAAAATTGTAGCACTGGATGACTCACAACTCTGTTCTCCAGTGAGAGCACAGAAAATCCTATAGCCTATCAGGATTCTCAGAGGGTTGGGCATAGAAAGTTAGCCTTCCCACCCACTTTCTAAAGACATAAAAGGAGTCATTGAGACCCAGGTAGGGGCATTCACTTTCCACTTCAAACTGATTTCTTGCGTAGCACTTTGACGGACGACTCCAGATCCAGAACCAAGCTAGAACTTGAAGCAGAGAGGCCTAGACCACTATCTGCATCCTTCAGAGGCCTCAGAATCCAGCAACCTAACCAAACTATTCAACAGCCGGGCGAGCTGTTTGATTCTGGCCTAGAACGCTGTGCCAGAAACACCCAGAAAGCAGAGCTGTATCCAGAACCGAGACCAGACCAGACCGCTGTGCAGTGCCGAGACCGGAACCAGAGATCCAGAACCGAAACCAGACCAGACCAGATCGTTGTGAGCAGAACCAGTGCCAGAGACCGTCCTGTGGCGAGAGAACCGCAGCCAAGCTGACCAGATCTTGACGGCCTATTTCAAATTTATAGTGTGAGTACCCAGCCAGAACTGTGCATAGTCATCTATTAGTTTAAAATAAGCTTATCCCATCCAATTCAACCTGCCCAGAACTGCATTAGAAATCGTGTGATCATTCTGTGACTTTCAAGCTGTGAAAGTGTCATTTGCCATTCTGAATCATTATTTCATTTCTGAAAATCTACCTCCACAAAATGGTCTGTATCTTTTGATCCATACGCGCTAGGAACGTATGGTTCAAAAGCCCTAAACCGACTTTCTACTCCTTATAGTTTTTCCGTAATCGCGCTTTACGCACTCTGAAAAAGTGCTGTGAATTGCAAATTTGACTCAAAGTACTTCACCTGTCAAAAATCGCTGTCTTTTGCTTGCAACTGCTGAAATCATTTTTTCAACCTGATAATCCCTCATGAATCACTGATAGTGTTGACCTGAATCAATCTTAAGTAGCTATCACCTACCTTGAATCTCCTATAGGGAATTAAAATAATTTTTAGCGTATTTTCACTTCTTTGCAAATCACATTTAAAGTATTTGTGCCTGTGTTTTAAAATCATCCCTGTTGCTCTAAGCTTGCTAGGGGGGGAACTGAATTGGTATTGCATTTGATTGTATTCCTGATAATTGTGTGCTCTTCTTCCATCTCATTATATTGCATAGGGGGGGGGGGGAGTGAATTGTCAAAAGAAAAAGTGATCATATTATCTCTTGTGGAAACCATCTCAGTTATTTCTGTGCTGCATTCTTTCCATCATTGCATTTCCTTGAAACCATACAAGCATTCTCAGCTACTTTATCCTCTCTATACCAACACCTAAGTAATTAAAAAGTGTGCTAGTGTAATATTATCCATTGTTGATAACTGTCATATTCATAAGTGTGCTATCAAATATTAATTTATTTATAAAAGTGTGATATATATCTTGTTTAATTTTTCAATAAATCTTTTAATTTGCAAAACAAACCTACTTCTTGGCTCAGTGAGGTCAGGGGGATTCAAAGAGAGGGGCTCTATACAAGGGTTTATCATCCAGATCTAGGAACTTGTCATAAAAATATATAATTAAGGGCTTCCCTTGGGCATCCCAGACTTGACATTGACTTAGTTGAAGTGCTGAATTGAAGTCACTTAACAGAGTGGGGGCTTGAGCCGGGACGTCTGTATTAGATCTACCATTTGTGCAGCTTAATACAGTGTGCTAACTGACAGGATACATAAATCCTGTTGGATCACCACGCTGTGTTACATTGTAAAAGCACCCCTCAAAAGAAGGACGCTCTAAGGAGACGGTCTGTTTTGCAAAATAAAATACTAACTTCTGTAAGTCAGGAAGGAAATTAATTTCCAGAATGACGACCTTGGTAGATATCAAAATAGCCAGAGAGCACCTCTTACATAAGCTATTTGTGATAGGCGAATGGACGGAACAGGACCAGAATGTGTGGTTGCAGGCAATCGCGCAACAGGTCACTGTAACTGGGTCAGATAGATGGAGAGATCAGGGTCCCTTACATGTGGCCCTGAGTGAACTATATATGGCCCCTAAGGCCAAGGATGAGCACAACAAGATTGCCAGGGTAGCGGCATATTTATATTTATATATGGGAGCCATACAGGACAAATGTGCTGACGGCCAAGATCTGGCGAATAGGCAACAGATGGCATTAGAGAAGGCCCAATCTGACCTGGTCTCTTCCGAGCAGTGGCTGCAGAGGAGCCAGGAGTCAGAAAATGATAGTAGGCAGTATATCATTAAAATAAAAGAGGATATGGGTATCCTGCAACAGGAAAAGTCTGACCAGGATACCAGATTTCTGGCCTTGCAGAAGGAGTACCAAGAAGGTTTGGATGGCCTAGTGCAGAGCCAGAAAAAGCTGGAGCAACAACTGGACTTCAATAGGGCATGCGCAGAACAGGTAGTCACCCTGCAAAGCCACCTAGATAGGGAGAAGGCAGAGAGCAACAAACTCATTCTGAAAGATCTGGAAACCCAGACAGAATTTGAGGAGGAGCGCCAGAAAGCTGGTGCTTTTCAAAGGCAGAGGGACGACCTGGTGGCACAGATGCAGGCTCTTAGTCAGGAAAGGGACATTTTAGGCCAGGAAGTCTGCCACTTAAAAAGAAAAATGGAAGAAAATCACCTGTCCCTCCAGGGACTGGGTGACCTCCAAAAAGAGCATCAGAACTTGTTAGAGCACGCCAGGAGGGTGGAAGATGCTCTGGCAAGAAAGGAGCAGGCCGGTAGGTATGGGACTCAGGAGGTAACCCTCCTGCAGCAAAGACTAGCCCAGTACTCCAGGACCAACCAGGAGGCACAGAGAGAAAATGAGGCTCTCTGTCAGCACAATAATAGGCTCCAGCAACAGGTAGCCATGCAGGAGAGACTGATAGAGTCTAGTAAGGCCTTAACTGAGGAACTGAAAGCACAGGCTCTTGCATGGCAACAGGGAGCAGGGGCTGATAGAGATGAGGTTCGCTGGGAAAGGGAAACACCTGAGCAGAACCTCAGGAGCCCTAGTACCAGAGGCCGTCATCTCTCCCAGTCCCTGGACTCTGCCACCCCCATGTCCCCTGGCGCACATGAGCACAGGGCCACAGGGATGGCAGATTACTATCCAACCAAAAGTATCGGGCTCATAGGCCAGTAGCACCCAGGAATGGATGGACGGGCATCCGGGTATGGGCACCTAAGTACAGTGCAATTTAGTGGGGATCCGCGGGAGAGTAGGCCCTCTAAGGGCATTCTGAAAACCTCTGCCCAGTTAGGTCAGTGGGCGAGGGTACCCATCAAATCCGGGCAGCAAGGACGAATCTGAAGACTCCTCCGCGCGCCCCAGGACACAGGAGACCAGGTCCCCACATTCTGCCAGCCATTCCCAGGCTTGCAGAATCTGGGAAAACCTGGAAAATCAAACGGGCACCTCTGGGAGCAGTGCTTCTGAGTCAGAGGATGAATGAACCAGGGTTACCCGAACCAAAAAGGCCAATAAGGCAAAAAGGGCCTTGCTTAAGGACCCCTTAAAACAGATTAAGGCAATAAGGAGTGTCATCACCCCTTATCACAAGAACGCCAGGTATTCTGTTTGCGAACACTTGGAGCTTTACGAGCAAATGATGGAGACTTTCCATTTGAAGGACAGCAGTATCTGCATTCAGTATGTCAAATGGACATTCTCCCCAGAATACTCCAGTTTCTTTGCGGGGCTGGAGGACCAAAACCATTCAAGATGGTCCACATATAGGGCGGCCATCTTGAAACATTTTTCTGTTCACAGAAATTCCCAAGAGGCTCGCAAGGCAGCCTACAATTTGCAATGTGGGGAGGATCAGGCCCCACGAGAATTTGTGCAGGAATTGAAGCGTGCCTTTGCGCAGACTACCAAAAGGGTGCGCACGGACAGTAAAGAGTTTGTAAATACGTTTTTCCATGCCTTACCCAAATACATAAGGACCCAGCTAGTGAGAGATTTTCACGAGAAAAGGTCACTGGACTGGGTCATTGAACAGGCTACCCGGATCTATGAGGTGCAGAAGCCCATAGAAAAGAAAAATAACGCCCAGAAAAGCCCCAAATCGACCAGCACCCCTGCGGCTGCCAAGGTGGCAGAGGTAAAGGTTGCCCCCATTTTAGATTTGGAGATGGGGGGCCTAAAAGCCTGCCTGCACTGAATAATTCTCACCCCAGAAGGCCCTCGGGCCAGTCACAGACAGGGAGTCAAGGAGGTAGTCCCACAAATGGGGTCCCTCGCTCCCCTGACTATGTAAGTCCCTGTTACAAGGGTAACCGACCCATCCTGGGTTATGTGTGGACTCCTCTGGCCCAAGGGGGGGATCAAGCCAAGCACCTAACCCAGGGAACTTCCCTCCTAACTTCCCCCAGGAGGGCAGAAATTCACCAAACCCTGGGCAGAACTTTTGTCCCAGGTATCCACCCAATTTCCATCCCCAAAATCATTCATCCTTCTTTACCCAATTCCCTGAGCCCGGATCACTTAATCCAGGAGAGGGGAGGCCAAGGGTGGAGGGGTACCCAAATCTTCCCAACCCGGGGTACTACCAGAGAAAGGATAGCTACCCTTCCCAGGATCAGCCCAGGGGAGAAAATAGAACCCCGTATCAGCCTGAGCGGGTTTCACAGTTAGAGCGCTAGGTCCAAAATATGGCACGGGATCTGGGTCACATGCTGAGGGCTCAACAGAACCCTCAGATGAGCATGCCGGTGCAGAATGCCCCAAACTCTGGGCCTGGTGCTCCAGAACAATGACGGGGGCAGCACCCCGATAACCCACCGGTTCCCAGGGAGGAGGCACAAGGGGAAAGGGGGTGTAAAGCCTTGGAGGAAGCTTCCTTCCCCACTTGTAAACAGCCCCTGGAAACCCAGGAACCGGAAACAAAATCTCCTACCCCTGAAAGTCTGCCACCCAAGGAGCAGAGAGGAGGTAGGAGAAACAAAGGACCCAAACAGACCCAGTTTGTGGAGGAGCTACAGATCTTCCAATTTGAGGGAGAGGGATCCTCAGAGGATCTTGGTAAAAGGATCTTCTCCTTCAGAGATGGGGGAACTCCTCCCAAAGAAAAATGGGTCCCATCATCTCATCCCAGAACCCACGGCATCAAAATCCCTTGTTTCAAACCCATCTTGGTGACTGCCTCCAAAAAGGGGGGGAGGCCCAGAACCGGAACCAGGGGAACCCACAATGGCTCTGATTTCCAGTTGCCAACTTTTTCTTGCAGATTCCCATGACTCTCCACAGAATTCTGCCCAGATCTCTCTCTCGCAATGTCCAAAACTAAAAAATTGGCCCACCAGTTGTTGTCATGATCTCTGCTTCCAAAAGGTCAGGGTTTTCCCAACTCCCTTGGAAGCAGATCCATAACCCAGGTTCCGAGTGCCAACCAGTCCCAATTGGGACCTTTTGGACCCAGTCCTGGTGCCAGTGGCACCAGGCTCATAAATATGCCCAGTCCCAGCGCTGGAAGCGCCGGGCTCATAATGCTTGGGTGGACTTACCTTCAGCAGACCATGCTGCTTACTTGACTGCCAGTTGAGCCTCTGATCCTCTTCTGTTTGGAACTACTTTTCCTGTTGGGTGGGGCTGGAGCCACTCCCTAGATTCAGAACACTGGAACTCTTCTGGAAGGCAGGAACTCTTTTCTTACCAGGAACTCTTTTCTTACTTAGGCGTGGCTGTGGAAGGAGACGCCTAAGCACTACAGGAGGCTATTTAAACCACACCCGGTGGATGAATCTTGCTTTGCGTTATTCTGCAACCTCTGCAGCAGAACGCTCATCGTGTCTTCTGCATCCGGTCCTGGGCCTAAGGAAAAAGGCTTACCATCCTGAATCCAGTCTTCAGCAACACCTATAAAGACAAGAAAGAACAGGTTAGCATTCCGGCATCTGAAAGGCAAAGGCTTACCATCCTGAATCCAGTCTTCAGCAACACCTATAAAGACAAGAAAGAACAGGTTAGCATTCCGGCATCTGAAAGGCAAAGGCTTACCTACTCTTCGTGCGCTCCGGAGGTCTTCACACTGCATTCCGGCATCTGAAAGACAAAAGTTTACCAACTCTTCGCACGCTCCGGAGGCCTTCCGCGCTGCATCCCGCATCTGAAAGACAAAACAAGGTGCGTTTAAAGACATTGGGGAACTTTAATACTCACGTGCCATTACTCCTTTCCACATCTAATCCAGTGGGTATTCCGGCACCCTGCAGCCGCTCCGAACTCGTACCTGCAAAATAAAAAGACAGTTAGAGCGCATAGTGAAGCAGGCAACAAGCGCTTACTTACGTGCTTCCAGGCGCTTCTATTCATCACACGGGCTCCATCTTCAACTCACTTCAGCCCGTCATCCGCCATCGCCGGAACCCTGCAGAACAAGAGACATCATTACTAAAGACTTTAAAGACATTTGAATGACTCGAAACTTACCGCTCGTGCAGTAAACGACGGACAGCAGTCCTCTGAAGTCAAGAGGCCTGCGCTACCTATCCAGTGAAGAAACTGGTTACAGCACCCTGCCCCGAGGCAGATGGAGAGCTCGGCATTCACTTACCTAAGGTGAGAGCGTTAACCTTTGGGGGTCTACAGGAGAGGAGAAGAGGAAAGAGATAGGGACACCCCAATAACCCCAGTTCATTAACCCCATATTTTCTATCTGCAGACATCTTACTCTACATGTCAGGCCTACAGTGCACAGAGGTCCAGCCCAAAGAGCCAACCGGGTGCTACACATCACCTTTGAAGATACGGTAGTCGCCCAGTCAAGACCGGCGCCTCTGCGAGAATCAGGTGAGCGTTACAGTTGTCCAAAAATGTGTATTATCTGTGCCCCCTTGAGGAGAAGGAGGGAAGATACTATGCCCCAGTACAAGTACAGGGGCAGGGTACAATGTTGGCACTGGTCGACACTGGATCCCAAGCTACCCTTTTGTCCAAAAGGGCCTTTGATGAACTAAATGCAGGAAGGGTGGCGAATTACCGTATTCCTCTCACCTCTCTTCCTGGACAACTTCAGAACTTTGACGGGAAGGAAATTCCCGTCGAGGGGACTGCAGATTTGGACATTAAAATTGGGCGACACAAGGTGAAACACCCAGTCATAGTAGTGACTCCAGAGGGCACCTCTTCTTTACTAGGGAATGACCTCCTGAGAAGGTTGTCACCCCTAATAGATTGCGTAAACAAGGTCCTCTGGACCCAGACTAGCCGACCAATAAAATTAAAACAGAGTGTCGACTATGTTAGTTTAAACGGCACATGCCACATGGTTGAACAAAAATCTGACCAAGTAGAATTTCACTTCCAGAACAACCAAATTCCAGACGTGACAATAATAGCAGTAGGACAACAGACTGTTGATGGGGGGGTCCTCTCTATTTCTGAAAATCAACCTTCCTTCCAGTTTAAGGTGGTATTCCACACTGGAAGGAAACACTCTGAAATTCTTTACTAATCCAAAATCAGACATTCCCACTCCAATAGTCCAGAAAGATGTGAAATCAGCTCAGAGCCTGGCTGATATTCAGCAAATTGGAGAGCAGTTGTTCATCCCTGTTCAGTTAAATGATGGGAAGGACTCTGTTCTCGCCCGAGTGTGTGTGAACAACGGTAAGAGCTTCATCAGCGAAGCCATGTTCCACCAACTCCCAAAAGATCCAGCCATTCCCACATTCAAACTGATAGACAAATGGGAAATGGATCTGGAAACACCCAATTCCAAACATCTCCTGCCAAGCAGGTGTATGGTCAAAATCTCCATTGGCAACAAGAGCATAGTCCATAATTGTTGGGTCGTGCGAGATGTCACTGCCGCCTTTTACTTAGGCAGTGATATTCTCAATCGCTTTGCCCTTAGTTTGGACCTAATAAACTTCAAAGCTTGGTCCCGATTAGCGGATAATCCCATGGGCGTTGATGATCCAGAAAAAGCATTTAGGTCGGCTCAATTGCTACCTTATGCAGTTGAAATTCAGATTAAAGAGGAAGTCACCATCCCAGAAAGGAGCCGACAATTCTCCCTGGAAATGAAAGTTAAAAGAGGACAAAAATTGAAAAACCCTGATGCTTATATTCATCTAAATGCTTTTCTCCAACAGCAAGGGTTGGAGGTAAACCCAACACCATTAGTCAACATAGAACATGACGCCATTCCAATAGAGGTGGATAACAGCGACTTAAAGAGTATTACTCTAGCCACAGGCACCATTATTGGACTGGCGGTTGATGACCAATTTTCTCAATTGATCTAGGAAATTAACTGTTAGGACCAATCCCCAAGGACTGTTTTGACAGTGACAGTGATGACAATACAACACCAGACATGATCTTTACCCGGCATGGGGGGAACTTCCTGGTGTACACTTCCTGCCCTTATGGTAAGGAAGATGTGACTTGTGACTTCAGAAGGGATGAGGTGATTTTCCAGGTCCATGAGGGCTGCCTTTCCCACCTGAAGCCTCCAGTCCAAATCAGCACTTTGACCAGGGACTTCTCCAACCAGCTGGAGGAGGCCGCTGAGATAGCAAAACCAGAAGTCTTTCCAGGCTTCAGGCAGATGGTGGAAGAGAGAGTCAACCTAGCTGACGCCTGTGTGACCCTGGAGCAGAAGCAAAAGTTGAAACAAGTTTTCTTGGATTTTTAAGATCTCTTTACGGTGGACTCATATGACTGTGGTCGCACCGACATTCACACAACAACAATTCCCATGGTCCCTGGCATGACTCCAGTGTTTGTGAAGCAATATCGCTTGCCTCTCGCATCCATGGAGTCCCTTACTGAAATAATTAAGAACCTTGAGTCCCGGGGAATAATCCGTCCAGTCCACAGCACCTTCAATAATCCGGTGCTGGGAATATTGAAGCCAAACGGCCAGTGGAGAATCTGCGCCGACCTTAGGGAGCTCAACAAATGGGTCCATACTTCCCGATGGCCTCTTCCCTACATTGACCAAGGGCTGGCCCAGATCCAGGGGTCACAGGTATTCACTGCAATAGACCTGACCAATGGATACTGGACTGTGCCTGTCAGTAGGGAGGACCAATACAAGCTGGCTTTTACCTTTGGAGGCCAGCAGTACACATGGACCCGGACTCCCTTCGGATACCTCAACTCCGGCAAGGAATTCAACATTTTTCTACATAAGGCCATGCCCGACCTGGGTGCAAGGGCTTATGTAGATGATGTCCTCATCAAAAGTTCATCTGTGGAGGAACACATAGCGGAGATCTGTTATGTTCTGACACAGTTGAGGGCCGCCGGAGCAAAACTTTCCTTTCAGAAAGCACAGTGGTGTAGAACCCGTGTTAATTTCTTGGGGCACGAGATTACTCCTCAGGGTCTCTGTCCCCAGGAAAAGAAAGTGGAAGCACTCCAGAAACTGAAAGACCCCACAACCTAGCGGGAACTAAGGAGCCTCCCCAGCTGTAAGACTCTGAAATACAGCTGCCCAGCGTGTGTCGATGACCAAGCAGAGAGCGGAAAGGATAAGTGAGCTTGGGTTCCTGCCGAGCCGTACTTTTAGACAGAGTGGATACCGCTGGGTAATGTTTGGATTGAAGACTTTTAGCCATGAGACGTACTCTAGTATAAGTTGAAACATGTATAGCGGGCTATCCCAGGCGGTTGTACACTAAAATCATTGTGCAGCATTGTTATGATTCCTGCCCCTCATGTCCCAAGCCCTCCAAGATATCAGGCTGGAGCCAGGCCACGATCATCTATATGGCCCTCAAGGGCCTCTCCATCCCTCCAAAGACCCACTTGGAGTCAGACTTGGCGCTTGTGGCACCAGACACACTCACTCCCATAGGATAACATTGAGGATTGGACTTGTAGTGCATTGATGGGGACAAGATGGATGCCCCCACATATTTCAGTTCCCAGAACTGCATGTGCGATCTAGTCTTTTGGATGTGGTTCAGCCCAGAGACACCTGGGATATCCAGAGACTATTTAAGCCACACCCAGGCTGAGAAACATGCTTTGCGTTTTCTGCACCTGCAGCGTGACACTCACCGTGTTTGGATCGGTCTCCAGTAGGCCTGCATCTTTCTTCTGCGCTCAGCTCCTGAAAGAACAAGAACACCGTTAGGAACAGCCTTACCTTGCGGCGCTTCTGCCCATCATTCATCGCTCCTTCTGTTCTGCGTGCATCATCGGTGGTGTCATTCCAATCCCGGCACGCCGCTTCTTAAGGAAAAGGGAAAAGAACAGAAAAAAAGGCATTAGTAAGCATTCTGCAAATCTTCGTTTATTTTTGAATACTGTACGAGCTTCAAACGCTTACCTGAATCCCAGCCGCTCTGGGGGAACTCTGTCTCTGGAACTTCACATCCATCTGCAAGAGGGAAAAGACACTCCAGGTTAGAGTGGAAACATCTAGAGGCGCCGCATACCGCGATTACCCACCGCATTTGTTCCACATAACCGACATCCACGCTGAAAACATCGCAGCACCTAAAAGACACAGAAAAAGAATTCAGTTCAATGCAAATACGAAAGGGGTGCATTGCGCATCGCGCTCTCACTCACCTTCAGCGCTACTCATCTCAGCAGCACGCTGCCATCCCCAGACGCCGGCCATCATCTAATGAAGGAAAGGAACAAAGTTAGAGAACTGTTCAAAAGACTCATCATACTTACCTGTCGCACTCTTGCCAGTGAAGTAACTAGGCAGCAACGAGCCCGCATCAATCAACGTGCCCCTGCGCTGAAAGCAGGATGGAGAGCACACTATCCAAGAAAACAAGGTGAGCTGAGGATCAAAGGGAAGGGTTGGACCCCAGGGAAGAAGGGGTTCAAGCACACAGAGACAATAGGGAGTTAAACTCTACCAATCCTGTGACCAGTCTCCAGTCGAATAGCCTCCAGGGAAGGGTTCAAGGTCGTAAGAGGTCAGAACAGGCTGAGTGACGTCCTCGTGCATACCAGGTGAGCGTTACAAGCATTTTGTTGGCTAAATGCAGGAGACCCTGGTGCTGCTACATTGAAAGCAGCACTTAGAAGCACGCTATCACCCCCAGTAGTTAGATTAGTCAGGATACTGGTAGTTTGGTATCTCCTGCTGCGTTCTGAGTACCGGCTGTCGGCCGAGAAAGGAACAAGATGCAGGGTAGCCTGAGATCCAGGGATGGAGCTGGGCGACAGGTGGTAACAGTTGGGATAGAGGGAGGGGTGAGTGTTGGCAGGGATGGAACTGGGCAACAGTTGGGAATAGTTAGGGTGGAGGGAGGGGTGTGAGTTGGGTTAATTAAAGGAGGGGGAGTGGGGCAGTTAAAGAGGGATGAACTTACAGACACAAGCCAAAAAGTGTGATGAGGAGTGTGGGGGCGAAGATGGGAGGAGTGGAAAATGAATAAGATGGGTGAACTGAAGATAGCAACCTGGAATGTGAGGGGGCTCAATAACTACATGAAACGTAATAGGGTTATGACGTACTTGAAGAGACAGAAAATAGATATAGCATTAATGCAAGAAAACCATCCGACCAAAGAAAAGCAGGATGCGATAACAAGGAAATAGAAAGGGATAACCCCAGGAGCAACATATTCAGCGTACGGTAGAGAGGTCATAACATGGATAGCGCCACAGATCCTGTTCAAGCTACTACAGTCCACCATAGATAAAGATGGTAGGATGGTATTAATAAGGGGGCTGGTGGAAAATAAAGAGCCTACTTTAGAACCCTATTTACCAAGATAAGTCTGTATATGGACGGAGCGGTGGTGTGGGGGGGGACTTTAACTGTACCCTGGATCCGGCCATGGATAGCTCGGACGAAAAAAGGTCACATAACCGACCCTGGCAGCAAAGGCCTTCAGCACCCTGATAAAAGCTTTTCGGCTAGTAGAAGTATGTAGGCTGCGGCACCCACAGGATAGAGGATACTCACACTACTCTGCCCCACAGAAACCACACACGAGGCTAGATTATATATTTATTGGAACGAGTAAACAAAAGAAGCGACACAAGCAAAATACAAAGCCATGGTCGTCTCAGACCATGCCCCGTTGGTGGTAATGTGGCATATTCTACCACCTAGAGCTACAATCCCGACATGGAGACTCAGGGCCGAATCGTTAAAAGATGCAGGGGTTCATTATGAGTTTGGAGGCAGCCATGGTGCTAATAGCACCATGGCTGCCTCCAAACCCGTGTCCGGGTCATGGTGTCGGAATGAGGACTTACCGGGACATTCTGACCCTTGCAGACCCGGTAAGTCCCCATTCCAAAATGCATTCCCCATTCCCATTCGAGCCCCCATAGGGCTCAATGGGAATGGGGAAGGAGCTAATAACGGGCCTGCAAATTGCGGGCCCGTTATTAGCTCTCTGGTCCCTTAACGGGTCCCACTAAGGGCGGCTGGTAAAACCAGCCGGCCCTAGTAGGACCCGCTAAGGGACCGGCAGTAGGGGGTTGCGGCAGTAGGGGGTTAACGGCACCGGCATCCTTACCGGTGCCGTTAACCCCCTACCGCCATACTCGCAATGATCCCCACAGTGTTCAGAGAGAACCTGAGAAAAGAGATAAAAGACTATTGCGAACATAACACGGGTAGTGTAGATTCGGCTGGGACACTGTGGGAGGCATTTAAGGTAGTGGATGACGGGAGCGTTAATGTCTAAATCAAAGGGGTTGCAGGGCGGTATAAGACAGGAATTACAAAATGCAGAACTGGAGTTAGAAAAGAGGATGCAGGAGGGTACGGGATCCCCAGAGGAGGCCAAGACCACAAACCAATTACAACATGAGTGTAGGGATCACTGGGAGAGGCTAAGCTAGTTATAAGAAATATGTTGAGAGGCAGCATGCTGAAGGTGACAAGCCAGTCAGATTACTGACCGGGTTATATAAAAGTGAGACACCTAGACAAACAATTAGAGCAATACAAGGGATGGATGGTCAGATACGAGAAACCCAGGAAGGAGTAAACAAATGCTTTTTCGAATACTATAAGAGACTATATGCAGACACCACTGAAGGAGAAGAGATAGATGTACTGGAAGCATTAACAGAGATCACACTCCCCAAACTTGAGGAGGCAGAAATGGAGAACCTAGAGGTCCTGATAACGTCAGAGGAGCTACAATCAAGCTACTTCCCACCAGTAAGGCCCCAGGGGCAGATGGACTCCTGAGTGAATTCTATAAAGCTTATAAGCCAGAAATACTCCCCCCAATGCTAGCAATGCTGAGTGAGGTGTTTAGTACAGGCACATTGCCCGGGTCTCTACGGGAGGTTATCATTATTCCGCTCCTTAAACTCAACAAACCGGGCGCAGAGTGCAGGTCCTACAGACCGCTCTCGCTGCTCAATCAGGACAGTAAGATCCTGACAGCAGTGATGGCGAATAGGTTAAGACGACTCATAAACAAACTCAGACCAAATAGGGTATGTCTCATGTAGGAATATATCCAACAACCTGCAGAGACTCCATCATGTTATAGGTTATGTCCAGGGGAGCTCCCAAGAGGCTGCAATAATCTCACTGGATGCGGTGAAAGCCTTCGAATTGTTCAAATGGCCGTGGTTGTTGGCGGTTTTGGAAGAATACGGAATTAGGCCTGTATATCTGAGATGGGTCTGATTATTATACAGTGAGCCATTGGCGCGAGTCAGAATGGATACGAGCATTTCAGAACAGTGGCAACTGAGCAAAGGCACCAGAGAGGGGTGCCTGTTTTCTGCAATGCTTTTCATCCTGGCATTAGAGCCCTTAGCAACATACTTAAGGCAGCAATATGGGGAAGTAGGAATCAGCACTAAGGGGGGGCAACACTTGATATTGATGTATGCTGATGATATGCTGTTGTACTTGAGATACCCAGAAGAGAATATAAAAATCATTCTAGAGGTTATGGAGCGGTATGCGAGGTTGTCTGGCATAACAGTTAACCCAAAAAAGTCAAGCATATTGCCCTTTGGGAGATACGTAAGAATGCCACAACACAAACTAACTGTGCTACAGATAAAGTGGGAAACTGAGACGTTTAGATACCTGGATATAGAAATATATCACAATATTGAAGACGAACATAGGCAAAATACTGTGGAGGCGGTATCTAAAATAGAAAAAAATTATGGTATTTTGAGGCAAGCTGCCTTTGACTATGATGGGAAGAGTGGCGTTATTAAAGATGGTGGTACTGCCCAGGCTATTACATTATTTTGCTAACATCCCACATACAATACCCAAACGATTCTTTTCAAAACTACAGAGCATATAAAAATCATTCTAGAGATTATGGAGCGGTATGCGAGGTTGTCTGGCATAACAGTTAACCCAAAAAAGTCAAGCATATTGCCCCTGGGGAGATACGTAAGAATGCCACAACACAAACTAACTGTGCTACAGATAAAGTGGGAAACTGAGACGTTTAGATACCTGGATATAGAAATATATCACAATACTGAAGACGAACATAGGCAAAATACTGTGAAGGCGGTATCTAAAATAGAAAAAAATTATGGTATTTTGAGGCAAGCTGCCTTTGACTATGATGGGAAGAGTGGCGTTATTAAAGATGGTGGTACTGCCCAGGCTATTACATTATTTTGCTAACATCCCACATACAATACCCAAACGATTCTTTTCAAAACTACAGAGCATATGCAGGGGTTTTATCTGGCATAATTCCAGGAATAGAATACCATTATGAAAGTTACAAAACTCGTATGAGCTAGGAGGCATTAGATCACCAAACTTTGAAGTATACTATCTAGCTAGCCAACTCCAATATGTAGCAAGGTGGCTATCAGAAGATCAAACACTCAAGTCTAAACTGCTGAGTGCTGAATGCACCCCCCTATTTCTTGAACAAGAGGATGTGGTTGCTGAAACAACATAGGGCGGGAGAGGGCAGACTATTGGACCTGGGAGGGGAGACGTGGCGTAGAGCTTGCCAGTTAATGGAGAACCCGTCCCCCTGTTCTCCACAGATTCCGCTAGTGGCGCTAGAAGGAGTAGATGAGCAAATGGGGCTGAATATCAGAAGGAAGAGGGAACCGGTAGGCATAGTGACATTGGGGGATGTGTGGTGAGACGGGAAGGTTGAGGAGTTTGATACACTGGTGGAGGACACGGGGTTACATCAGGGAAAGCATATCACATATTCTAGGCTGGTGAGGATTATCAAAGGTAGATGGCCCGAAGCGGTGTTGGCCCAACAGCCTGAGGCAGTCATAGAAACATTTTCTGACATGTCTGAAGGGGGCCACAAGGCCTCCCGTATATATGAGTTGCTGATGTCTACGGTTGGGAAAGAGGTGGTCCAGATGAGACTGAACTGGGAGGAAGATGTGGGGGAATGAATGGAAGATGGGCTGTGGGTCAGAATGCAAGGATACTATAAAAAGGTATTGAGAAACGCACGGTTGCAACAGATTCAGTTGTACGTCACCCACAGAGCATACAAACTATAATCATAACCCAAACGTCTTACCTTCTAAGTGGATTAGTCGCAGCCGGTCTGGATCAACACTTCCATGGACCAGTGAAGCAACTAGGTCCACTCTACACGGCCCTGCTATAAGAAGCAGGACGGATAGCTCAACATTACAATACAACAGGTGAGCTTGCATGGGAAAACGCTTGCGCACTTCATTTTGGCACAAGAGGGTCGAGGGAAGTCACGACACCACCACACCATTCTCATTGCCTCTCATCTTCTCTCAGGGTCAATACCAGCATCCAGAACAGCAGACTCTGCAGCGATAGGGAGAGAGAGGCTATCCATGAGAGTCAAGTCGAGGGAGGGCTCCAACCATGCCCCAACGTCCCCGCAGAGACCAGGTGAGCGTAACAGAACGCGAAGCCTCTCTGAATCTCTGCCTGGGCATTATGGAAACCTCTGAAACCGACCAATTGGCCCAACTACTGGGGGAGCTGCGGGCTGAAGTGCATGCCTCGAGACAAGAGACTAATTCCTTAAGGAGAGACCTTATTGTAGCTCGAGAACGGACGGATGATTTGGCGAGGCAAATGCTCCAGGCACATGCAGGACAAGTGTTACGCTCACCTGGCATCCACGAGGACGCCACCCAGCTGTGGGGACTCTAGTGCCCTTTTCAGCTGCTCCCAGGTATAATCAGCAGAGAAGTTTTGCCTTGTTATGGGTTTTGGCATGCTCTCCGTCCTGCCTTCTTGGCAGGGGCGCATTGTCCTTTGTGGGCGAGTGCGATCTAGTTACTTCACTGATGCAGGCCCTTTGGAGTCTTTCAGGTAGGTCTTATTACTGTTATACTGTATGCCTTTCTTGGATTTAAATAATGTCTTTTCTCTCTCCTTAGGTGTGCGGAAGTTCGCTGTGGAACGTTGGCTGAATTGGGACTCAACGGCAGGTGATGGTGCTTCGAGAGCGCCTTGATGCGGTAAGTAGGCGCTATGTGCAGCGCTATGATGCCTTGCCTTTGCTAACCTGTTCCCGTAGGTTGCGGTGCTCACCCGGAGCAAGAAGTCCCAAGGCGATGCTGGTCGATGGGCGACTCGTGAGGTAAGCTGCCGGCACAATTGTAAAATGTATAATGTCCTGTTTCTCTCCTTTTGCAGATCCAACGGTCCGGGAGGCTCGCTGTTCCTTGGATGCTGATTGCAGGAGCGGATGGCAGCTAGCGGGGGAATCACAGGTAAGCTGCTGCTATTAACGATGTCCTTTTGTTTTTCAGATGCTGTTCTTCCGAGGTTCGCAGATGCAGCTGAACACGATGAGCGTCACTTTGCAGGATTGCAAAGTAACGCGAAGCGTGTTCTCCAAGTCGGGTATGGTTTAAATAGCATCAAGAAAGTAGTCCAGGTAAAATAGTCCCTAGGCTACCACACCCAAAACACTATACCGCATAGCTTGGTTCCAAGGAGCCAAGCTATGTGGATGCCTCCATGTTGACTGGCACTGAAATAAAGTAGTTCCCAAGCACAAGTCTTCATTAAGTATGAGCCTGGCCCCAAGAGGGCCTAGGCAAAGGATGCCTAAACTTGCTGGGGCCCCAGCTGAGACCCCTCCTGGCCCATAGGCCTGCCGGGGGTGTTTCAGGAAGTGGGTCGTGACAGCACTCCCCCCCAAGGCCCCTCTCAAGGTGTTCCTCCTGTCCGGCCCTGGTTTAGTTGGAAAGTTGCAATGATATGTTCTGTTCAGACGTGGTGCATGAATGTTTTCACAGGGTTCCCAAGATCTGTCTGTTTCGCTCACCTGGCTCCCACAGAGGCATCAATCTGAACTGGACAGCTGCGGTCTCCACCAATGTGACGCGTAGGGCCGAGATGACGGACTGGACTGGCCCACCTAGTTTCGTTTGCTTGGACCGTAGGAATATTCTTCTGCAAATGGAGAAAGGGAATTAACCACCCGTGGAGTTGAGCGTAAATCCTCCCACCCCCGGTGTTCTCCCCACTGATCACCTTTGATGTCCCCTCTTATAGTCTCACCTGATGGTTTGAAAAGATGAGCTCTCCATCCTGCATTGAGCGCAGGGGTGCGTAGATAACCAGTTGCTTCACTGGCTCGATGGAATTGGTGAGTTCCAGAATAATATTGACTCTGAGATTCCCGGCAAGACGCCGTAAGTATGTAGCTCATAAGAGTTAAAATGCCTGACTTTCACTCTTGTCCGATTCCTTGCAGGTTGCAGCTTGACCCTAGTGAAGAGTTCCTCGTGGCAACCGGTAATATTCTGGTAAGGATTTGTATTATCCAACACAGTTCGATAACATAATGTCAATATGTAACCTGTTGCTTTCTCTCTTATTCAGGCGCTGAGAGAAAGTATGAAGTCTCGGGGAATAATGCCTCCGGCGGTAAAATCAGGTAAGTCTATTGTGGTGAGGAGGGTTCCCCTTGTTGGTCCCTTTGTTTCACCTTGCTGTCAGTCTGTTTCCCCTTAGGGGCCGGGGTTCGGCGAAGATGCAGTGGAAGCTGTGCCGACCCGTGAAGAGGAATAGTACCCCCGGTGGTAAAATCAGGTAGGTCTATGGGGGGTAACTAATATTCCTCTGTGCATTCCCTTGGCTCACCTTGCTGTTCTTGTCTTCTCCTTAGGTGCCGGAGTGCGGCGGGAACATGCAGGAGGATGCGGTGGAATGTGAAGATGCTGCGAAGGCCGCTGAGTTCAGCGCGGCGCTGCATCAGGCGAGGCGACGTGCATAAAATAACTTCTTTCTTCCAGCTCGAAAGCGCGATGGATCGGGAATTCAGGTAAGGATCAAAGGTATTGCTCTTGTTCTAACCTTTTCTCCTTCTTTCTCCCTTTTTTTAGGCGCTCCAAACTCGAGGTGGGCGTGACAGAAGACTGGATGCAGACTTGCAGGCACAGTGAGCGTTACGCTCCTGGATGCAGAATAACGCGAAGCGTGTGCTGCTCTTCGGCGTGGTTGAAATAGCCTCCAAAGTAGTCCCAGGTAAGTATTCCTCCCCAGCCCCACCCGAGTAAAAAAATAGTCCCTAGGTAAAGTAGTCCCTTCCAAGCCTCTTTTGGCTTGCAGCTCTTGCAGCATGGTCTGCATCAGGTAAGTTTGCAGCATGTTCTGCATCAGGTGAGTTTTAATCTATGAGTCTGGCGCCTATAGTGCCAGGACTGACTCTCCATATGAGCCTGGCGCCATAGGCGCCAGGACTGCACCCAAATAGCCCCTAGCAGGGGTTGTTGGGCTTGCTTGGGATAACTTGATGCCTGCTTCCGGGGTTGCTGGACTTGGTCTGGGTCCCCGGGGGTAGGCATCATGACACTGTCTTGGGGTCCAAATCCTTTCCAATCAACTTTCATAGTATAGCCTTCCCCTTGAATACTTGGAATCCAAGATGCTTCTGACTTCGAATTCTGGTTCTCCGTCAATAAGTATGGGTTTTGGTGGTGTCCCAATCTGTGTACCGGGCTGCATCATTTTTAATAGGGACACATGAAATACTGGGTGAATCTGTAGGTTAGGTGGCAAGTCTAGTTTGACGGCCGCTGGATTGATAATTGCCTTGATGGTGTAAGGTCCTAGGTACCTGGGTTGAAAAATCCGGGTTCCTTGATAGGTACAAACTTGGCAGCCAGCCAAACCTTGTCTCCTACCTGATAGTCTGGGGCCTT
Source organism: Ambystoma mexicanum (assembly GCF_040938575.1). Lineage (NCBI taxonomy): Eukaryota > Metazoa > Chordata > Amphibia > Caudata > Ambystomatidae > Ambystoma > Ambystoma mexicanum. The sequence continues at coordinate 778,426,304 of NC_090933.1, read as the reverse complement.
TTTCTGGTGTTGGTCGGCAAATTGCTTTTGTTTTTCTTTGGCGAAAATAAGATGTTCTTTGGCCTTTTTGAAAGCCTGAGTGATGTTGGTGTGAAGAGTTTTTACTGCTGGAATTTCCAAATTTGTTGGGACATTTAGTTCTGAGGTACGTGGGTGTCTACCATAAAGGGTATAAAAGGGTGTTTGTCCGGTACTGGAGTGCAAGGAGTTGTTATATGCGTACTCGCCTATCCATAACAAATCTTTCCAGTCTCTTAGTTCATGGTGTAACATGCACTGTAGGTATTGTTCGAGGGTCTGGTTGGTCCTCTCGGTCTGACCGTCCATTTGGGGGTGATGGCTAGTGGATAGCCAGACGTCAATGTGTGCCATTGCACAACATTTTTTCCAGAAGTTGAAGATGAACTGGCTACCTCGATCGGAGATCAGGACTGATGGGAAGTCATGTAGTTTTACAATACCATCCAGGAACACTTTGGCTAGAGTGGATGTGTCAGGGAGGCCTTTGAGCGGAATAAAGTGCGCCATCTTTGAGAACAGGATGGTGTTAAACCCTTGACTGGGAGGTAGGTCAGTGATGAAGTCGAGGGAAAGAGTGTGCCAGGGAGTGGGAGGAATGTCCAAAGGTTGCAGAAGACCGGATGGTTTTTGTTTTTGCGATTTGTTTTGCGCACAGACGCCGCAGGACTGAACATATTGGATGACATCCTTACGCCAGGCAGGCCACCAGAAGTTCTGTTTTACCTTGGCTAGAGTCTTGGTGATTCCAGGGTGCTCTTCGATCAGGGAATCATGATAACTAGCAACAATTTGTTGTTGTAAGTCTTTGGTGGGTACATACAACCGATCCTTAAAAAAGGTTAAGTGATCTTTAATGGAATAGTGTTCTCATTGCACTTGCCAAGCGAGGAAGGCATCTGGGTTCATGGTTTGTTGAATCTTATCTCTCAGTTCAACTTGGGTTAAGGCCATAGTGAGGCCCAAGAGCTTGTCTTCCGGTATGATGGGGAATGGATCTGGGGGCGTATATATCATGTCAGCAGTGCCTGTACGAGAGAGTGCGTCAACTTTTCCATTCGTGACCCTGGTAGAAAAGTATTGACATAGTCGTATTCGGCAAAGAAAAGGGCCCACTGCAATTGGCGTGAAGACTGGGCTTTAGCTGTTTTAAGGTATTGCAGGTTTCGATGGTCAGTGATAACTGTAATGGTGTGTCTGGCCCCCAGAAGGTATTGCCGCCAGGCCTTAAAGGTCGATTTGATCGCCAAGAGTTCTTTGACTAAAAGGCCACTGTATGTAGCTGGCCTATTACTGGGTCTCTTTGTGAGAGGACAGCTCCCATCGGTATGCTGGAAGCGTCTGTTTCCACGATATAAGGAAGATCTGGGCGAGGATGTTGCAGGATTGGCGCGGAGGTGAACCTTTTCTTGAGTTCCTGAAAAGCTTCCTCTGCTTCTTCGGTCCAGGCAAATTTTTTCTTTTTTTTCTTAGCAATATGGTGATCGGGTGTACAACCTGTGAGAAGTCTGGTATGAACAGGCGATAGAAGTTCGTAAAGCCCAATATGCTTTTACTGACGTTGGTGATGGCCATTTCAAAACGGCGTCTACTTTACAAGAAAGATGCTGATCGGCATAGAAGTGATACTCCACAATACCAGATAGGGGGCCAAGTATGGTTAGCCACAAAACATATACCTCTAAAGGGAACACGGACCTTTAACCCCAGATATTTGGGACCTTACTCTATTAAGGCTATTATCAACCCGGTGGCTATCAAGTTGGACTTACCTGCTAATATGCGAATTCACCCCGTCTTTCCTGTTTCACTTTTGAAGCCAGTGCAACCAGGGACAAGACTAACCAAGCCAACAGACCCCATCCTTGTAGACTGAGAACCCAAATTTGAAGTGAAGAACATCCTGGACTCCAAGCTGATAAAGTCAAAACCTTTTTATTTAATCAACTGGAAAGGTTACAGACTACAGGAAAGGTCATGGGAACCTAGTGACCATGTTCATGCACCCTGATTAGTGAAAAAATTCCACCGAAATTTCCCAGGCAAACTGAAACCACAGGGAAGAACGACTTTAGGAGGGGCCTTGGGGGGGAGTGCTGTCATGATGCCTACCCCCGGGGACCCAGACCAAGTCCAGCAACCCCGGAAGCAGGCATCAAGTTATCCCAAGCAAGCCCAACAACCCCTGCTAGGGGCTATTTGGGTGCAGTCCTGGCACCTATGGCACCAGAATGATATGGAGAGTCTTACCTGATGCAAACCATACTGCAAAACTTACCTGATGCAGACCATGCTGCAAGAGCTCCAAGCCAAAAGAGGCTTGGAAGGGACTACTTTACCTAGGGACTATTTTTTGACTCGGGTGGGGCTGGGGAGGAATACTTACCTGGGACTACTTTGGAGGCTATTTAAACCACGCCCGAAGAGCAGCACACGCTTCGCGTTATTCTGCATACAGCAGTGTAACGCTCACTGTGCCTGCAAGTCTGCATCCAGTCTTCTGCCACGCCCGCCTCGAGTTTGGAGCTCCTAGAAAAAGGGAGAAAGAAGGAGAAAAGGTTAGAACAAGAGCAATACCTTTGATCCTTACCTGAATTCTCGATCCATCGCGCCTTCGAGCTGGAAGAAAGAAGTTATTTTATGCGCGTCGCCTCACCTGCTGCAGCGCCGCACTGAACTCACTGGCCTTCGCAGCATCTTCACATTCCACCGCATCCTCCTGCATGTTCCCGCTGCACTCCGGCACCTAAGGAGAAGACAAGAACAGCAAGGTGAGCCAAGGGAATGCACAGAGGAATATTAGTTACCCCCCATAGACTTACCTGATTTTACCGCCGGGGGTACTATTCCTCTTCACGGGTCGGCGCAACTTCCACTGCATCTTCGCCGAACCCCGGCCCCTAAGGGGACACAAAAGGACAGCAAGGTGAAACAAAGGGACTAACAAGGGGAACCCTCCTCACCACAATAGACTTACCTGATTTTACCACCGGAGGCATTATTCCCAGAGACTTCATATTTTCTCTCAGCACCTGAATAAGGGAGAAAGCAACAGGTTACATATTGACATTATTTTATCGAACTGTGTTGGATAATACAAATTCTTACCAGAATATTAACGGTTTCCACAAGGAACTCTTCACTAGGGTCAAGCTGCAACCTGCAAGGAATCGGACAAGAGTGAAAGTCAGGCATTTGAACTCTTACAAACTACATACTTACGGCGTCTTGCTGGGAATCTCGGAGTCAACATTGTTCTGGAACTCACCAATTCCTTCGACCCTGTGAAGCAACTGGTTATCTACGCGCCCCTGCGCTCAATGCAGGATGGAAAGCTCATCTTTTCAAACCATCAGGTGAGACTATAAGAGGGGACATCAAAGGTGATCAGTGGGGAGAACAGCGGGGGTGGGTGGACTTACGCTCAACTCCATGGGAGGTTAATTCCCTTTCTCCATTTGCAGAAGAATATTCCTACAGGCCAAGCAAACGAAGCTTGGTGGGCCAGTCCAGTCCGTCATCTCGGCCCTACGTGTCTCATTGGTGGAGACCGCAGCTGTTCAATTCGGATCGACGCCTCTGTGGGAGCCAGGTGAGCGTAACAGTATGAGCCGGAATTGAGGTGCCTTGATGAGATCGAACGAAAGAAGTTCCCGATGTCCATCCTGGCACAGCAAGGTTATCTTGGTGTTACGCTCACCTGGTTCCCACAGGGGCGTCGGTCGGACCCGGACAGCTGCGGTCTCCACCAACGTGATGCGTAGTGCAGAGATGACTGTTTGGACTGGCCCGCCTAGTTTTGTCTGCTTGACCCGAAGAAGTATTCTCCTGCTAGTGGAGAAAGGGATTTAGCCACCCGTGGATTTTAGCAGTGGATTTTAGCAAGGACCTCCCCGCTGCTCTCGATCTCCCCAGTAGTCACTTCTGATATTTCCTTTTAGTAAGCTCACCTTATGTATTTAAATGATGAGCTCTCCATCCTGCTTGGCATGCAGGGGCACGCAGATACCAGTTACTTCACTGGCTTGAAGGTACTGGAGGTGTTCCGGCTATTGATTGCGGGGCTTATAAAGTTCAAAAGAGTTCAATATGTCCGATGTTCACTCTTGTTCCATTCCCTTTTTGGAATTGCAACTGGGTCCAAAAGAATACTGCCTGGAGGTAGCTGATGGCGTTTGGGTAAGAGTCTGTATTTCCCAACACTGTCCGGTAAAGTTGCCTGAGTTTAATTTGTTGTTTTCTCTCCCTTTATAGGTGCGGTTTATGAAGATGTGGCATGTTAAAGGGTCATGCCTCCGGTGGTAAATCAGGTAAGTCTATGGTAAGTGATGATATTTGGCGCCCTCCGGGCTCACCTTGTTGTTTCTTTGGTTTTCCCCAGATGCTGGAGTTCGGCGACGAAAAAGATGGAGAGAGCGCCGAGCTGAAAGATGCTGTGGACTGGTGAGTATAATGCGGCGCTATAGCTGGCGATGCGACGTGTGTTGGAATAATGTTCTTTCCAGACTCTGAGACGTGCTGGGTCCGGAATCAGGTAAGGAATAAAAATGATGTTCGTTATCTAACCTTTCCTCCTTCTTTTCCCCTTTTCCTAGGAGCTCCGGATTCGAGGCTGGCGTGGCAGAAGACTAGATGCAGGCTTGCAGGCATGGTGTGCGTTACGCTGCAGAATGCAGAATAACGCGAAGCATGTGCTGCTGATCGGGCGTGGTTTAAATAGCCTCCAAAGTAGTTCCAGGTAAGAAGTTCCCCAGAACCACACCCGAGTAAAAAAATAGTCCCTGTAACAAAATAGTCCCATTCAAGCCTCACGTTGGCTTGGATTCAGTTGCAGCATGCAGCATGGTCTGCATGAGGTAAGTAATGCCTATGAGCCTGGCGCCTATGGCGCCAGGACTGATTCCTATTATGAGCCTGGCGCCTAAGGCGCCAGGACTGAACCAAAACAGCCCCCAGCCGGGACTGTTGGGGTTTTGATAAATATCTGGATGCTTCCCCCGGGACTGATGGACTCGATCCGGATGCCCGGGGGGTAGGCACCATGACACTCGGATGTGCGCTGGGTTACGGGTCCGGAAGCAATTTCTGTCCCATCCACCGTGGTTACCTTGTCTGTAGTCGGCTTGGAACACAGGGGAAGCCCCATCTCTGCAGCCAGGTCCTGATCTATATAATTCCCAACTGCTCCGCTGTCGATGCATTCTTGATGACCGTTGGTTATTAATTAAGATCACCGGCATTGCTAAGTGTGAGGTCGGTGGCTCTTTTCCCTCACTCGACAAACTGACCTCTACGTTTGCTGAACTGGGTAGTTTCCCGACTGACACTCCTTCTCTTCATCTTTTTCCGTGGCTCCAACGATCTTCCTCGGAGGTTTCACTGGGCAGTCCTTCAGGAAATGCCCTGACTTTCCGCAGTACAGACATAGTTGTTGTTGTCTCCTTTTATCTCGCTCTTGTTTTGTTAGCGGGGGTCGTACCCCTCCGATTTGCATGGGCTCCACAGTATTTTCTTGCACTCGCGTTACATTGTCTCTAGGTCGAACGTACACTGGCCGAGGGTCCATTTTAGAATGGTCTGCTTTTCGGTCTTGCAACCGGTGGTCCAGTTGCACAACCAAGTCAATTCAGGACAATCTCTGGGAGGATTAACCACTTGAGCTAGAACGTCTTTTAATTTGCCTCGTAAGCCCCGATGAAACAACATGGTTCTTTTGTTTTCAGGCCACCTAGCTTCAGCAAAGAATCGGTTGAAAGTAGCAATGTATGTTAACAAATCCTGATTTCCCTGTAGGCGGGAAAGGAGTTCATTGTCCACAGCTTGTTCTCGGGTATGGCGAGCAAAGAGTTTTTCCATTTCCCTCTAAAAGTCCCCAAAGTTATGTAATAAAGGGTCATCATGGGACACCAATGGTACCGACCAATCTGCGGCACTGCCACTTAGGTATGATAAAACAAAGGCTACCCGGGTTTGGTCATTTGGGAATGCTCCCGGCCTGCAAAGAAAATAAAGGCGACACTGATTCATGAAAGCTGCATATTTTCGTGGATCACCAGCAAACCTCTCCGGTGGTGCCAAAGGAACTGTACCTGGTAACACAACTTGTACCGGAGTAGAGACAGTGGATGACATGCTAGGATTTTGCATCAGTGGGTTGTTCCCAGGTAGAGGCGTCTGACCCGCTTGTGATTGCAAGACTTGCCTGCTAATATCTTCGGTACACTCTTTAGTCACCAATAAGTCTCTCCGGAGAGCGTTAGTCTCCTGTCTGGGAGAGTGAACCTCGGCACGAAGTTCTCCCACCAATTGGGCCAACTGGTCTAATTCTGATGCTTCCATGGCACCCAGGTGGATTGGTTTGGCAGGCTTCGCGTTCTGTTACGCTCACCTGGTATCCACGGGGACGCCACCCAGCTGTGGGGGCTCTGGTGCCCTTCTCAGCCGCTCCCAGGTATAATCAGCGGAGAAGTTCTGCCTTGTTATGGGTTTTGGCGTGCTCTCCGTCCTGCCTTCCTGGCAGGGGCGCGTTGTACTTTGTGGGCGAGTGCGATCTAGTTACTTCACTGATGCAGGCCCTTTAGAGTCTTTCAGGTAGGACTTATTACTGTTATACTGTATGCCTTTCTTGGATTTAAATAATGTCTTTTCTCTCTCCTTAGGTGCGCGGAAGTTCGCTGTGGAACGTTGGCTGAATTGGGACTCACCGGCAGGTGATGGTGCTTTGAGAGCGTCTTGATGCGGTAAGTAGGCGCTGTGCGCAGCGCTATGATGCCTTGCCTTTGCTAACCTGTTGTCTTTTGTTCCCGTAGGTTGCGGTACTCACCCGGAGCAAGAAGTGGGCGATGCTGGTCGATGGGCGACTCGTGAGGTAAGCTGCCGGCACAATTGTAAAATGTCTAATGTCCTGTTTCTCTCCTTTTGCAAATCCGACGGTCCGGGAGGCTTGCTGTTCCTTGGATGCTGATTGCAGGAGTGGATGGCAGCTAGCGGTGGAATCACAGGTAAGCTGCTGCTATTAACGATGTCCTTTTGTTTTTCAGATGCTGTTCTCCCGAGGTTCGCAGATGCAGCTGAACACGATGAGCGTCACGTTGCAGGATTGCAAAGTAACGCTAAGCGTGTTCTCCAAGTCGGGTGTGGTTTAAATAGCATCAAGAAAGTAGTCCAGGTAAAATAGTCCCTAGGCTACCACACCCAAAACACTATACCACATAACTTGGTTCCAAGGAGCCAAGCTCTGTGGTTGCCTCCATGTTGACTGGCACTGAAATAAAATAGTTCCCAAGCACAAGTCTTCATTAAGTATGAGCCTGGCACCAAAGACGCCAGGACTGGCCCCAAAAGGGCCTAGGCAAAGGATGCCTAAGCTTGTTGGGGGCCTGAGCCGAGAATCCTCCTGGCCCATAGGCCTGCAGGTGGGGTTTTAGGAAGTGGGTTGCGACAACAAGTTCCGTTACCCGGAATTACACCAACTCCTTTTCCACAGCCATCACCACCAGTGCAGGTGGTACTTCCAGGGGCAGTCCCACTGGCCCCACCAGAATGCTTCTTTGGCGACCTGAACAAATACGCTGTGTTCATGAACCAGTGCCATCTCCACTTTTTGTGCCGACCAGGGGCCTTCCCTAACGGCAGCACAAGGGTGGCCTTTGTACTTTCCTACTTGGGAGGCTGTGCAGCTGACTGGCCCATACCATTAGTGACCCAGGATGATCCAATACTTTGGACCTTTGTGGAATTCCAACGGGAATTGGAAAAATTGTTTGCCAGGCACACCCAAGGACAAGCATTAGACAATTAATTACTATCTCTTAGACAAGGAAACCATGATTTATTGACATATATTGCTCCCTTCAACCGCCTCATAGCACAGACTAATTGGCCTGAGGAGAAACGGAACACACTTTTTTACCGGCGACTACGTGGTGAGTTAAAAGACGTACTAGCTCAATTTGTCAATCCGCTCGAATGTTGTGCGGAATATATCAACCTCACTGTGCAATTGGACCACCGATTACAAGACCGAAAAATGGACCGCACGAGGGCGGAAGGGAGATCAGTTTACATACGACCTCGGGACAATCAGACCAGGGCATGAAACCACTGAACCTATGCAAATTGGGGGATTAGGAGCTCCTATTTCCAAGGCTGAGAGGGAAAAAAGGAGGCAATAACAACTTTGTTTATATTGCGGAAAGGATGGACATTTCTTGCGAGATTGCCCTATTAAACCCCCCAAGAAGATGATAGGTGCCACGGACAATGGCAACGAAGAAAAGGAACAGAAGTCGGAAAACTCAGAAGCCCGACAAGTGTAGGGGTCCACTTGTCGAGCAGAATTAAGAAAGTTGTACATACCTCACACCTGGTCATCTCGGTATTAATAACCCATCACCAACAAAAGTCAAGAGTCATCTCGGTATTAATAACCCATCACCAACAACAGTCAAGAGTACATGCTCTAGAAGCCTGCATTGATAGTGGTGCAGTGGGAAATTAAATCGATCGGGATTTGGCCGCACGGATAGGCCTTCCACTCCCGCAAAAACCACACTCGGAAAACGTTACTGCCGTGGATGGCTCTCAGCTGTCGTCAGGGCAAGTAACTTAACACACCGAAAAGGTAATGCTGACATGTCAGGATGATCATCGGGAAAGCATTTCATTTGATCTGATAGGGGCCCCTCAGTTCCAAATGATCCTAGCAATGCCGTGGCTTGAAGCCCATAACACAAGGGTTGACTGGCGCACAAGAAAGCTGACCTTCCCTCAAGAATGTGCAAGGAGCTGCTACCATAGGGACGTGAGGAATCTACAACTCAAGGGGAAACCCATCCTATGAATTTCAGGTTCAATACCTTCCGAATATCAAGATTTTTTGGACGTGTTCCAAAAGGAACAAGCAAACACTCTGCCTTCACACAGAACTTACGACTGCCAAATTGATCTGGTCCCAGGGGCACAAATTCCCTGCAGTAGAATCTATGCTCTGACTGAGCAAGAAAATCAGCACCTAAGAACATACCTAGCTAATGGGTTCATCCGCCCATCCAAGTCCCCAGCCTCCTCAGCTCTCTTCTTCGTGCCGAAGAAGGAAGGAGACCTCAGAACTTGTATGGATTATAGGGCGTTAAACCAGATTGCTGTGAAAAATAGATACCCTCTGCCACTCATTCCGAACTACTTGACCAAGTAAAGAATGCTCAAATCTATACAAAGTTAGACCTACAGGGAGCTTACCATTTGGTAAGAGTGAAAAAAGGCGACAAATGGAAGACAGCATTCTGAACCAAATACAGACTTTTCGAATAGCAGGTCATGCCCTTTGAGTTATGCAACGCACCAGCAGCATTACAGTTCTTTATGAATGATGTACTTCACGAACTGCTGGATGTCTGTGTCCTTGTTTACATCGACAACATCCTCATCTATTCAGCATCCAAGGAACATCACGTGGGCCTTCTAAGGGCCATTCTGGAAAAACTCTGTGAGCATCGGCTATTCGCCAAGCTGGAAAAATGTTTTTTCCATGTCATGGAAGTCGAGTTCTTGGGCTTTATGCTGATCCCACGAGGGGTGCACATGGACACTCGTGAAGTGGAAGCTATTCTGCAATGGCCATCCCTGACATCAACCAAGGGAGTGCAGAGAGAACTCGGGTTTGCCAATTTCTACTGGCGATTCATCCCAGGATTTTCTCAAATCGTTCATCCTATCACTTCTTTACTAAGAAAGAATAAAACGTTTTCTTGGACTCCCGATGCTGAAAAAGCATTCCAGGAATTGAAATCAGCTGTCACTTCAGCACCAGTTCTTCGGCATCCTCGACCCAACCTACCCTACGTGGTTGAGACTGACGCCTCGAGTGTGGCCATGGGTGCGGTGTTATCACAAAGGGACCCAGACACCAGGCAGTTACATCCCATAGCATTTTGGTCATGTAAGTTTACAGCACCAGAAATGAACTATGCCATAATCGACAAAGAATTATTGGTGATCAAAAGAGCCCTTAAAAGCTGGAGACACGACCTCATGGGGGCTAGATATACTATCACCATTATCACGGATCACCGTAATTTGCAATATTTATAAACAGCCTAGGCCCAATATTCTTGTCAACTTCGCTGGGCTCTCGTCTTCGCGGAGTATGATTTTGTGATCACATACCGACCAGGAGTGCGTAACGGAAAAGCAGACGCTCTGTCATGAATGGGAGAAGACAAAGACGCGTTTATACCGTCAGAACCAGTGCCCATCATTCCGGAGGAGTGAATTCAAAATCAGATCGCAGTAACCGCCTGCTGGGAAAATTTGAAGGTCGACCTCCAGTCTCAAATGGACCAAACCGCCCAACAAGAATGGTTAAACAAAGGAGACCAGTACTCCATCACGGACAATTTGCCCTATTTCCAGGGGAGACTATACATCAGAGATAAAGAAACTCAAAACAAGATTATAGCCAATTAACATGAATCATTAGTGGAGGGACATCCCAGGATTACTAAAACACGAGCCAAAGTCAGGAAGGATTATTGGTGGCCAACCTGGAGAAAGGACGTGGCCCACTTTATTGCAACCTGCGGAGTTTGAGCACACCAGAAATCCCAAAAGTCCAGTCCCGCAGGATTATTGCGTCCACTAAGTATACCACCGGTCCCTTGGCATACATTATCCATGGACTTCATTACAGATTTACCTCCCTGAGACGGCTTCAACACAATTTTAGTGGTGGTAGATTTGTTCTCCAAGATGGCACACTTTATTCCACTGAGATGACTTCCAACTGCTGGAACTCTGGCCACTGTATTCCTAGAACAAGTAATCAGACTACATGGTTTCCCTACAGCACTGATTTCTGATCGAGGAACGCAATTCGTCTCAGCCTTCTGGAGGAGTTGTTGCAAGATAGTGCAGATTGATCTTTGCTTATCCACCAGTCACCACCTCCAAACCGATGGTCAAACTGAGAGGACTAATCAGACGTTAGAGCAATATCTGAGGTGCATGTTGCAGTAGACAGAAGGATCCTGGAAGGACATGCTTTGGTTAACTGAATTTGCATACAATAACTCTATCCACACTAGTACTGGACAAACCCCATTCTATATCATGAATGGTCGGCATCCTCAGACATCCTCTTTTGACCAGCTTGATGAGCTAGAAATGGCGGCAATCAACTCTCTACATAAGACTATTACTCAAACCCTTAAGGAAGCAACCAAGAATTTAACTAAAGCCAAGGAACAACAAAAGAAGTTTGCTGATAGACATAGAAGGGAAGCTCCACATTACCGAATTGGGGACAAAGTATGGTTGGCTGCCAGAAATATACCATTAAAAGGAGCTCAGGACTTCCGTCCCAGATATCGTGGACCTTATCCCATCAAGGCCATCATCAACCCGGCCGCAGTAAAACTAGATCTACCCGCCAATATGCAAATTCGTCCAGTGTCTCACGTTTCCCTCTTGAAGCCTGTGAAGCCTGAGACTAGGATCAAAAAACCACCGGAACCTGAAATTATTGGAGGCGAACCTGAGTATGAGGTTAAAGACATCCTAGATTCAAAACTGTACTACTTAATCGATTGGGAGGGTTATGGACCTCAAGATCGCACTTGGGAACCTGTGGAATTTATTCATGCACCTCGACTAATCAGGCGGTTTCACCATGACAACCCCACCAAACCTGGACCGAGGAGAAGAATGCCCGTGACAGGGGCCTTGCGGGGGAGTGCAGTCATGGCCACTGGACAAGGATTCCAGTCCTTCCTCACCCCCAGTGTCCAAATGGACCCAGTCCTGGCGCCTCTAGTGCCAGGCTCATGAAAAAGTGTGCCTTGCACACTCTGCCTAAGGCAAGTGCAGCAGGGCCGGGCGTGGCCATAGAACATCATTGGGAGGCACGTACAGCAGGGCCGGGCGTGGCCATAGAACATCAATGGAAGGCATGTGCAAGAGTCCCTGGGAGGGGCCAGGTGGAGCCACTGGGTGGGGCTAAAGTGAAGGGCCGGGGCCAGCCTATATAAGGCCAACCCATCCACATGCCTCCGCTTTGCGTCATTCTGCTTTCTGCAGTGTAACGCTTACCGCTGTCCTTACCTGTGCATCCACCCGATTCCAGCTGCTCCACCTCTGAAGACATCTTACCGGATTGCAGCAAATCCATCGCTGAAGACGCCTCTTAGCTGAATCCAGCTACTTCACCGCTGAAGGCGTATTTTACCTGAACCCAGCTACTGCACCGCTGACGGCGCACCTTACCTGCTTCCAGCCACTGCATCGCTGTGCGCGCTTCTTACCTCATCCCATCACTATCGGAGTCAGAGCCTTCTTTTCACCTGATCCGGGCGTCCAGCTACTCAGAGCTCCACTTCTTTTCTTCTCCTTCGCGGAACCTTCATCCTGCAACCGCGAAGCTGTGCCAAACTCCCAGACTTCGCTCTACGCCGCCGGGCCTTCTCCTGCAAGGGAAGAAGAACACAACAGGTTAGAAATCATATATATAACAAATGCTTGGTCGTGCCATACTTGAGACTAGAGTTCCATCATAAAGACCAACTTAACAGCTACCTTGGAAGCTCCATCATCCTCAGGGGAATCCCCGGATTCACTCCACGACTCTGACCTACATTTTCACATCTATTGGGAAGAGATAAGACATTGCAAGAATTACCATTAATGATCAAGACCAAAGACATTATAATTAACAAACTATAATCATAACCCAAAAGACTTACCTTCTAAGTGGATTGGACGCAGCCGGTCTGGATCAACACTTCCATGGACCAGTGAAGCAACTAGGTCCACTCTACGCGCCCCTGCTATAAGAAGCAGGACAGATAGCTCAACATTACAATAGGTGAGCTTGCATGGGAAAATGCTTGCGCACTTCATTTTGGCACGAGAGGGTCGAGGGAAGTCACGACACCACCACGCCATTCTCATTGCCTCTCATCTTGTCTCAGGGTCAATACCAGCATCCAGAACAGCAGACTCTGCAGCGACAGGGAGAGAGAGGCGATCCAGGGGAGCCAAGTCGAGGGAGGGCTCCAACCATGCTCCAACGTCACCGTAGAGACCAGGTGAGCATAACAGGGGACTAGGATAGAGAACATGAGTGCCAAGCAAGGCTTATGGTGGCCTAGTTGGGTGGGGGTTGGCCCAGTGGCTGGTGTGTTGGAGCTTGAGTGCCTGAAATGCTTAGAATGTCCTGCCATGTCTGGGAGAGGGTCTGCAAAGAGAATTACCTGGGAGGCACGAGTATGTGCTTGTTTGTTAGGGACAGAGGGTTGGAGAAATGGTGTAAAATGCTGGTCCCTGGCTTGAGGGACGACCCGCCATATGCACGCACCACACTGTGTCATGAAAATAAAGACAGAGCCTCAGTGCTCCTAACCACATCTTTATTCTTGAACTTCCTCAAATGTACTGACTTTCTCCTGCCACGCACCATGTCACTTCCCTCCCCACCTCCCATCCCGCCCTGTGCCCCGGAACATGAATGTCAACACGACACCCCCCCCAAATGAAACAGTTGCCCCTCAGGGCTTTAACATGACTGGAACAGGGGCTGATCAACCCATTTCTTCAATGAGTCGACAAGGTCTATTTGTCGCTCTCTGAGGTCTGGAGTCTAGGGTCGCTGGGGAACCCCTTTCCTCTGATTGTCCTCTGTCCTCGCAGTAGATGTATTAGCATCTCCCCAATCTCCCTTATAAAGTTAATCTGATAGATACTCATCCATCCGCTCCTCTTGTCGACTTGTTCTCCGAGGGCTGGTTAATGGAAGTGTTTTTAAAGTGCGAGGAGTTTTGAGTGGTGTGTCCATGGTCTCCTTGAGCCGTGATCATCAAGCCTTTCCTGTCCGTGATGATTAAGGGCTCATCCTTGAAGGCCGAGGTGCTCTTGTGCATCTGAGGTTGTTTGACAGTCGCCACCTCTTCTACCTCGAGCATAGACTCTTTGGCTTTCCGTCGCAGGTCAGCGTACGCCTTCATTCGTTGTTTGGCTGATCTATCTCGTGTTCTCAGTTCAACGTCAGCAGGACGATCCCTTTCTTGGGGTCCCATTTGTGGTAGTCGTGTATGCACATTCAGGCCAACCATGACCTCGGCTGGACTCTTCCCAGTGGAGCTGTGTGGGGTGCACCTGTAATCTCTTAGCAATTGATGTAGAACTTTCTCATAAGGTTGACCTGTGAGCCGGGCCACTTTTAGCACCCGTTTTAGGTTGGCCATGAATCATTCGATCATGCCATTTGCCTGCGTCCACAGTGGTGTAATCTTCTGTTGATGGAAACCCATGTACTCACTGAAGTGTGCAAAGTCCTGGCCAGTCAACGGAGGTCCATTGTCTGTCTTTAGTTTCAAGGGAATGCCGTGCGCTGTGAAGATACGGTCCATTATGGGCATGACATGGTGGGCCGCTGTCGAGGACACTAGCTGGGCTTCCGGGTTTCGGGAGTATTCATCCATGATAGCTATGACATATTTACCCCCCTCGATAGGCCCAAAGAATTCAGCAGCTACAGCTTCCCACACTCCATCTGGTAGTTCGGACATGCGCAGTGGTTCAGGATGTCGATTGGGCGTGATGAGGCAGCATGTCGGACATTCTCACAGGATTTCCTCCACGAGGGAGTCCAGGAGTGGGTACCACACCTTTTGTCTTAACATACGGTTCGTGGAGACGTTTCCTCTGTGCCCTTTATGAGCAAGTTCCACCACTTTCCTTTTCAGAGATGCCGGGATTACCATCTTGTGCCCTTTTATTAGGATGTTGTCCTCTGGGAGGGCTAATTCCTCCTTTACTTGTAACAGTCTCTCCACCTCTCTCCACCTCTCTCCTTATGTCCTCTGGTTCGAGGCGACCCCTCTCTTTGGCTCTTCTTCACTGTCCACATCGGAGTCCTTCACACACTATCTGTCACGCAGTGTCCGCCTCACACTCTTGAGCTGGGTGAACTGGGTTTATACCCTGTGGGATCGCTTGTTGGATGAGATAGCGAAGGTAACGATCCACCATGGAGGGTCCTGGGGTGCTCCCACTTCTTGGATGATGGGACAAGCAGTCAGCCGAGTTCTCTTGCTTGCCCGGTCGCTGCACGATTTTGAATGAATAGTCCTGAAACCTTAGACCGCACCTGGCAATTCGGGGTGGCATCTTGGCTTGGGGATTGCCATAGAGGAACAGCAAGGCCTGATGATCTGTCACCACTTTAAATGGCTTGCCATAGAGAAAAAGATGAAAGTGTTCGCACACCCACACAACTGCTAAACTTTCCTTCTCAGCTTGAGAATATGCTTGTTCCGTATTCGAGAGGTTTTGACTGGTGTAGGCAACAATGTGGGTGCGACTGGGGTCCTCTGGGTTGATTTGGGCTAGAATCCCCCCCAGCCCGATGGGGCTTGCTTCCATTGTAAGTTCTGACTTGCGGTTGGCATCAAAGTATGACATGTTCTCTGCGCAAACCACTCTGTCACGTATTGCAGTGAAGGCACGTTAACATTCTTCAGACCAGTTAAACACAGCATTTTGTTTGCTCAGGGCTCTCGGGAGCTCAATGACCATGGCAAAGTCCTTGCTGTACCGTGTACAATAACTGGCAAGGCCTAGAAATGACCGTAGCTAAAAAATGTTTGTCGGTGGCGGTGTCTCATTTAGCGCTGTGGCCTTCTCCGGGTCCGGTTTCAAGTCCTTTTCCGAGAAGATGTGTCTGAAAAACTTCAATGTACCTGTTGTGATCTATGTGCTTAGGTGTATGTGGAACACTTAGATTGAATATAGATTTCTCAACCCGAGCTGTAGAATGTTATCCTTTGGTTGTAGTCAGTTGGTTTGATGCTCTCAAGTGTATGGGTTGGGGGTCGTTGTTGTTCCTGTAAACTTAATTTATGTGCTTCACGAAATGTGTCACACCCGTCATTACATTGGTGAAGAGGATTAAAAGACTTGGCAGACCCCCACCATTCAGCATATCTGGCAAACAGCAGTGAGAAAACGAGCTGACGTGTATATCAGCAGGAGAAACGCACGGAGCGGCAAGTGACTGTTTTATCCTGCCTCGCGGCCCTGCGCGCGTGGAGACAGGGGGTGCCGGGCTTAATGAGCAGACCACGGCATCGCAGCTCCAGCGGGAGCGAAATGAACACACGTCACACACTATTCGTTGCTGTGCCCGGAACTGCCTCCCATGCACGGGGGTGGGGCTTTTATTCAGATGCCCTGCATCACCGCGTTGCGGGACGCAGGGCGGATGAAACATTCCTCCTTTATTTTAAATTAACTTAACATTCAACCACACACATTCTCAGATATGCAAATGCTTGAGACTACACGAAACCCAGGTACTTCACACTATTAGAGTTCTCGTGGGGCAAGCTAACACACATTGGCCCTCATTACGACCCTGGCGGATTTTTTCCGCCATCGACGGACTTTCCGGCCATGGCGTAAAGTCCGTTTACGCCATGGCGGATGGTGGACTTACCGCCCCATTCCGAGGTCGGCGGGGCGGTAAGTCCCCATTGACCCATTTACCCTTCCCCATTCCCATTTCGGCCCCATAGGGTATAATGGGAGTGGGGAAGGAGTTAATTACGCCACCGTATATTACGGTGGCGTAATTAACACCAAGGTCCCATAGCGCCATGGATTTTTACGCCCGCAAAAAGCGGGCGGAAAAATGACCATGGCGCTATGGGAACTCGTAGTTGGCGGTAAGGGGTCGGCGCAGCTAACGCTGGCGCAAACCCCTTAGCGCCAGGGTCCTAATGAGGCCCATAGTCTTTGAGCCGAGCTGGCGGCTTGGTGGCAGTTCTTAAGCCATATCTCCCACCCCTGGAGCTGGGACCCACTGTCTCATCGGGTCTCTCACCTTCCATCTCCGGCTCACCCATGTCAGGTTCGCTCAACTGCTCCTTCGTTCTGTCACTCGCTTCTTCTTCACCCTGAAAGTTGGTGGGTTCTTCCTCCATCAGCTGGGAGTCTTCATCTTCTTGGGGACATACCCCATCAGTCCACAGGTTGCGTGGCACCGCCTTGAACCACGACGCATTTCTTGTCACCTGACGGTGTCCTCTTTGCACAGTTATCATGGTCCCTTGTGTCTCACTGACAGTCCATGGGAGAGACTCATAGCGGGAATCCAGCTTGGACTTTGTCGGGTTCCGAAACATGACCACCTGGTCGCCCACCTGGTGGTTGGATGGTTTCGACCTCCTCTTGGCACTCATGTGGGCATTGGCTCCTGTTCTCCTTCTTTCGGTGCACTCGGTGTCGAGTCTGTCCGGGCTTCTGCTGGGGTGATGAGGAATGGAAGGTGAGAGACCCAATGAGAGAGACCATCCTCGACTTCGGGTATCGTGAGTGGTCATCAATGGCCACCAGGAGGTACAGACCTTCTTGCAGTGTACAAAAGTCAATGCTTATTGCATCCCATCTGCCAAGACCTCGTTCCGCTGACTGGATTGGTTCTGGATCAGCTGGGGCTCCGGTTATCAGGCATGGCTGACAGGTGTTGACTAGTTTTTCCACCTTTTCATTTATCTGTGGAAACCATACTCGGTGTCGGATTCGAGTCTTCGTCCGAGCCATCCCTTGGTGACCTTCATGGGCGAGCGCCACTATTCTGTCCTGCAGGCACGGCGGGACGATGTTGATCCGATCCCCCCGAGCAGCAGACCTTGCTCTGTGATTGACAGGTCCTGTCATATGGTGAACAACCCTGTGAGGAACGCTTTTGCTTCCGCTGTCCTGTTATGGGTGTTCTTCATGAAGGACCTCCAGTCGCCTGAGATGATGGCATCCTTAACGAGGTTGCAACACGGGTCTTTGTGTGTTTCATCTGCAATGTCATCACTGCTGACAGTCTTTGGTCTCATGACCCGCACAACCTGGCAGATATGTTCCTCAGTTTCTTCAGCTACTTGAACTTCCTGTGGCGTTGCTGCTCGAGGATGTCTTGAGAGGAAGTCTGCCGGGTTTCCGCTTCCCGGTTGATAGGCCAACTCAAAATTGTACTGTTGGAGATGTAGCAGCCATTTGGCTATTCTGGTCGGTGGGTGCGAGGATGGGCCCATGAAGATTGGCAGAAGGGGTTTGTGATCCATAATTGCTGTGAACCGTCTGCCATACAGATAGAGATGAAAGTGACAACACCCCCACAGTACGGCAATTGCCTCCTTCTCAATGTGAGAGTATCGCTGCTCTGTCATTGTGAGAGCTCTTGATGCATAGGCAATGGGCTTTTTCTCGCCTTCTTTGGTGACCTGCATGAGGATGGCCCCTAGGCCAACAGGGCTGGCATCCACAAAAAGTTCCGTCGGGAGCACAGTGTCGTAGTACGCCATTTTCGTGTCCACGGATAAGGACTCTTTGATGCTTTCAAATGCTTCCTGAAACGCTTGCCCCCATTCCCACTTTGTGTTGATCTTGGTAAGTTCTCGAAGGGGTTCGGAGAGAGTGGCCAAGTTCCGGATGAATCTCCCACAGTATGTGGCCATTCCCAGGAAGCTATGCACTTCAGTGGGTGACATAGGCAGACTCGCCGCCTCTATGTCGGCAACCTTCTGGGGGTCCGGGGAAACGCCGGTGTTGCTGAACTTGTAGCCAAAAAACGATATTTCCGTCTTGAAGAACTCACATTTCTCTTTGTGGATGGTTAGTCCAGCGTCTTCTAGTCGGGCCAAAAGCATCCGTAATCTCTTCAAGTGCTCTCTTCTGTCCTGAGCATGGATCAGGATGTCGTTGCTTACATTTAGGACGCCTGGTATGCCCCTGATGACTTCCTAAATTGTCTGTTGAAAGACCTCGGCAGCCAAAGAGATCCCAAAGCTTAGCCGCTTGTATCTTCGCAAACCCATGTGTGTTGAAAAAGTGGTTATGTATCAAGAGTCCCTATGCAGCTTCAGCTGGTGGTATCCTGCTTTCAAATCAACCTTAGAGAAGACCCTTGATCCCGTAAGATCAGCCACGATTTTGTCGAGGGTCGGCATGATGTGGCGCTCCCGCTTGATGGCAGTGTTTGGGAGACGCATGTCAATGCAAATTCAGACTTTTCCCGGCTGTTTGGGTTTCTTTGTGACCACCATCGGGGAAACCCATGGTGTCGGCCCCGTTACCTCTTCTATTATGCCGGCTTCTTCTAATGCTTTCAGTTCATTTTCCACTTGTTCACGCATGTGGAGGGGGGTCCTCCGGTGTCTGACGGCCTTTGGCTGGACCGACTCGTCAATATGGAGCTTGATTGTCTTTCTTTTTAAACACCTGATCCCGTTTTGCAGGTTGGGCTACTGTGCCAGGATGTTCTCGACTTCTTGTGCTTCCTTGACTTGACAGATGAACTTTACTAGCCCCAGGTCCTCGGCTGCATCACCACTCAGAAGGCATTCGATCCCTGCATTTACTACGTAGATTTTAGTCGGAAGCCTGTTTTCACCGTGGCTGAGAGTGGTGCGGAATCTGCCAACCACCGGTAGGGGTTTCCTGCAGCCATATGCAAACAGAAGAGTGTCTGTGTTCTTCAGGTCCGGTCGTGGTTGCAGTGTTTGAAATGTGCTTGTGGGCATAACATTTACGGAAGCTCCCGTGTCTATGGTCATCCATACCCGTTGGTTTTGGAGAGTGACCTGGCATTTGCGCCTCCTGAGCCCTTTTCTTTGCATAGCATGTCGCTGATCCAGGGCTGATACCAGGTATACTTTTCTCCCTTTCATCCGCTGCTCCCTGCCAGGATCTTGTTGGGCCCCTGTGATGTCATCCCCTTCTTCCTCAGTTGAGGAGTTGGTTCTTTTGACTCACGGTGCACTTGCTTGCTTCTTTTTCTTGGTCCCACTCTTCTCCTGGGGATTCTGTTGAGGCGGTAGCGGGGTACCCGATGACCGGCACACCTTAGCATAGTGGTCCTTTCTGACACATGCCCCACATGTTGTCCCTTGCGCGGGGCAGTTCCGCCGTCCATGTCGCGGTCCACCACACCATCCACACTCCGTGGGTCCCGGGATCCGTGGCTGCCATCTGGCTGGTGTGGAGTTGCCGCCAGCCTCATCCCTTGTGGATTGTCTGTTGGTGACATGGGCCACCATGGATGTCGTGAGGGCAGGCTGTAGTTTTTGAAGAGTCACGCCCATGTTGGCGGCTCTGGCATGTGCCAGCTCCCTTTGACGACCCAACTCCAGAATGCATGTCAGAGAGATGCCCTTCTCACTCAGCACCATCCTCCTCAGTTTCTCAGATTGGATGCCGTTAATGAGTTGTCTCCGGATTTCTTTCTCGACATCCGTGAACTCACACGAGATTGCCAACTTCCTGAGTCGGGTATGGTAGGCGTCCAAGGTCTCCTCTTCTGCCTGAAATGTGGTGCAGAAAATGAAGGTTTCATAGTCAGGGTTGAGTTGTGGGAGGAAATGGGCCATCAAGGCATCTTTCGCTAGCTGGTAGATGTCCTGGCCATTATCGATGGTTAGTGAGTTAAAGATGCGTAGCACCTCATCCCCCACATTCAGTAACAGGTGCGATCTCATCTTCCTGGAGGAGGTTACGTCCTTGCACTCCATTGCCATTTTGAATGTTTGGATCCATAGCTGCCACCGGGGGCCAACTGATGATGGATCTGTGAATGGGTCAAAAGGCTGAATCATTGCCCAGGAGCCCCCTTGTGGGCGAGCTTGCGTTGACGACATCGACAGATTTGCCGCCAATCTAGAGGGCGTGCCGGGCCTGGGGGTGGACGTGCCAGTTGCCATGGCAGGACCTCGCTGTGTCCCAATGGGGTTCAAATGCCTCACCTTGATGTGTGTCCTTTGGTGACTTTGTCCCTCCGAGGTTTGAGGGTCTCACGCCATGGTCGAGGGGCAGCTGCGTCAATCCAGGCGCTCACCACGTGCAGTAGCCTTGAGTCCACAAGTATTGCACCAGAGCAGGGCCTCTGACCCTTGGTGTGCACGGAATGGTTGATGCACAGCACAATGGGAGCTCCTAGGGGGTGTGTCCCTTCGAAAACAGCCGTGGCCCCTGTCGAGATTCAGCCCACTTTTTTTTTTTGTGGGTGGGGGGGTTTTGTGAGCCCCCCCCCCCCCCCCACCGGATGTTCCAAAAATTCAGTGTGTCGCAGTGGGTCAACAACAGCTGGCTGAGCGCCGAGCGCATGTGCTGGGTTCTGTTCCCCTCGTCGCCATTGTTGTGCCCTGCCTCGCGGCCCTGCGCGCGTGGAGACAGGGGGTGCCGGGCCTAATGAGCAGGCCACGGCATCGCAGCTCCAGCGGGAGCGAAATGAACACATGTCACACACTGTTCGTTGCTGTGCCCGGAACTGCCTCCCATGCACGGGGTGGGCTTTTATTCAGACGCCCTGCGTCACCGCGTTGCGGGACGCAGGGCGGATGTAACAGTGACGACAGCTGTTCAAGCAAAGAGAAAACAATGCTGTAGAAGTGGCCTGCGCACAGTTTTGGAGGGGAGATGAGAAGAGATGGCATGTCACAACAGCTGAAAGGCATGGTGAGCAAGGTGCACGCCTAGGGAGCCCTAATCAGCTAACGTGAAGGCCAAGCAGCTGGGAAGTTGACATTTCAATTGTGAGTGCACCCCTGTGTCAGCGGCGTACACACCCACGGCACCAGTTCGCAGTGACCAAGGGGGTCAGCTGTGGAGTAGTACGCAGCACCAGGGACATCACTAAGGAACGCGCACGCCTGCGGCAATGGCATATGCGTCTTTAGCACAGGTCTACCCACGTCTGGACCCGTCTTGTATCCCGTCACGGCAAGGTCACGGCAAGCAGATCAGCTGAAAAAGCTTACATACTACTGAGGTATTTGCGACCAGGGCGAAGAACCGGAAAACATTGGCAGAAGTATTTCTTCGATGAAAGGCTGATAAGTGTAATTGTGCGCACAGGGCCCTAGGGGTGGGGCTCACACGCAAGGCGACTGTACTGCGATTGCTGAAGAATGTACCGAAGATAACAAGGTGAGGGTAGATACCGCTAATCACAGAGCGCAAGATTCTTCTCGTGCATTTTGTGCTGTGACATACGCTGGCTGCATCAGGAAAGGAGTGAAGAAGGCTAATGCGTTGATTGTTGTGATATATGATATACATGTCTGGCAGTGAAGTTAAAGTGTGGGAAGTAAGAACTGGCACAATACAGTAGAAAAGTGAACACCAATAAGGAGGGATAAGGTGCATTGCAGACATAAAGGGGTGCTAACCAGTGAGTGAGAAAGAGGACTACCACAACAATGGCTGTGGCAGGAGTGGCAGGACCACCTGTGTTTATGGCAAGACCTGGACCAGTGAAAATAAAGTGGCCAGCATGGAAGAAGGGCTTTATACATTATGTGACGGCTGCATGTGGAAACAACATCTCAGCTGAGAGTAAAGGTTCTCTCTTGATGCATTTCCTTGGGTATGAAGGTCAGAAGATTTCTGAAACCTTACCAGAGATCCCTGACCTGGACAAGGAAAGTGGGGTCAGTGAGTTTGACAACGCATTTTTGAAAGTTGACATTCATTTCGATGTTAAGACTAGTAACTATGTTGGAGGGGTGGGGGGGCGTGGCTTGATGGCTACGTGAGAGGACGTTCCTTGGAGGAGCTCCCGAAGATCCGATCCTGATCCTGGGAAGAAGTGATGGTTTTTGGCGGACTTTCGAGCCCACGGTGCATCCAAGGGCGTATGAAAGTGGGGGGCACATGGTGAGTGCCCTCCCCACCAGCGAGACTGCATATCCACGGAACTAGACTTCGAAGAAGGTGGTGGTCGCGCAATGGAAGGGGAGCACCCAAGATGGCCGCCTGAGGACAAAGGGCCATAAATGGTCCGTGGAGCTGAGGAAGACAAAGTTGGTCGGAACGTGGGCGAGCCCAACCAGATAGATGTGTCACAAGCGCCTTTGGCTGAAGGCAAGAACATAAGGGCGAGCTCCCACTGAGGAGGCCCCGGATCGTGGCGAGCTAGCGGAGTGAACCCGGGTTCAGCGGAACCTCGCTGTGAGGGGGCCGGCGAGTGAACCCCGCGAGGTACTCAGCAGCGCCGAGGGTACAGCAGGGCGCGTGGGCCCAATCGACGCAGCAGGATGTCCTCCAAGGTGGTGCGACCCTGGATCAAACAGCCCACGATGGAGGCCTACGCTAGGTCGCCCTTGGGCGCGGAAGGGGGCAAGAGCAAAGAAACCCCTGCGGCGACGATGGACCCGCCGGGTACTATCCAGGAGGTGCTGGCAGCAATTGTCGACTTGAAGGTGGCCTAGGAGACGAAGCTGGTCCTGGCCATGAAAGAGCTGCAAGAGGGCCTAAACCTTAAGATCGGAGCGGTCCGAGAAGAGGTGAAACTGTTGCGCCAGGACGTGCGAAAGATCGCGGAGCGCACTGGGGAACTGGAGAAGGAGTTGACCCCGACCACGGAGGCGTGCAATACACACGCCAAGGAGCTTCATGCCCTCGTGCAACGAGTGGGCAATTTGGAGGACAGAGCAGAGCAGGCAGAGGGGCGCGCCAGGCGCAACAACATCCGCATAGTGGGGGTTCCGGAGGGAATGGAAGGAGCGAACCCCACGGATTTCGTTGAAACCATGCTCTTGCAGGAGATCCTGAACTATCGTAACCGCGAGAAGATTCTCAAATTTTTCCGGAAAGGAGGCACGATAGAAAGGGGGTCAGCGAATGTAACGGTGTATCCGGATTATACGCTGCTCGTACAACGGAGTCGGATGAACTTTGGAACGGTGAAGAGGAGGCTTAGAGAAGCAGGCCACCGCTACATGTTGCTCTACCCCGCCAGGTTAAAGGTGTTTCATAAGAACAGATCCCTCTTCTTTGAGACGCCGACCGAAGCGATGGAATGGTTGGATATGCAAGGTCGACCTCAGGAATCGGATGCCCAGACAGAAGCAGCTGGAGATAAGTAGCACGTTGCAGAGGCACCCGTGAGGCCATAGTTATGACATTGGGACTGGAATATAGTATGATATTGTGCTTGTGGGGAGGAAGTCACGGTATCTGCCGGCGGGTCCCGCTGAATTCACTTCTCCTAAATAAATGACTGGGAGCTCCTGGGGAGCAACCCCTGCACCCAATAGCAGTATATTTAGATAGGTCACTGTTAGAGTGGTGACACCCCGCGGGGTCCTCGTTCTCGGATACGAGACGGGTCCAGACGTGGGTAGGCCTGTGATCCAGGGATGGAGCTGGGCTATTGTTGGGGGTTGGCAGGGAGGGGGGGGGGGAGTTGTGTGCAGTGGTGTGAAGTTGGGGAAGGGGGAAGGGGGGAACGGTCCGTGAATAGACGGGAAAGAGCCAGGGAACGACCCTACGTGGGGAGCATTATGGGAAGGGATGGGATGGAGATAGACCGACCGGATGGCATCGGGTAATCTCAGAATTGTGACCTGGAATGTACGGGGTCTCAACAGCTACCTTAAACGTAACAAAGTGATGTTGTATTTAAAGAGGATGCGGGTAGACATAGCCCTGCTGCAAGAGACCCACCTCACTAGGGAAAGGCTGGAGGTGGTCAAGAGGAAATGGAAGGGCACTGTTGTGGGAGCAGCATACTGGGCGTATGCTAGAGGGGTTATTACTTGGGTGGCGCCCCATGTGCCATTTCGGGTGCTTGATTCTACGGTGAACCTGGAGGGTAGAATGGTGGTGGTAACGGGTCTCTTGGAAAACAGAGAAGTCACATCGTAAATTTGTACGCCCCCAATAATAATACAGCGGCTTACTTTAGGACCCTCTACGGTAAACTTGGCCCCCTGGCAGGGGCTACGATAGTGTGGGGAGGGGACTTTAACTGCACCGTAGATCCCAGAATGGACAGGTCCAAGGACAGGGCAAGAAAAACGGCACCGGCGGCTAAAGCGCTGAGTACCTTACTGAAAAACCTAGGCCTAGAGGATGCATGGAGAAGACTGCATCCCACGGATAGACAGTACTCACACTATGCAGCGCCACATGACTTGCACACAAGGTTAGACTACATGTTTGTAACAGCCGAGATAGTGAGAGACATAGAAGGAGCGGAATACAAGGCCCGAGTACTATCAGACCACTCGCCCTTGGTGGTAGACTGGAGACACCAGCCCCCACAACCGTGGATCCCTATGTGGAGACTTAGGACTGAGGCTCTGCAGGACGAGGGGTTTCGGGAGAGCCTGAGGGATGCCATCGAAGAGTACTTTGATATAAATACGGGAAGTGTAAGCTCTGTGGGCACACTGTGGGAAGCGTTCAAGGTGGTGGTGCGTGGGGTAGCTATTTCCCAAGCTAAGGGGCTACAGGGAGGGGTCGAGAGGGAACTCCAGGAGGTGCAAAGGGAGCTAGAGGATCTCACGAGTTGCGATAGCACCGCTCATGACAATAGAACCAAAGTAGAAGAGCTACAGTTGTCCTGCAGCGCACTCTGGGACAGACTGTGCAGACTCAACTACAGGAAATATACGGAGAGGATACACGCAGGAGGGGACAAGCCGGACAGACTGCTGGCCTGGCTGTATAAGAGTGAGACCCCCCGCTCGGTGATTAGTGAGATTCAGGACGAGAGAGGTTACATATGCAACACCCAGAAAGAGGTAAATGAGGAATTCCTTAAGTTCTACAGACACTTGTATGAGGACACGGGGAGGATATGTGCCAAGACATACTGGACACATTGGGGGACATTGAACTGCCCACCTTGGATGATCTAGAACGCACTGAGTTAGACGCACCCGTCACCTCGGATGAGCTGGAGATAGTGATTCGGAACTTGCCCACTTGCAAGACGCCGGGTTCGGATGGGCTGCCCAGCGAGTTCTACAAAACATACCAGCATGAATTGCTTCTGCCACTGCTTGCCACTTACAACGAGGCCTATGAGCAGGGAGAACTCCCATTGTCCCTCCGTGAGGCTGTAATTATCCCACTCCTGAAACCAGGCAAGCCGGCCGTGGAGTGCGGGTCTTACAGACCGTTGTCCATGCTTAACCAGGACAGCAAAATACTCACGGCGGTGCTGGCTAATAGACTGAAGAGGGTGATTAAGAAACTGATACACCCAGATCAGACGGGATATGTTCCAGGTAGGAACATCACCGATAACCACAGGAGGCTACACCATGTCATAGACCAAACTGAGGAAGACACGGGCGAGCTGGCTATAGTGTCGCTAGACGCGGTCAAGGCCTTCGACTCGGTATGATTACCCTGGCTGAAAGCGGTCCTGAAGGGATACGGAATGGGACCTGGATACCTCAGATGGGTCCAGTTGTTTTATAGCACCTCGATGACGAGGGTCAAGACAGGGTCCACAGTCTCAGATTCCTGGCAACTTTGCAGGGGGACCAGACAGGGATGCCCCTGGTCACCCATGCTATAAATACTGGCATTAGAGCCGCTGGCAATATGCCTACGACAACAATATGGGGAGGTGGGTATAAGCACTGCCAGTGGAGAGCATCTGATATCATTATATGCTGATGAAATGCTCCTTTATTTGCGCTACCCAGAGGAAAACCTACAGTACGTGCTAGAAGTAATAGAACGGTACGCCATCCTCTCGGGCATATCGGTGAACCCTGGAAAGTCCAGTTTGTTCCCCTTGGGCAGATATAAGAATGTCCCGGTGCAGAGGCTGCCCGTCCTGCTAATACCATGGCAGCCCGTGACATTTAGATATTTGGGAATAAATATTTACCACAAGGTCGAGGCAGAACACAAGCACAACACGGAAAAGGCGATAGAGGGGATCAAGAACAGCATGGTATTTTGGTCCAGATTGCCCCTGACCATGATGGGGAGGGCGGCCTTGCTCAAGATTGTGGTCCTGCCTAGACTTTTGCACTTCTTCGTAAACGTCCCGTTTCTGATACCTAGGAGCCTATTTGCGAAACTTCATAGCGTGTGTAGGGGTTTTGTGTGGGGCGGCTCTAGGAATAGGGTTGTTCTGTGGAAGCTCCAGAACCCATGCGACAGGGGGGGGGATAGGTCTGCCTAATTTTGAAGTCTATTACCTGGCGGGGCAGCTGCAGTACGTGGCCAGGTGGCTCTCGGCTGAAGACTCGGCGGAAGCCATGCTCCTGCGGGGAGACACAGCCCCATACTTTCTGATGGAAGTGGTGTGGTTGTGCAGAGACAAACTGATGGGCAAGGGGCGGCTACTGAGGCTGGGCTGGGAGATCTGGGAGTACATGGTGGCCAATATATAACCTACACTAGGCTGGTGAAAAAGACTAGAGAAAGATGGCCTGAGACAGTGCTAGCGGAAGACCCAGATGCCTTCCTGGAAACCATGTATGATGTATCAGAGGGCAGGCATGAAATATCAAGGATATATGAGCTCCTGCGAGTAAGGGCAGGGAAGGAATTGCTCCAACTGAGACAAGATTGGGAGGAGGAGGTGGGAGGACCCATGACAGATGGACAGTGGGAACGGGCCCAGAGGTACCACAAAAAGGTGTCCCGAAATGCGAGATTCCAACAGCTTCAATTGTACGTTACTCACAGGGCTTATTTAACCCCCGGGAAGATTGCAAAGTTTGGGGGACCTGCTACGCAGCAATGCCCCAGGTGTGGGGAGGTGAATGCGGGACTGCTACACATGTTTTGGGCTTGCCCGGAGGTGCATAGATTTTGGGACGAGGTTAAGATGAAACTGGCTGGTGGGGGGGTGGTGCTGGATGTGGAATCGGCCTGGTCGTGCATGCTTGGGCTTTTCCCCAGACCCCGGCATTTGAAACACATAAGCAAGATGAAGGACCTGGCTTATGTTTTGGCCAAACGTAGGATTGCCATGGGCTGGAAGGCGGCCCACAGACCTAGGGTGGAGTCATGGTGGACGGACCTCTTGAGGTGGGCGGAGGCTGAATCTGTAGTCTGGTTTGAAGCGGTCACCAGGGGAGGCGAGGAGGAAGTAGGGCCCTTGCTGGCCTGGCCGCAATTGGTGGCCTTGTTGGCAAACCCTCACCAGGGTGACAACGGAACAGAGGACCCGGATGATGACTGCCTAAGTATTGTGCTACCCAATGATGCTCCCGTAAATGACATGTGAGAACTGGCTCTAGTTTATGGGGGGAGGGGGAAGTTGGGGAGTTTTGATGAAAATGTGTTGGAACATGATGCTTTCTATGTTTTGAAACAGTTGTAGTGTGTTTGTTTGATTTTAAAATAAAATAAAAATATTTACAAAAAAAAACTGCTGGAGAGGTACAATTTCGGAGTGAGAGAGCAACGAGAAGGAGAGAATGTGGAAGAGTACATTACAGCATTGCGCCGCCTTGCCCTGAATTGCAAGTTTGGGGAGAAACTGGACAAACACGTACGAGAATGCATGATCCATTGTTCGAATGACAAGATTAAAGAGGAAATATGCCTAAAGGATGAGCCAGACTTGGAGGAGTTGGTGGCGATAGCAAAAAGGGCGGAACATACGATGCAATGCATAGCAAAATTGGCAAGAAAGGAGAATAGACTTGTATCGAGTGAAATATTGAGAGTGGATGATCCTATCAAGGAGTATAGGAACGTGAAGAAAAAAGGGACGGAAAAAGTTCAGAAGGGGTTTGAAGGGACAGATGTGTGAAGTAACAAAGCAAAGGGGTTCAGGAGAGGTGAAAGGCTGTGCTTCCGCTGTGTGAGTGCAAGTCACTTTGCCAGCTCGCCAGTGTGCCCAGGCATAAGGGTGATGTGCAATAAGTGAAAGAGTTGGGGTCATTAGCAAACTGCTGCAAAAATTATATGTTGGGAGGTGGAAAGAAGGTATTCTATGTAGGTGAGGAGGCACGCCAGTCATCTGGTGAAGAGGAGGAGGAGCAAGTAGAAATTGTCACTGTCAATATGGTAATGTGCAGTGGAGAGGATAGTTGTGATAGTCCATTTGCAAACATTTCCGTGAATGGGAAGGTTGTGCACATGATCCCTGATTCTGGACAAGGTTATCTCTCATGTCACGCGAAGTGTATGAGGGTGTTGTGCAGTGGTCGAAGTGCACGAAAAGAAGTAGTGGAGCTATGTTCTCTGTCGGTCTGCCCCGCTCTCCACAAACCTCATCGCTGTGCCCTCCCACACACAATCCAAACCCCCAAATAAACACACCTGTTATTTAAGGGAATGTTCAGTGCAGTGCACTGAAGTGCAAGCTTCAACATCTTCCTACACTTTTATTTTAAAATGAAACCGTTCCAGAACGGTTTCTTTTTAAAATAAAAGTATAGGAACCGTGAAACTTAAAAATAAAACATATAGGAGCACTGCTCCCATTCGCTTCCGCCCACTTCGACCTCTGGTGTTGTGGGTGGAAAGTGGAGGACCTAGCACCATCTGATAAGAGACCCGGTAGATAAAACTGTGGGAAGATTGATGTCATAGGTTATTTTATGGCATGTTTAGAGTTCAAAGGGAGGGAAACTCAAGGGAAGATATATGTCACAAGGAGTGGTGAGACATTACTGGGATGGAAGGAGCAGAAAGGACTGAGAATAAGACTAGACCCAAATATACACGAACAAGTGCTCAATGTGGCGGAAGGGATGAATGTGGTTGAAAGTTTTCCAAATGTATTTTCAAAGAAGATTGGGTGTGTAAGAGTAATGGTGCATAAAATCATTCTAAAGGAGGGAAGTAAGGCGGTGGTGGCTAAACTTCGCCCAGTTCCCATGGTGCTCAGGGACAGAGTGAGAGATGAACTCAAGAGATTGAGAGAGGCAGGGCAAGGAGTATTTATTCGGTATCCCCCCTCATTGTTGTAAAGAAATCTAGTGGGGAACATAGGTTATGTGTAGATTTGAGGGAGTTAAATAAGTGTGTTGTAGCAGAGACACCCATTGGCCAACATGTCAGAAAAGTTAGCGTTGATTGGTGGAGCAAAATTCTACACCAAGCTGGACATGGCGTCTGCTTGCCGCCAGCTACGGCTAGATGAGTCGTCCAAGGGTCTTTCAGCATTCATTACGCAAAAAGGAATTTTTCAGTTTTGTAGGATGCCATTTGGTTTAGTGTCTGGGTCATCGTTCTTTCAAAAGGTGATGGACAGATTGTTGAAGGGGATGGAAGGAGTATGTTGTTTTCAGGATGACATCTTGGTATGTGGAGATACCTGGGAGAAACATGAAGAGAATGTGAGAAAGGTGGTAGGAGAGTTGGGACAGAGAGGCATAACATTGAGGGCGGAGAAGTGATAGTTTGGGAAGGATGTTGTGGAATATTTGGGGCATGAGATATCAGCGGAAGGGCTGCGGCCAAGAAAGGTCTTGGTGGATGGCATTAAGAAAGTCAGATCCCCCAAGGGGAAAGGGGAGTTAGAATCCTTCCTAGGTATGATAGAGTTCTATCATAAGTTCGTAAACAATTTTGCCGACAAAGTCACTAAGAAGAGAAGCTTGCTCAAGAAAGGTGTTCAATTTGAGTGGGATGCCAAATGCGAGGAGGAGTTCCTGGGAATAAAAAGGGAAATTGATATGGCCAGAGCTTTGGCAATGCTTGACAATGGAAAGAAGTGCCTTATTTCGGTTGATTCCAGTGAGGCAGGTATTGGGGCAGTGTAAAGCCAGGGTGGGAAGGATGGCCCGAACATGGTTGTCACACATGCCTAGAGAATTCTAAGGGGTGCGGAAAGGAACTGCTCTGTCTTGGAGAAAGAGGCCATGACTTGTCCAGGGCGGGTGGCATGTTGGATGGCCAGGTTGAAGGGGCACACATTTGATGTGGAGGTTATTTCCGGAAAAGAGAATGGTGCCTATTACGAGTCCCACGGTAGCCGCGCCGGTAAATCTGGCAGGCTGCCGCCAGACCCGCAAACAGTTACCAGCGCCTGGCTTGCCGATAACACCGGGGTATTACAACCCTGGCTGCCTGTAAGTCAAGCACCGGTAACTGTGTTGTTCCTCATTCCTATAGTGTCCCATACGATTCTATGGGAATAGGGACCACTGTAACACTGGCACCATCAATGACGGTGCCAGTGTTACAGGGAAAGTCTGCAGGTGGGTGCCAGTCCGCCTGCCAGGGCAGACCTGGCGGCCGGGAAGCTTACCGGCACCATTGTTTCCAAACCGCAAACTCGTAATGGGGGCCATTCTGAGGGCGGACTTCGTATCAAGGCTTTGTGAGAATGAGGGTGCGATAGAGGATGTGTTGGTGGAGGATGGAATTACTGATATGGTATTTCTATCTCATGATGGCGTGCTTACCCGAGAAGAATGGAAAGACATGTTGAGGGCAGAGGAGACTTTTGTGCGCGTCATGCGTTTTGTTCAGGAAGGGTGGCCAAAAAAAAGGCTTTTGAGTGGTGAGGAGAGATCTTTGTGTGAGGTGAGGTCTGAGTTAGGTGTGAGGAATGGCATTTTGTATCGATGGGATCGTGTGGTGGTTCCCAGTGACCCAGGTAAAGTGTGGAGTGAGTGGATATTATATGACCAATTGATATGGGGAGTTGCTGCAGAAGGTTTATAATTGTCTTGGTAGATTTGTTTTCGAGATGGACAGAGTTTTAGATTGTGTGGGACGTAACGGCACAGAGAATGGTTGAGTTGAGGGGAGGATTTCCTGTATCGATCTTGAACGATAATGGGAGACAATTCACTGAGGGATATTTTCAAGGATATCAGGAAATTGTGTGGTTTGAAACAAAATAGGGCGGCATTGTACCAATCACAGACTAATGGTATGGTTGAAAGGGTCAATAAGTGTGTGGTGGAAGCAGTACGGATGGCAGGAGCATGTGGAAATGGCAGAAAAATGGTGATGAGGGATAGGCTGTATGCTTTACGATTAGCTCCCCATTCTTATACGGGGATGAGTCCCTTCGAATTGATCATGGGAAGGAAGCCCAACACAAGGGTTTCACCACCATGGTTGGGAAGAGCGCAAGATTCTGATTGTGTTGTGGAAGAAGTGAGAGAAAGGATGATTAAGAAGAAAGATGAGTGGGTAAGGGAGGTGAATGAGAAGACAGGAAGGAAAGGGCTGGAAATTGAAGTGGGGGATTGGGTCCGCATCAAGAAGGGGGTTGTGAAAAGGAAGGGAGATGTGTTGTATACCGAACCAGTGCAGGTAACGCAGGTACTAAGAGGTGCAGTAAGAGTGCGTGGTGGACAATTGTAGAATATGGCTAGGGTGGCGAGAGTGAAATCTTTCTGCAGTGATGCCATAGCGGAGAGAGCCTAGTCAGATTCCCACCCAGTAACCAGTTCTGGTGCATTTACTTTCTTGTTGATGTTATATCACCTGTATATACTTTGGGATTTGTGTGTTAAGGGAGGGAGGTGTGTTGTGATGTATGTGCTTAGGTGTATGTGGAACACTTAGATGGAATATAGATTGCTCAGCCCGAGCTGTAGAATGTTATCCTTTGGTTGTAGTCAGTTGGTTTGTTGCTCCCAAGTGTATGGGTTGAGGGTCTTTGTTGTTCCTGTAACTTATTAATAAACTTCCTTGATGTGCTTCAAGAAATGTGCAGCACCCGTCATTACAGTACCCTTCCGGAATTCACATTTTTCTGGGCTGAGTGTGAGATTGGCTGCCTCCAAAGCCATACACACTCTGGACGGAGTTTCATCATGTTTACCTACATTGGTTCCAAACACCAAAATGTCATCACTGTAGTTTATACAGTTAGGTATGTGCTTGATAACATTATGAATCTCTGCCTGAAAAATGTCAGCAGCAGAGGATACGCCGAAGCTTAGTCTTTTATACCTATAAAACCCCAGGTGGGTGACAAAAGTTGTGATGTTTCAGCTCTCTGGGCTCAATACTAGCTGGTGATAGCCCTTTTAAAAGTCCAGCTATGAAAACATCTAGGCACCGTTTAGCATGTGTATCATATCAGTGATAAGCAGGGCCATGTGTCTCTCTTGATGGCTTGGTTGGGCCTTTGAATGTCTATGCACAGTCTGATGGCATTGATCCCTTCTTTGG
The DNA here is from genome assembly GCF_040938575.1 of Ambystoma mexicanum. Classification (NCBI taxonomy): domain Eukaryota; kingdom Metazoa; phylum Chordata; class Amphibia; order Caudata; family Ambystomatidae; genus Ambystoma; species Ambystoma mexicanum. The sequence continues at coordinate 778,393,394 of NC_090933.1, read as the reverse complement.
GATGGGGACGATGGGGGACACCTATGTGGTGGGTCCTGTGGCAGGGTCAATTATGTTCTGTTCCAGTAACTTGTGTAATTCTTCTTCCACCTTCTGGTGGATATTTACTGGTATTCCCCTGTAATGCTGCGCTACTGGTGGAACGTCTTCATCTAGGTGCAATTTGATATGTTTATTGCACAACTTGCCTATACCTTGAAACAGGGTTGGATGTAGTTCTTTGATCATGTGCACTGGGTCAATGTATCTGTGCACCATCAAAAGTTGGTGCAGGTACAGCAGATGTATTAGGGCCATGTCGACGGCTGTCTGGAAGCTAATTATGCATCCGCTTTTGCTTTCTGTAGCCAGTATGTGCATAAGTATTCTGTTCTCTTGTGACTTATAGCGACTGGTGCCTTCGAACTGTCCCAGACATTTCAGGGGAGACGTTGCTCCATAGGAATAGATGTCGATTGTGGCCGGCCTGAGCTTCAGAGGGCACTGAAGTTCCCTGTATACCTGCTCACTTATCACGTTCACCGTGGCACCAGTGTCTATTAGGAATTCTGTTGGCCGTTTATTCAGTTCCATCAGCAGTGTTGGGCTGTGTTCTATCGCGTTGGAGTTGCCCGAGGCATATACGTAGCCCTTTTTTCTTTGTTCACCGTCCGATGAGCTGACCTCCGTATCTGATGGTGACTGTTCTACGAGGTATCTCACGTGTTATCTTGATCTCCGTTCTTGTCTTTTCGGTATTCATCATCGCCCGATTCTTGCTCTTTGGGTTCGGGCTCTCTTGGTCTGTGCTGCGATGAAGCTGTCGCCAGCAATGCTTGTGAAGTTGTGAGTAGAGGCCTTGGCCTGTACCGAGTTGCGGTTTCTCTTCATCTGTTTCGCCCCTTCTCTCTGGCCAGGCGACACACCGCCTTGAAGTGTCCTTCCTCGCCACAAGCAGAGCACCTCTGTCCTATGGCTGGACAGGTTCCATTGTGTGGATACTCGTACCTGCATCTATAGCAAAAGGGTTCCTCTTGCCTCCTGTTGTTTTGCAGCCGTTAATGGACTCCACTTGTGCGCTCGTGTTGAAACATTCAACCTGCGTATTAACTGCCAGTTCAGTCCTGGCCAAAGTTAAGATCTCATCAAGAGTCTGGCTTTTTGGAGTAGTTTTCGCCTGAAAGTTTGAGACTCTCAGCCTGCGATGATTTTCAGAGCGCAAGGCCTCTGTGTTCGAAAAGTTGACGAAGTCACAGTACTTCATTTTGATGTGCAGACGCATGACGTAGGAATCCATGGTTTCACCCGTGGCCTGCTTCGTACTATGAAACAGATGGCGTTCATAGTCTATGTTGGTATTCAGGGTGAAGTAAGCTGACAATGCACCTTTCAGATCTTGAATAGAGTCTATAGAGGTCACCGGCATCTCATCTATGATGTCCCTTGTCGCAGGCGCCACTGCTAGCGTGAGTAAGCATTTTTGTCTCTCTTCATCCACTGGTCCCGTGGCCCCCATGTATAAATCAAATACCCTAATCCATATGGCCCATCTTGGGCCCATATTGCTTATGTCAGACACATCGAATCCTCGTGGTAGCGGCACTGCCAAATAATCAGGAAGCCTGTAGGGGGTAGGAGCTTGTTGGGGATTCTGACCTTGCCCCTGTATGTTCTGGTTGACTGCCTGGGGCCTTCCTGATCAGACATGTTTCTCTCCTGTGATTTTTCTGCACTGGCCCTTTAAAATATCTGTTGTTTGCCCAGGTCACCACACGGCCGCCTAGTGATGCACAAGCACCATGGAAAATCTCCCTCTGTCCTCTGAGGGCTGCCAGGGGAAGCTGTTGTGGAGGGGAGGCTGTGGTAAGGCAAGAGCATCATCCCATCCACCTCATTGTCACTCCCCCACTCACTGCCTCTTGCTGGCATGTCACTGCCGCAGCCCAGTCCTTCTTTCAGCCTCCTGCCATCTCTGTGCTTCGGTGGGTGCCCCGGGATGGCCTGTTATAGATACAAGGGGGGGCTGGGTCTACAAGAGGATGGCCAGCATTTGGGGAGGTAAGAAAGGTGTGTGAGGAGATAAGAAGGGATGAAGGTAGAGGATATGGTGTTAGTGTGTGAGAAAGACAATAGAGGGTCACAGTTCACAAAAATACATTCAGTTCATGTTCAGTATTAAGACACTTGCTGGCACATCTGTATTTGCATATGAGTTTTGCTTCTTGTTGTCCTAGTCTCAGCTCTCTGTCTCCTCCTCTTGTGTCACATTTGACCGATTCAAGGCCAGTGAATAGGATGTCACTTTTGTTGTCCAGCTGGTGCTTCTCTTCACAGTGTGCAGAGTGGTATTTGGTGTCCTGGTAGCTGAGGAGGCTGAGATGTTTGCAGATTCTTGTCCTCAGTTCTCAAATGGTACTCCGAATGTACACCGGCTGTCAAATACCTATGATTACAAAAACAATCAATTTCATTTTGCAGTTAATGAAGTGCTCAATCCGGTGACAGTGGGTGCCATTGAAGTTGACCGATTTCGCATTTTGGGCGTGTGGGCACATAGAACATGTGCTGCATTTGTAGAAGCCAGCTGTTTGAGTTGCAGACAGCTAATTTTGGTTTGCCAGTTGTAGTGGCTCCATGTATGAAGGGCTAAGGATCGTTCTTAAACTAAGTGCTTTGGTGAACGAGAATTTTGGGCTGGCTGAGATCCATTTGTGGATGTCTTCATCAATTACTAGGGTGTCCGGTCAAAGGATCGAATCAAAAGGATCGAATGACCTTTTGTTCGAATCCAAAATGACTGAAAAAAAGGGTACATTTTCATTTATTTATTTATTTATATATTTTTTAAGGTTAGTGTACATAAAAAGTTATTTATAAAAAGAAAACGGGTTTGGGGCAAACCCCCCCCCCCCCCCCCCCCCCCCATAAAAAAATTCAAAAAAAATTCGACCCTTTTTTTCGGTCATTTTGGTGTCGAAAAAAAGGCATTCGAGCCTTTTGTTTTCGAACCTTTGCCCTACCACCAATTACTGGTAGGCTCCAGTGTTTGCTTAGGATTCTCTGCAAATTATAGCTGTCTTGATTGTTCTGATTTACGTAACTTATTGTCCCTTCCCTGAGTGTGTTCTTGACTTTGAGGGTAAGGAGTGCATTCATGTTGGTGGATGGATGTGGCAGTTCCTATTGCTGTCTCAATGGTGTTTTCTTGGTATCTTGGTGAATATTTCTTTGAAGAGTTTACACTTAGTCCTTGCAATGTTGCAACTTTTCTGCAACATGTTGCAAGTGCACAATGTACCTTACAGTACAGTGCAGTTGGGTTGTCTTGTTATTTCTAAACGCCATAGATACTCTCGAAGGATTTTTTAGGAGACGTGCAGGTATGCCTTGCACAGGGCTGGCGGCGGCTTTTCTTATATTTTTAACCCTTTCCTGCCAGGTAAACCACGGTTACCGCGTTTGGCACGAATTGGTGGCCTGGCTCCAAAATGGCCATGCCACGAGGTTCTTTGCCCTGTCCTTTGGCCATCTTGCCCCTTCACCTTCCCCAGGATGAGCTGACCCGGGTCAGTCCTTATTTGGGCATGCATTCTCCCACGAAACACCAAGCTTTTGCGGGCTTCTGCATCCCTTGTGCCTCCAGGATTTGGGCTGCACTGTCTGGTTCCAATACACATCCTGGGTGCCAGCGAGTCTGGTGTGCTGTGAATTCCATGGGACCACCGAGGTCCATGATTGGTCCATGTATGGTATGCTTGTATGGGAGCAGATCTCCCATTGGTTCCCCTTTGTTTTGGCGCGAAGGAGATTTTGGATAAGAGAAGGCTCCAACCACCCATACCATGTCGGTCTCTGGAGTTCTCATTGAACGAAGGACAGGATCTAAGTATCCTGAAACTAAGAAGCAGAGTCGAGGAACCGCTGGTGACCTGCTGGAAGGTTTGCACCCTGAGACCACTGTCGTCCTGCTGGACCCCTTTGCATCTGGTCATCCTAGAAGGTCTGCGAAGATACTTCGACCCATTGGAATAGTGGGACCAACTACTCTCTGCACCTTCATCAAACCCTGCAAGTAAGCCTTCTCTCAAGTGTCCCTGGGCCCACCAGTGCGCTGACCAGCTTGCGCAGGACCTTTGCTCTGATACCGCTGCTGTTTTGAGGAGGCCCTTGAAACTTGCTACATCACAAGCTCCGTGTTCACGGCACCGTCACACCAAATTTCGTACACTTGGCATTCCCAGGTCTGGAGTAAAGAGGGAGCGCCCGAACAGGAGTTTCACGTGGTTGCCGTGTCACCCAGCCATGGTGACAAACTTTGCAAACTGATTACAGCTGTGCCCCTCTGTGCCCTGAAGCCTGCTACAGCAGAACTGGCCTGATCCATCCAACAGGAGCGGAGAAATCACCATTGTCCTGTTTGGGAATCAACGCTGCAACTTCATCGCTGAAAGCTGCAGAGCCTTGAGATTGCCGCATTTGAACCTGCAACCGAAGTGTACTCGACTGCCAAAGTTTGGTCCGGAGTGCGCCGGGGGTCAGTGAGTAATTGCAGCCCTAACCAGTGGCCCCTAGTGCATCCATTAATTTTTACACATGAGTGGCCCCCGGCACCCCTCTCCTTTCTGGATCACATTCAGGGAGGCGATGAATTGAACTTCAAAGTTTTTCCCGAAGTGTTATACGAAACAATGTTTTAACACACATGAACAATTTTTGGGCTCCACAATTTCAGTGTGGAGGCTGATCCTTATTTTGGTACCATTTAATGGGAGACCTCAGAGGACAAATTTCACAGGAGGTTCCTCATAGCATATAGGGGCTTCTGTCCTTAGGCATGGGGTGTATGGGACTGCTGCCCATTTCAGAGATGATTTTGTTGTTTAAAAGGAACTTGGGGCCACATTTCAGAGAGGAACTATTTTTTCTTTTATTGACCTTCATAAGAAGTGTGTGGTCCCCGAGTCGTACATCACTTGATGATTCTTTAAGAACAATATAATATTCATAGAAGAGATTTAAAAACACTGAACTTCATCCATAGTAGAGAGGTTTATATGGTTTAGTTCACGGGATATCCTTAGTTATAAAATGGTTGGGTTATAGGTCTTGAGGTCACAGTGATTCTATTTTTCAGTCTTATTCTAGAATACTTTCTAATGCTTTTAACCAATTAGATGGCTAGTTTTTAGTTAAAAGAGCAGTCGATTGGCTATTTTGGCTATATAGACACATCTATTGGATGCTGGTAATTACCTTGTATATAGGCGCTGTAAACCGGGTCTTAGGAAGTTTTTTGGCTTAGGTCATGTGTATCCCGAGTCCTGCAAGACATTAACAAGGCGTTTTTTAAGAAAATGCCCACACGGGACCTCGTAGTACTACATTCACAAGTGGGTCGTAATGGGAGCATTGGGATGACATCCTACATTTTCTCGCGCAGTCTATTAGTTGGTTGTGTGCCAGCAGTCAGAACGCTGGTGTGCGCCCTATTTTGACTTAAAACTAGCCATTTAATTGGTTAAAAGCATTAGAAAGTATTCTAGAATAAGACTGAAAAATAGAATCACTGTGACCTCAAGACCTATCACCCAACCCAGTTTTATTTCTCTTAGGTAAATGGGATGAAGGTGCCTGCGACCCTCCCCAACCCCTGATCTCATTGAGACAAGCCAAAATCACGGTCCTGAAGAACATGATCAATATTTTTCATCGAAACCGGTCGATCATTTTATAACTAAGGATATCCCAGAAACCAACCCGGGATACCCCGTGAACTAAACCAGGATGAGGAGGAGGATAAAATGAAGGTAGAATTATATTCTGAGTTAAATGGTACAATCTTGGCCAAAAAGGTCAGTTTCACCTTAAGGACCACCATGTCCTTATAGAAGATTGTATAAGGAAGCTTGCAGGACAAGACCTGAAGTTCACTCACTCTTCGGGCTGATGTAATGGCCACTAAAAGGATGGTCTTTAAGGTTAATAACCTTAAAGGACAGGTATGGATAGGCTGAAAAGAAATGTAAATACTGGGTTGAGGTCCCAAGTTGGGACTTGAAATGGGACTGGGGGAAATGTATTTGTCAATGCTTTTAAGAATTGTATCACAAGGGGAATCTTGAAGAAAGATACCTCTTCAGAGGAGCGCTTAAAATAGAGAGAGCTACAAGATACCCCTTGATTGTACCAACCTGGGGCCCCAAGTTGGCCAGGTGTCATAAGAATGATAACACCATTGGTGTACTGCATGTAAACTGATCCACATTCCTATCCCTGCACTAGCTGAAAATCCATTTCCAATGGCAGTGGTACAAGGACTTTGTTGCTGGCCTTCTGGCCAAAAGCAAAAACTCCATTACGTCTTCAGGAAGGTCACAATCCTTGTATCTCAACCTCTCAGTAACTATGCGTAAAGGTTGAGAATCTTGTTCTCTCGATGGAGTACCCGACCCTCCTCTCTCTCTCTCTCTCTCTCTCTCAAGAGAGAGAGAGAGAGAGAGAGAGAGAGAGAGAGAGAGAGAGAGAGAGAGAGAGAGAGAGCGAGAGAGAGAGAGAAGGTCCTCTCTTTGTGGAAGACATATTGGAGGGCAAATGGACATGTCCAGAAGGTCCGGGTCCTCTTCAACTTCCTGTTGACTTGAGGAATGACGAGAATTAGAGGAAATGCATACAGGAGTGGAAACTCCCAGTCCACTATGAACACATTGCCCAGAGCTCCTCTTAGGGGAAATTCCCTTGAGCAGTACTGTTTGCACTTCCGGTTGACACCAGTCGTGAGCAGGTTCCCCAAAGGGTGAAGATCTCTTGAAGGACTTGCTGAGCTAGTTCCCACTTGTGGAAGACTGTTCTCTGCCTGCTCAGAGCGGCCTCCGTCGTATTCTCCACTCCGGATAGATGTACTGCGGATAGGGAGATTCCTTCCTGAATTGCCCAGAACCAGAGCTGCATTGCCTCTCTGCACAGTGGTAGTGACCCTAAACCTCCTCTCTTGTTGAGGTAGTATTTGGCCACTGTGTTGTTCTGTCATTATCAGGATGTTCTTCCCCGTACAGAGGGCAGAAAGGCCTTCAGCGCTAGTATGATTGCTCTCAGTTCCAACATGTTGATAGTTAGTTTGGACTGCGATGGAGACCAGCGACCGCTGATTGTTAGGTCGCTGGAATGTGCTCCCCACCCTGTGGGTGAGGCGTCTGTTACTACCTTCTCTGGCCATGGTTGCTAAAATGGTTCTCCCTTCAAAATGTTGTCCTTGCAGGCCCACCACAAGAGATCCTGAGCGACTCTGTATGGGACCTGAAGGAGATATGACATCCTATCCTGCCTGAGAATTGAGACCATTGATTCTTGAGAGCCCACTGGAGAGATCTCATTCTAAGGCGCGCCTCTGGCACCAGAAAAATGCAGGATGCCATGAGGCCAAGCAACCTCAGAAAGTTGAAGGCTGGGAGACGCTGAGCACTCTGGAATTTGGTGACCATCTGCAAAATGTCTTGAGCCCACACCTGGTGGTGAGGATTTTCCCAGGGATGCATCCAGGACTGCTCCAATGAATAGGAGCTTTTCAGATGGGATCATGTGAGACTTCTTGAAGTTGAGGGAGAAGCCCAGTCTGTGAAGTGAGTGACAGGTGGAGCTGAGATGTTCCAGGGCCTGTTCGGGGGAATTGGCCCTGATGAGCCAATCGTCCAGGTAGGGGTAGACGTGAAACCCCCTCTCCTGAGACTTGCTGCCACCACCGCAATTAACTTAGTGAAAACCCTCAGGCAGAGGTCAGCCAAAATGGCAGAACTGTCATGGTCATTGGGACAGGAGCACACATGCACAGCCACCCCTGTGCTGTAGTGGGATCACTACACAAAAGGCATGTCTGGAGCACCACCCTAATTACCACCCATGAAATACGGCAAAAGGCCACTTGGACCTTGTCCTGGCACCTCTGGCACCAGGCTCATGGAAGGGGATGTGAAGAAAACCAAGCTAAAGAACCAATGACTTCTGGGTATTCCAAAATGGCGGGGCACTGAGCCACAGCCCCTATTTTTCATGCACACCACTGTTTGGGTGTGGCTAGGCCTCTCGGACATGGATGGCTATATAAGTCACGCCCCTGCCTAGATTCGTGCTTTGCGTTACTCTGCCTGCAAGCAGTGTAACGCTCACTGTGATCCACGACCTGCCAGCAACCTGCAACGAAGAAAAGAAAGCATTAGGCTCTTTGTAGTCAACTTCTACCGCTCGTACTACAGTCGAGCTATACTCACCTGAGACTCCTGTTCTGCTTGTCACGGCTCGCAGAAGGAACTTCAGTCAGCTGCAGCGTTGCTCGGTTCCCCGGCATCTGGAGGTAAGAAAACACAGGTTAGCGCACTGAAGCAAAGCAGCGCTTGGGAACCCTGAACTCAGCATTAAGGTGGGCGCGCACATACTTACCACTGTAGCACAGGAGCATCAAACCTGCCAAGCTGGTGACACGCGCCAGAGCCGGTTCGGCGTATGTAGATTCCAAGTTAATGCCGACACCTGCAAAACAAGGAAAAGAACATTAATCGAACAAAAGAAAGGACATTAGGCAAAGAACATTAAGCAAAAAAGGAACGGGTATTAAGCAAAGGTCATAAGCAAAAGGAAAAGGACATAACCAACAACAAGGGAAAGAACACTAATCACATACGGAAAAGGACATTAATCAGGCGAGGGAAAGACAAGAAACAAGGAAAAGACAACCAACATGGAACAAGGCAAGCCAGAGCAAAGGAGTCCTTGCCGCAGCAAGACTGGGTTTTGACTCTACACCATACGAACCAGTGAAGCAACTTGATTCATACGGAAACCACACCCCTGCTGAGAGCTTGCCCACAAAAACCACAAGGTGAGGAGACCCCCGGGGGTGGAATCCAGAATCTAAGAGAAAAACAAGGCATGAGAGAGTGGTGGGACTAAAGTGACACGGGCAACCCTCACTTATCGTGATTCCCTCATTGTAGGAACTGACCTCCATAGCAGCCAGCAGATATCACAGCTGACCACCCCATAGCAGAGAAGCAGACGCCCACACGTCCAACAGTGCCTGACGCCCCCGCAGATACAAGGTGAGCTTAACAGAATGCAAAGCCCCTACCCGAACCTCTACCCGGGCGTCATGGAGACTTTGGATGTCGATCAGCTATCCCAATTGCTGGGGGAGTTATGAGCCGAGGTGCACACCGCCCAGCAAGAGACAAAGGCCCTGAGGAGGGAGCTAATTGTGAACAAAGATTGTACTGATGAACTAGCGAGACAGCTGCTTCAGACGCAAGCTGGCCAAGCCACGCTGCTTGGAAGCACTCCATCAGTTGCGACTCCACAGTCCACTCTGGTACAGGTAGTCCTTCCCGGAGCAGTTCCTCTGGCCCCGCCCAAAACTTTCTCAGGTTCTCAGGGGATCCCAATAAATACGCCATATTTATGAATCAGTGCCGTTTGCACTTCCTTTGCAGACCCGGGGCATTCCCCAATGACCAGCTGAGGGTCGCATTTGTGCTGTCATACCTGGGAGGTAGTGCTGCGGATTGGTCAATACCTCTGGTAATATCGGGATGACCCTTTACTTCGTGATTTCGGGGGTTCCAACGAGAACTCGAGAAGTTGTTTGCCCGACATACCCGGGCCAGGCCCTGGATAATGAGCTTTTATCACTCCGACAGGGCAGTCAGGACCTACTGACATATCTAGCCACCTTTAATAGGCTAGTAGCTAAAACCAACTGGCCGGAGGAGAAGCTTTTCTATTGAATCCTGCAAGGGGAGCTGAAGGGCGTCTGAGCCCAAGTAGTGAACCCTCCTGAAGGATTTGCAGAGTTCATTGATTTGGCCGTTCAGTTAGACCATGAACTACAGTACCGAAAGACCAACCGAGTTCAGTCAGAGGGGCGCATGGATTACGTGCATCTGAGAAAGACCAAGCCCTGACAACCTGAAAACCATCCTGAGCCCATGCAAATCGGAGGCTTGCGGAGCCCGCTTACTAAAGCCGAGAGGGAAAAGAGAAGGTAGCAGCAGCTATGCTTATACTGCGGTAAATCTGATCACTTCCTCCGAGAATGTCTTATAAAACCACATAGAAAAACAGTAAGAGCCACTGATAAGGAGGACACTGAACCAGACTCGGAAAACCCCCATGACGGGCAAGCGTAGGGGTCCGCTTGTCGAGCAGTGAGAAGAAACCACAGACCTCACCCCTAGTCGTACTAGTGATCTTGATCTGCCACCAACAACCGTCTAGGATGCATGCCTTGGAGGTGTACATAGACAGTGCAATGATTGGCAACTATATAGACCAGGAACTGGCAAACAGGATAGGTCTTCCCCTTCGTCAAAAGATGACAATGGACAATGTCACGGCATTTGACGGTACGCAACTATCTTTGGGTCCTGTGACACGTTGCACGGAAGAAGTGACTCTTCTTTGTCAAGACGGCCAGCGGGAAGACATCGTCTTCGACCATATCAGCACTCCTCAATTCCAGATGATTTTGGGGATAACTTGGCTGGAGGCCCATAACCCTCAAATCGACAGGCGTGCAAGAAGTCTAACCTTCTACAACATGTGTGCTCATTCATGCTACATTGTGGGATCTCTTCCAGGAGGACAGGTGAAGTCTATCCTGAGAAGAGGAGCGGTGCTGGGTCTAACAGGTACCTTGCCGCCGGAGTACATCGATTATGAGGAGGTTTTCCAAAAGGAACAGGCAAATACACTTCCCCTACACATGCTCTACGACTGCCAAATTGACCTCATTCCGGGTGCTCAGATTCTGTGCAGTCGGATTTAGGCATTCACTGAGCAGGAAAACCTCCACCTGAAAACTTACCTCAACCGGTATCTGGCAAATGGGTTTATCCGCCCATCCACGTCACCCACAGCCTCACCCCTCTTCTTCGTACCTAAGAAGGAGGGGAATCTGAGGACCTGCATTGACTATCGAGCACTAAATCAGGTAATGGTTAAGAACCAATATCCTTTACCACTCATTCCAGAACTATTGGATCAAGTCAAGGATGCCCAGATCTACACCAAACTGGACCTCAGGGATGTGTACCACCTGGTGCAAGTAAAAAAGGGAGATGAATGGAAAACCGCCTTCCATATGGCCTTTACGATTACCAGATCATGCCCTTTGGACTCTGTAACGCCCCTGCTGCGTTCCAGTTTTTTTATGAACGATGTACTACGGGAACTGCTTGATGTCTGTGCACTGGTCTACACCGGTGACATCCTGATATATTCGGCCACAAAACAAGGTGATGTTGTTCATGTTCGAGCTGTCCTTGAGAAACTCTGGCAACATCGGCTATACGCCAAACTGGAAAAGTGTTTCTTTCCTGTTTCAGAAATCGAGTTCCTAGGATTCATCCTCACCTTGCAAGGTATTCGGATGGATACTGGCAAGGTGGATGCTATTCTCAACTGGCCATCGCCATCATCAGTGAAAGGAGTCCAGAGCGTGCTCGGATTAGCACATTTTTATCGCTGTTTCATTCCCAGATTTTCCCAGATTGTCCATCCGATCACATCTCTTCTATGGAAGAAAAGACACTTCAACTGGTCCACAGAGGCAGTAAAGGCCTTCCAGAGCTTGAAACAGAAATTCACCTCGGCCCCGGTTCTGCGACACCTTCGACCAGACCTCCCGTATGTGGTCAAAACCGACGCCTCCAGAATAGCCATGGGAGCTGTCCTCTCGCAGAGGGATCCAGACACTGGTCAATTATATCCGGTGGTGTTCTGGTCACGCAAATTCTCTGCACCAGAATTGAACTATGCAATCACAGACAAGGAGCTCCTGGCGATCAAAGCAGCATTTAAGGCGTGGAGGCATTATCTTCTGGGGGCCAGACATACATTCACAGTAATCACAGACCACTGTAACTTACAATACCTGAAGTCAGCTAAGGCCCAGTCGACACGCCAACTCCGATGGGCCCTATTCTTTGCAGAGTACGACTATGTAATCACATACCGACCAGGGGTACGCAATGGCAAGGCTGATGCCCTATCCCGCATGGGCGAAGGAGAAGACGCATACACAACGCCAGACCCGGTATCTATCATACCGGAGGAGAAAATCCTAGGTGTAGTTACAGCAGCCTCGTCCCTGGATGACCTAAAAAACCCAACGTCATATGGATGAAGAGGCACAGCGGGCATTGGCAGCTAGGAGTGAACAACACACGATCTCTGACAGGCTCCCATATTACCAGGGACGCCTTTATCTCCCAAGCAAAGAATTACAGCACCAGGGTGTTACCAGTTATCACGACTCACTAGTGGAAGGATACCCGGGAATAGCCAAGACGCTGGCCAAGGTTTAGTGGAGTTACTGGTGGCCAACCTGGCGGAAGGACATAATCCAATTTGTATTATCATGCGGAATCTGCACACAGAACAAATCCCAGAAACAGAAACTTACAGGCCTTCTACGTCCTTTGGCGGTGATTCCCACACCCTGGAACACGCTGTCACTCGATTTCATCACAGACCTTCCCCCTTGTAATAGCTACAATACCATTTTAGTTGTGGTGGACTTGTTTTAAAAAATGGCCCACTTCATCCCACTGAAAGGCCTGCCAACTGCCTCCACCTTAGCGAAAGTCTACCTAGAACAAATCGTCCGGTTACACAGGTTTCCCTCAACCCTGATTTCTGACCGAGGCAGTCAGTTTATTTCAAAATTCTGGAAAAGGGGCTGTGAACTCACACAAATCGATGTCCGTCTGTCCACAAGCCATCACCCCCAGACCAATAGACAAACAGAATGGACAAATCAGACACTGGAGCAATACCTGACATGCATGTTATGTCAGACAGAAGGCAACTGGAAGGACATCTTACGGATAGCGGAATATGCGTACAACAACTCGATACATGCCAGTACCGGACAGAGCCCGTTTTATGTTTTATATGGGCGAAACCCATTCTCTTCCACTTTTGATCCACCTGAAACTCTAGAAACGCCTGCAGTAACAACCTTACACACCACAATCACCCATGTTTTCATAAAGGCAGCTGAACACCTGGCCAGAGCCAAAGAATGGCATACAAGATTTTCAGACCAACACCGGAAGTAAGCTCCTGCTTACCAGGTCAGAGATGCAGTTTTGGTTAGCGCCCAGACATGTTCTCATGAAAGGATCCTGAACCTTCCACCCAAGATACCTAGGTCCGTACTTCATTGAGGCAATAATCAATCCTGTGGCTAAGAAACTAACCCTACCCCCGAACATGCAAATCCATCCTGTGTTCCACGTTTCTTTCCTGAAACCAGTCCAACCCGGTACTTGGATCAAAACACCTCCAGTCCTTGTGATTGTAAATGGCGAACCAGAATTCGAGGTCAAGGACATCCTGGACTCCAAGGTGGTCAAAGCCAAGCTGTACTACCTCGTAGACTGGAAGGGATACGGGCCTCAAGACAGAACGTGGGAACCCAGCGATCATCTCCATGCTCCACGGCTAGTAAAACGTTTCCATCGCAATCATCCGACCAAACCCGTACCAGAGAGGGACCAGTCCTTGAGAAGGGTCTTGGGGGGAATACTGTCACCGTCAGTTGGCCAGAAGCACACATGCACAGCTACCCCGGTGCTGTAGTGGGATCACTACACAAAAGGCATGTCAGAGCGCCACCCTAATTACCACCCATGGAGTATGGGAAAAGGCCACTTGGACCTTGTCCTGGCACCTGTGGCACCAGGCTCATGGAAGGGGATGTGAAGAACACCAAGCTAAAGAACCAATGAATTCCGGGTATTCCAAAATGGCGGGGCACTGAGCCACAGCCCCTATTTTTCATGCACACCAGTGTTTGGGTGTGGCTAGGCCTCTCAGGAGTGGCTTGCTATATAAGCCGCGCCCCTACCTACATTCGTGCTTCGCGTTACTCTGCCTGCAAGCAGCATAACACACCCTGTGATCCACGACCTGGCAGCAACCTGCAACGAAGAAAAGAAAGCATTAGGATCTTTGTATTCAACTTCTTCTGCTCGTACTACAGTTGAGCTATACTCACCTGAGACTCCTCTTCTGCTCATCACGGCTCACAGGAGGAACTTCAGTCAGCTGCAACGTCACTCCGTCTACCGGCATCTGGAGGTAAGAAAACACAGGTTAGCGCACTGAAGCAAAGCAGCCCTTGGGAACCCTGAACTCAGCATTAAGGCGGGCACGCACATACTTACCACTGTAGCACAGGAGCATGGAACCTGCCGTGCTGGTCACATGCGCCGGAGCCGGTTCGGCGTATGTAGATTCCAAATTAATGCCGACACCTGCGAAACAAGGAAAAGAACATTAATCGAACAAAAGAAAGGACATTAGGCAACGAAAATTAAGCAAACAAGGAACGGGCATTAAGCAAAGGTCATAAGCAAAAGGAAAAGGACATAACCAACATCAAGGGAAAGAACACGAATCAGACAAGGAAAAGGACATTAATCAGACGAGGGAAAGACAAAAAACAAGGAAAAGACAACCAACACGGAACAAGGCAAGCCAGAGCAAAGGAGTCGTTGCTTCAGCAGGACTGGGTTTTGACTCTACGGCCATACGAACCAGTGAAGCAACTTGGTTCATATGGAAACCGCGCCCCTGCTGAGAGCAAGCAGGACGGAGAGCTTCCCTACACAAACCACAAGGTGAGGAGAGCCCCGGGCGGGGGGGGGGGATACAGAATATAAGGGAAAAACGAGGCATGAGAGAGTGGTGGGGGCTAAAGTGACACGGGCAACCCTCACTTATCGTGATTCCCTCATTGTAGGAACTGACCTCCAGAGCGGCCAGCAGATATCACAGCTGATCCACATAGCAGAGAAACAGACGTTTACGCGTCCAACAGCACCCGACGCCCCCACGGAGATAAGGTGAGCGTAACAGAACTCGACACTGACAATGAGAACCGCCAACAGCGAACCTCAGGTACTGTCTGGGCTTCTGATGGACTGGCACATGAAAGTAAGCATCTTCAAGGTCCAAAGATACCATCCAGTCCTGAAGCTGGAGGGCCTGAAGGATCTGAGAAAGGGTAACCATCTTGAACTTGTTCTTCCGGAGGAACTATTTCAAGTTTCTTAAATCTAAGATGGGTCTCAATTCTCCATCCTTTTTTGGAATGAGAAAGTACGGGGAGTACCAACCCTTTTTTCTTTTTAATTTCTTTGTTGGCATTTCACTTAACAACACAAACAATCAACCAAATAAGTCCCCCCCAGGTACGCATGTACAGGTAGTATTAGAAAACCAAGGGGCAGCCTGGGCAACAAAACCAGCGCCTTGCAAATAACCCTTCCAATCCAGTCTCCATGCCGGCGGGATCGTAATGTCCAAATTGTCTAGCCCTCGGACCGGGCTTCAGGGAGTAAGCAGAGATACTGCCCCGAGACCAGGCTGAGCAGGGGATCCCTGCGTAGTAGGGGACACAGGATTCTCCCTCCCTGGCTGGCCGAGGAGATACAGTGTATACGCATCCCACATCTGACTGTCGCCCGACAGTTCCCCCTCAACACACCCCATCGAGTCTCCATATCATTGCAATACAAGATGTCCCTTGACCATTGGGCAATCGTCGGACTCTGCCTTTTTCCCCACCCCATAGCCACACAGCGCTTTGCCAGAATTAAGAGGAGATGTATCAATTTCCTAGTCCCCTTGGGTATCTGCCCCGTGTACCCCAGTAATGCCAATACGGGATCTGGTGTAAGCTGTTGCCCCGCGATATCTCCAATCACCACAAATACCTGCTGCCAGAATTGCACCAGCTCCACACACTCCCAAGCCACATGGAGAAACCCCGCAATCTCCCAGCCGCATCTGAGACAGGCCCCTGACCTCTGAGGAAAATAATCTTTTAGTTGGGCCGGAGAGTAGTAACATTGATGCAAAAACTTAAAGTGGACCAACTTAAAATTCGAATTAACCGCCCCCCTCTTGGTCATCTCACAACAGTACTCCCAGACATCAATAGGTATTTCCTGCCCCAACGACTTCTCCCACAATTCCTTTGAGTACATCCCAGTACCTGGCCTATCCTTCAGAGCCAATCCATACAATTCGGAAAGTACCCGCCTCCCTGTGTCCCCCCCCAACCACCTTATCGAGCATCCCAGTCATTGTGGGCAGCTCAGGAAAAGAAGGGAACAGTCACTGCAGCGTCACCCTCAGCCTATAATATAGAAACACATCTAATGCCGACAGGGCTCCCCTCTACCTCAGCTGATCGATGGAGACAAACTTTCCAGCAGGGAACAGCTCCCCCCATTTAGTGATACCCAACCGTTTCATCGTAGCCACATGATGCACCTCGCTAGTCAGTGGAACAACGGGAATAAATAATGGCGGGAGTTTCGGTGAATAGAGTAAACCACCACTGGGAGCAGGTTCCAGAAGAGACCAAGCCCAGCAAGTAAGCCCCACCAAGTCACGAGGAACCCGAGAGCGGCTCGGGGCTGTTAGAATGAACGACCTTAGCAATGTCAGAGATGCGATTGACCCCACTATCTCCACATGTCTGTGTTCTGCTGCCATCCCATACCAGTACCTAAGGTAACTGGCCTGTGCCACCCTATAGTACAGCTCAAAATCAGGCAGTGCCAGACCCCCCTCCCGAACCGGCACTGTAAGCTTCCCCCAAGAAACCCGAGCTTTTTTACCCCCCCCTATGAAGTGCGTTATGGAAGAACAGAGGTCCCGAAAATATTTTTGAGGTACCCTTATAGGTACATTTAGAAACACATACAAGAATTTGGGAAGAATAGTCATTTTGACCACCGAGATCCTGCCGTATAAATTAAGTGGAAGTGAGATCCAGCCTGACATTGCCCGTTTAGCCGATTCCAGTGCCTCCACGTAATTCGCAGTATACACCTCCCCCTCCTCTCTCGCCACGGTGACCCCCAGGTATCGAGTGCTTCGTAGGTCCCACTGGAATCCCCAACTATCCCGAAAATTGAGATACCCCACCCGTCAATGGGAAGATAACTGACTTACTGCCGTTTATTCGAAGCCCCGAAAGTTCACCAAAGCTTTGAAGATCCAACATAATCGGGTCTAGGTTAATTTCAAGATGGCGGATGAACAGGACCATATCATCGGCATGTAACGATATTCCCACTTTATGAGTATGCAACTGAACTCCCCGTTGTAGATGAAACTCCCTAACCCATTCAGCCCAGGGCTCTATCGCCAGGGCAAATAACAAGGGGGATAACGGACAGCCCTGACGCGTCCCCTGCTCGAGCGGTAATACCCCAGGGGTCTGCCCATTCACCCTCACCCTAGCTACCAGGTTGGTATAGAGAAGTGGCACCAAGGAGATAAAAAACCTAACCAAGCCCATCCTACGCAACACAGTGAACAAAAACGACCATTCAACAGAATCAAATGCCCTGGTGGCATCCAATAGTACCGCCACCACCGGATCATATGCTGGCAACGCCGACATCAGACCAAACATCCTCCGCAGCCCGAACAAGGTCGACCGACCCGGAATGAATCCCGCCTGATCAGCCCTCACCAAGGTGGGTATCAGCGGCACCAACCGCCTCGCTACGATTTTCGCCAAAATCTTATTATCAAGATTAATAAGCGAAATCGGACAGTACGATGAGCAATCACCTTCCGGCTTCCCCGGCTTCAGCAATACGACCACTACGGCTTCCCTAAGAGAGTCTGGTAATCGCCCCTTGGACACTGCCTCCTGATACATTCGCAGTAAGTATGGTGCCACCCTTTCAGCATAACACTTATAGAATTTGGCTGTAAAGCCGTCAGGGCCCGGAGACTTCCTGCCCGACAGAGATTTAATAGCTTCCATCACCTCTTCCAGTGTCACCGGCCTATTCAACCCCTCCCTCTGCTCCTCTGAGCACCAATACAACCCCACATCATCGAGGAAAGCTTCTATATCCGCCTGCGCCACCGCCAACTGGGATGTGTACAAATGGCCATAAAATTCCTCGAATTCATGGACTATGCCCTTATCCTCATAATGATCAACTCCCCTCCCATCCGTAATCACTGTCACCCTGTTATCCCGACCACCCAGTCGAGTAGCTCTCGCGAGCGACCACCCGGGGCCTGGCCTTCTCCATATTTCCGAGGGGCTATTTTATCCCACATATATTTAACCTCCCGCTGAGCAAGGGCTTGAAACTCCTGCAGCTTCCGCTTAATGTTACCATGTTGAGTTTTAGTCGTATCAGCCAGATCTTTCCGCAGCTTCTTCAGAATACCCAGCTCCTTGGCTATACATTCACCCCTGATCACACACTTAAATCCTTCCCACAGGATACCAGCAGACGACACCGACCCATCATTGACCTCAAAATATACATATATAGCCTTCGCTAGTTCCTCCCTAAAGACCCCATCTGTAAGTACCTCACTCTTAAACCTCCAGGGAGGTTTCACCTTATCACGGCCTTCCAAACGGACAGATAACAGAACAGGAGCCTGGTCCGATAGAGTGCGGGCCAAAATACCTACCCCCACGGACCGACCCATAGTCGCCCGGGATACCAGGAAATAGTCTAATCGAGCCGCTGAGCCATGCGGTGCAGAGTAGTGTGTAAATTGGCTCACTCCACGGTTTCTCACCCTCCAAATATCTTCAATACCCCACACTGGAAACATGCCCTGAATTTTATTGTGAGTCCTGCTACCTAGACGCACCGCATTGCCCACTCTATCCAGAGAAATGTCCAAAACTGAGTTAGAGTCTCCAGCCCATATGATTTCCCCTTCAGGAAGTACCCCCAATTGCTTCTCTACCCAGTCAAGGGACTCTGTGGTATCCTGGTTGGGGCCATAGTAACATATTAGTGTATATAACATCCACTGGATAACCCCCTGCACCACCAAAGCCCTACCTTCTTGATCCTTCACCACATTGATCAGTCGCAACCCCACCGATCTATGCACGAAACAGATCCTTGCACAATGCCCACATTACCCTACATGAGCCCTGCCACCAGTCAATACAGCGCATGCCCGCCATTGCGCTCAGTCCCCCAGTCCACCAAAGCCAATATAACACGTGACCGGCCGCTTCAGATCTTGGCCAGCATGTCTAATGTCCTCCGCTGGTTATAGAGCCGACCTCTCACTGCTCACCATTCTCCGTGTCGGCGGACCAGAACAGGCAACAACAGGACAGAGGGAGGGTGTCCCAAGGCCGGCCAAGCAGCACCGCCTCCACCTGCCTCAGGGCCTTTCTGCCGGCACCGGGCGCACGATCCCCCCCCCGCACCCTCAGAGTACTCGCGGGGTCTGCCACCAGGGGGGGATCACTACAGGTCACACACTCACCGCCTCTCACCCGCGATGGCCGTCCACAGCTCCGGCCACCTCCGGTGAACGGCCGCCACGCCGACCCAGCCTCCAAGGCGCCGGATCGCTCAGCGCCACGGCCCAGAGGAGACACGCTTTAGCCAACCCGGGCCGGGCCGCTGCACTCCACCTCTGCCCGTGCTCTCTTCACTGCCCCTGGGGAAAGGGCGCCCCGGCAGGCTCCACTCACCAAGCCGCCGGCGTCAGAAAGGGGGGTATCCCGCCTCGCTCGCCACACTCAGCGAGTTCGCCGCAAGCAGCCAACGCGGAGAGCCGCCATGACGTGCCTCCAGCGGGCCTGCACCTCCCCCACTCTTCTCCGGAGCGGGACCCCGCCGAGGCTCCACAAAACCAATACACCACTTTATCAGCACCGATTCTGCCCAAAAAGATCTCCGTGGGAGCTTGATGCGCTCCAGCCTCAGATGTCACCGCTTAGACAGGAAAATCATCGCAGAGAGCGCCGGATAACATGCCGGATGTAAGATGTGCTGGAGAGCTTCACTGGCCTGCGGCCTTCTTGGTCGGGCTCGCTAGCACCCCCGGGGAGTACCAACCCTTGTTCCTCACTGCTGCAGGTACTGGTTCTAGAGCACCTTTCTCTAGCAAGGTTAAGATTTCCTGCATAAGGAACGGATCTGGAACTTTGAAAAAGCTGTTCCCCGGTGGATGACTCTGAGGCTTTTTTAGAAGGGGAAGGCAGTAACCTTGGGAAACTGTTTCCAATGCCCAATGTCCAGTGAACTAAGACCTCAGAGAGGTTTTGAGGCTGCTGGAGCAGTGGCTGATGGTAAAGCAGCCGCTGCCTGGGCGGTTCTAGTACCTCTTGCCCGTCCACCACAGGAAAATCTTTTCTGACCTCTTTGATTGGACAGTCCTCTCCTCCTTCCAACTGAGGAGTAAAAGCAAAAGGACCTACCCCTCCAAGGTGTGCCAGTGGGGCGGTTTTGTGCCTGTCTAATAGTAGCACCAACTAACTTTTCTGCCGCTTTAGAGGTCTGCAATTTCTTGTTAGCCTTGCTACCAAATAAATGTGTGCCATCAAAGGGCATGTTATGCAATCTGGATTGCACATCTGGAGCAAAACCAGACTTTCTTATCCAGGTAAATATGCGCATAACTGTACTAGCCGCCATGGACCTACTGATGCTGTCGTCAGTTTTGAAACTTGTCTGGAGGGATTTGCACATTGTATCTTTCCCATCCTTGACTAGATTTAAAAATGTCTTTCATACCGTTCGGGGACATGATCATCTGCCATTGCTACACCTTCCCAAATAGTGTGAGTGAATCTGGTCAACGTGCATGTAGCATTTGTAGACTTTAGGGTCATACTTCCCGCAGAGAAAACTTTCTTGCCCCAAGCGTTGCAACACTTGTCATCTTTGTCTGTGGGAATAGTCAGGTATGCGTTCTGTTTAGAGGTTGATGTGGTAGCTTGCACCACTAACCTTTCAGGAGTGGGATGCTTTGTCAAGTAACTGGGGTCACTACTGGATGCCCTGTATTTTGATGTTAATGTTTTATTCACTGCCGGAATCAATTCTGGCGTCCCCCAATTTGTACTCACCCTCCTTTGCAATGCCACATGAAAAGGAAGAATAGGATCCTCCTGGGGTCCGTTATGTAGGATGCCAGTCAGATCATCCTGTTTGTATATTGGTGTTGGTCTTTTCCACCTCATATACTCTACCACCTTGGACATTAAATGTCTATAATACCCTTCAGCATGGTCAGTAGGGTCTGGTCTCCCTAACTCTAATTCTAATTCCCCAAGGAAGATTTGTCTCAACTTGAGGGATCCTTCAACCTCTCTCGAGGAGATTTTGCTATGCCTTCCGGGCCCAAGGGCACACAGTTTTTACCCTTATCCCTTTTCTTGTTGAGTTGTTAGACCTGGGCATGGCTTTCGAGGGGTCAAGGCTGCATTCTCAAAAACATGCATCATTTTTATTCTCAATTTCTCCCACTCAGCTGCAGAGGCTTATTTCATCGGGCATTTAACCCATTTTGGGGAGGAACTCGACAATAAAGACGACTACCTATGGTGCCTTTTCCTTGAACGTCGTCGATTGATGAGAACCACTGCGTTATCTCAATCTCTTTGGGCCTCATTACATGGTAGGCGGTAGCCATGGCGCTATTAGCACCATGGCTACCCCCTTACCGCATTCCGGGTCTGTGTTCCCGTAATAGGGACTTACCGGGTCATTCCGACCTTGGAGGACCCGGTAAGTCCCCATTCCGGGAACCATTCCCCATTCCCATTGAGCCCTCATAGGGCTCAATGGGAATGGGGAAGGAGCTAATAATGGTACCGCAATTTGCAGTGCCCTTATTAGCTCTGAAGTCCCTTAGCGGGTCCCTTCCGTAACGCCTGGTAAAACCAGGCGTTAGGGGAGGGACCCGCTAAGGGACCTCGTAGCAGGGGTCCCTTAGCGGGACCCATTACCACCTACCGTGTAATGAGGCCCTTTGTCTTTTTTACGACAAGGAGAAATATTTCTCCACTCGTCTGAATTCTCTTTTTTCGACGGGTTTATCGAAGGGGATTTTGACCTACCTGCCGCTAATTTTCATTTTCCCTCTTTCAGGGCTTTCGCCGTCATCCATAGGCAGGCCTTACAGTCGAAGGTAGCGCGAGAGGAACCGAGGCATCACAGACACACCCGATGGGGGTCTGTAAGGGACATCTTCGAAACTTCTTTTTTTTGGTTGAATATTTTCATTTGTTTTCAAAGCAGAATACATGTAAACAATTTCCAAACCCCCTATTTCCCCCCACACTCATCCCTTGAACCCCTGCTACTGTTGTACGAGTTTACAATGTCCCTTATTTGAATATTGTGTGGACACCATTGTAGTATATAGTCATTCTGTACTTTTTAAAGCCACTCCAGTGTCATGGGTGCCTCTTTTTTTTCCATCACTAGGCGAGTGACAGCCATGCTGCGATTACAAGAATCACAAAGCCCCTCTTTTGTGCTTTTATCAGGTTCCCTGGATCTGGGTCTCATATCCCCCCATCCATACCCTCTCTTGAAGTTGTTCTGTACCTTGTATGATCTTGCCCACTTGTGTTCCCACCTCCTTTCAAAATTGTTGTGTTACTGGACAGGTCCACCAGATGTGCTTCCAGTATCCTTTCTCTGTACAACCTCTCCAACCTCTATCTGATGTTGTTGGAAACATGGCGTGCATCCACTGTATAGTGCCATTGGAGGAGGATTTGATGCCACATCTCCCTCAATTGAATCGCGCGTGTAAGTTTGCGGATTACTCCCCATGTATACTCCCACTGTTTATTCGTTATAGTTTCCCCTAATGTTTTCTCCCACTTCACCACTTAGTTCCATTGAATTTCTTCCCCCTGCGTGTTCAAGAACCTATACATGTTCGATACTAGTTACACCTGTCCCGCATTTGTTGAGTGTTAGGCAGAATCACATGCAGTACCCTTTGGGAACACTACATGCAATTAAGACTACAAGTGTCAGTACAAATTCACCTTTAGTACAAGCCTGTACTACACAGTAAAGTGGTTGCAATGGCTGAGCAGCCAGACTTATCTCAAGGAGTAAGTGAGCAGTAGAACAAGTTACATATAGGACCAACAAATACAGTGATTCTAACAAACACTTACTCAAGGTTTCTTGGTAAAAGAATATACATTTATTTACACAGTCAGTTTGAAAACATTACACTAGCAAGAGCAGCTCAATATCACACACTAATAAACCACAAATACACAACCTCTAAGTAAATGAACACGTTTAGCTCCCCTGAAGTGGGAGCAAAATGTCACTTCAGATACTTTAGAAAGGGGTAAAAAGACAAGGTTATAACAATAGACAGCACAAATACTTTCATAGGAAGGACAAAGGGTTTCAGTAAACTACAACTTGCAATCCAGTTCATAGGCCTGGGCCAAGGTCAATGGTTCAGAGTCTTTGTATAGGATAGCAGAGTTCTGGGAATAAACGCTTAAGTCTTTGCTACAGAGTTTACAAGAATTTGGCTAGGCGAAAAGTTTGACGAATATCTAGGGAAGGACAAGCCTTCGAAGTTGGGAAAGTTCTACAAACTTTCACAATGGCTGAAAAGATTTCCGGACCGCGTTTGCACAGTACCTTTAAATTGAAGAAGAGCTGTAGCTGAGGCAGTTGTTCCTGGCAGTTCGAGCAGATCTCACTGTTCCTGAGCGTCAGTTGTGGGGACAAGAAGGAGGACATCGGGAGGTTCCTGTGCTGCCCAGGGATGAGGCCACAAGCTTGACAAAACATTGTTTTATGGTGTGAGTACCTTAAAGTCCACTTGCTGGTTTCCTTTCCTCTGGCTATCCGGTTTTCAATAGCACTCTGAAGAAAATTCGACCAGATGGGGACGGTGTCCAGGTGGCTTGTGAGTTGGTTGTTCCCACTAAACTCAAGGGAAGAAGTTAACCTTGAAGGGCAGTCCTCTTCCTTCAGCTCATGTTCGGTTCTTTCATTCCAGTAGTCGACTCTGCTTTCCAAGTCCCAGAGACCTGCTTTTAAACAGTTTTCCCCCATTTATTCCAGCCTGGCTGTCACTCACACAGCAGGGTGGCTGTCCTTGCCAGACAGCCAGCAGGCCAATCACACCAGAGTGCATTTGGGTCTCCTAGGAGACTAAGCACAGGGAGTTTCGGGCACCTCACACACATCCTGTCCACACCAGACACTCAGGCACCAGAGGAGGGCTAACAAACAAAGGGACTAAACCTGGTTTGGCGTGCAGAGACAAACACAAGAAGAACCTTTCCTAAAAGAAATGGCGAAAAAAGATGACCGGAGTCTGTTTTTACAGATAGGTCTTGGGCGCTATAATGAAAAACAGGGCTGACCCGATTTTTAGCTACCGTTGTACGCGGTCGGGAAAAATCACGGTAGTTTGATCTAAACCACTGCCACCAACCATTTAAAGTAGGAAAGGGTAACATTTGACTGTTACATGAGTGCTTTGACTCAGGGTAAGCTAGGCAACCCCTCCAGCACTCTATAGGAAGATAGTGTGTGCTGGGTCTGTAAATTTAATGAGACTAGTAAAGTCAATTTAACTATACATGCCCTGGGAGACGGTAGTCAGTTCCAAAGAAGGTATTTAAACCTTGGAAAGTCTGAAAGACATCCATGTGCCACTGCACTGAAGGTGCTGTGTGACACACAGAAAAAGATGATGCCTATGGAGTTGTTTTAAAAATCCATAACCAAATAACACAAAGGTAAAACACACATCAAAATACTTGGAAGAGTGGGAAAAAAGGCTCACACTCTTCCCAGGAAAAAAAAATCTAATCCTAGAAATCCAGCAAAGTTGCTGGGGGTCTCGAAAGGTAAGGGAAATGAGCACATTTTGAGAACCCTCCCTAACACTTCCCATGTATACTCCCACTGTTTATTCGTTATAGCTTCCCCTAATGTTTTCTCCCACTTCACCATACAGTTTTATCGAATTTCCCCCCCCTGCGTGTTCAAGAACCTATAAATGTTCAATAATAGTTACACCTGTCCCGCATTTGTTGTCAAACATGTCTCGAAAGATGTCAGTTGTCTAGTGGCCGTCTGCTGCAAGTGGGGTGTTGCTGGCCAATGCTGAAGTTGTGTATATCTGAAATTGTCTTTCCCTGTCAGTCCCAGTGCTTGGGTGCATTCTTGCAATGTCATCAGTTTCCCCCCATGGTACATATCACTAATCGTTCGACAACCTGCCTTGGCCCACTTCTCAAATGAGTTTTTCCCCATCACAGGTTGGAAATTGGGATTCCCATGTATTGGTAAGAACGAGACAGGGAATGTTGAGAGCGCCCCTTGTTTAATTGCTGCATCCCATATTTCCATTCCCACCCCCATCCCTTCACTGACCTTAACATTCGGTACCTATGTTGACCCTTCACCCATAGTAGTCCTGGGTGTGGGGAAGCCGCTACCACCCTATCCTGCTCTGCCCATATACGTTGTGGAGACTGCATATCATTCCTTCAAAAACCCTCAATTGGGCTGCTTTCTAGTATCTGTGAAAATGGGGAAATGCCAGTCCGCCCTTGTTTCTCTGCGCCATCATCGTAGGCATTGCTATTCTCTGGGTTTTATCTTTCCATATATATGTCTTAATTGCTTTGTCAAGGAATTCAAGAACGCTTTTAGTATTCTAATTGGTAGCGCTTGAAAGTGATATATCAGCCTAGGCAGCACCACCATTTTGACTGCCACCATTCGCCCCAGCATGAAGTATTTAAGGGGTTCCATCGCCCTAGGTCTGTTTTCTCTCTCACTAGTAGGACCAGGTTATTTGCTTTCGACATTTGGCCCAGGGTCGGTATCAGTGTTATCCCAAGGTATGTTACCCCTGACTTTGCCCATTTCAGATGTTGTTCTCTAGATAAGGTTCCCAACACTTCCAGTTCTTCCGTTAGGATTAATATTTTCGACTTTTGTCGATTGATTTTTAATCCGGATATTGCCCCAAAGTTGTCTAGTTCTTTCATAAGCGCTGGGAGGCACCTTTTTGGCTCAGTTAATGCCACCAACATGTAATCGCGAACACCATTGTTTTGTGCTCTCTTCCCGCCCATCTGTATACCCTTTATCCCATCTGTGGCCAATAATGGCTCAAGGAATAATGCATACAATAGGTGCGATAGCAGGCATCCCTGTTTCGTACCTCTTCCTAAATCGATTGATTCCGACATTATCTAATTTAGGACCACCCGTATCCGTGATGAGTGATAGTTGGCTTCTACCATATGGAGGAAATTCTGCCCAAACCCCATTTGTTTCCTGTGTGGAAAAGCTGCGACCACTCCACCCAATCAAATGCTTTCTCTGCATCCAATGAAACGAAAACTGCCAGTATATGTGCTTTCTCCACTTTCTCTATCAAATGGCATACCCTTCGAGTATTGTCAAATGTGTGCCTCGTTGGGATGAACCTCAATTGATCTAGAGCTATCAGTGCCAGAAGCAATTGTGTGAGCCTATTTTCTAATACCTTTGTGTAGAGCTTAGCATGTAAGCTTATTAAGGCTATCAGGCGATACGAGACTGGGAGCTCTGGATCTTTCCCCTGTTTGAGGAATACCGTCAATTATGCCTCGTTCATTGACAGGGTGACGTTGCCTTCCCCCTTAAACGTATTGAATAGTTTAGTTAATATGGGAATTCGGACGTCTTGGTATTGTTCATAAAAGCAATCCGGATATCCATCCGAGCCTGGTGCTTTATTAATCGGCAGAGTTTTGATTGCTTTCCTGACCTCTTCTTCCGTTATATGACCCTCCAGGATTACCCTTTCTTCATCCGTAATCCAGGGAGAATCAGATTGAGTATTTCTCTTGATTATCTGGACATGGGCTGTCTATGGTATACATTGTTTGATAGTATTTCCGTAAGATCTCCACCATGTCCTCATCCTTCGTCTTGATCAACCCCTGATCATCACGAAGTCTCATCACTGTCCTGGTCTTTTCCTGAGCTTTCAGTTGCCTTGTCAGAAGTTTATCAGCCTTATTGGCTTTTATATAATATCTGTGTTTTAGGTATAGGAGCGCCTTTCCTGCCTGTTTGTTGCACAGAATTCCCAATTGGCCCTGACTGTGTTTTAGGGCTTGTCTCTGTTTCTTAGTAGGGTTCTTTGACATTTCCCCTTGGATGTCTTTTAGCTTCCCCTCCAACTTCTCTTCCCACCTTCGCCCTTGCTTATCTCTACTCGCTTTTATGGGTATCAATTCCTCCCTCAATACTGCCTTAAATGCATCCCATACTATCCCCTGTTGTAGGCTGTGTCGTTTTCTGTGAAGTATTGTTCTATTTACCCCCTGATGGAGTCCACTATGACCTTGTCTTGTAGAAGTTCTGCTGGGAACCTCCACTTCCACAAGCACATCTCAAAAGGTGCTGTAAACGGAGCATGGTCCGAAAGTGAAATGGATCCTACTTCGATATCTCTGACCTTGCCCACTAGACCTATTGAGGCCCATATATAGTCTATCCTCGATAGTGAGGAATGAACGTGGGAGTAACATGTGTATCCCCGATCTTGTCCCCTCACCACCCTTCACACATCCTAAAATGCCAACCTTTCCAGTCTGTTTTTCAGGGTCCTATACGGGGTTACTGCCCCCTCTCTCTTGTGCGTTGTGCTCCTATCAAGGTTTGGGTCCCATGCTAAATTGAGATCCTCTGCCATTATTACTTCACCCCAAGTAAAATCTTCCAAGTTAGAAAGGACCCCCTTCAGAAAGCCATCCTGACCGGTGTAGGGTCCATAAATCGAGGCCCGCGTTAGTTTCCAGTCTCCCATAGTTATGTTTAGATACAGAAATCACGCTTACTTATCCTCCCGCGCTCCCTGCACCTTGTATTGCTTCATAACTCCCACCCTCTTCTCCCCTGCATTGGCTTGATATATTTGGGAGAAGCCTCTCAGTCTTAACAGGTGTTTGTCCTGTTTCTTAGTGTGATTTTCTTGGTACATTAGTACATCCGCTTTCAATTCCTTCATGAGGTGTTCTACCTTTCTCCTTTTAATGGGGGGTGTTTAGTCCCCTCAATATTATATGTTAGTACTTTTAGTGTCGACATCTTGATGAATATTCCATCCGCTCGTTTTCATCTCATTAACAGTCATTACCCCCCAACCAGCCCTCTCCTTAGCCTTAGCCCTTCCCCGAAACCCCCATCCCCAATCTCCCCAACTCCCCCCCAAGCTCCACAACTCCCTTAGAAGGGACCAGGTTCCTATGGTTAACGGGATGCCTTGTCCGCCGCACCTGGCCCTCGTATCTCCTAGGGACATTCTCGTGGGGGATGCTAAATCCCACTGAGTTCCAAGGGTCTTGTCTTCTCCCGCCCCTAGGGGCCCTTGCTCAATATAACATTAGTTGTCCATTTCCGCCCCAATTCCTACTTGTGTGTCTTGTTGGCTGCAAATCCAGTCTCTGGCCTCTCATTGACCATCATGTATGTTTCTTACCCCCGCCTCTGACCTTTTTTCATTCCCACGGTTTCCTCCAGGGTTTATCCCCCCTTTGTTGATCCCCATCCGCGTTCTCTGTATCTCCTTGCAAGATCAAGATCAGTTCCCCTTCTTCACATGTGGTGATTCTGTGTTGCGTCCTTCCCACGTAAACAGCAGTCCAAAAGGAAATGTTCATTTGTATCTCGTTTGCTTTGACGCCAAGAATTTCACCGCAGGGCCCATTTGCCTTCTCTTTTGTAGTGTGGTTAGGGCTAGATCTTGGAATAGTTGCACCTCTTCAGCATTGATTCGGACCTGGCCTGCTATTCTCGCTTTCCTCAGGATCCTTTCCTTTTGGGTGTACGTTGTGATTTCGACTACAACGTCCCGGGGCCCACTCTATGGATCCGGTCTATCTGCACCACGTCCTCCGCCTCTTCCGCTAGGATTTCTGCAAAGAGTTGCTGAGTTGTTGGCTTCAAGTCCTTATCTTTGACTCATTCAGAAATATTTTTGATTCTTATGTTGGACCTCCTTTTTTTGTTTAAATTAGTTTATTGATTAAGTAGTGACAGAATCCAGCATCGTTACATTTCAACAGATATATTTAGTAACACAGTATGTCAATTTTTACTTAAGTGCTAAATATTCAACTATATATTCTGTGAGTTCAAAACATTCAACATATGTTTTAAATATTCGTGTACAAGGTATGAGATAAAAAGTCCTTGTGCCTGTTCACTCTACAGGCGCAAGCTGGCGGATTAATGGCAGTGTTACCAAAGCTTTAAATGTTCCAGACCAAGTTATGGTGTCGGAAAGTCTTTACCCCCGTTTACTTCACAAGTGCAGGTAGCCAATGTAACTACAGTGATACAGATCAACGTCTCTGTATCAGGTTCGTTTCCCAACAAGAATCCACAAATGGTGTGTAGTGAATCAGTTCCTTTGCATCTCCCTTCATGGAGGGCGCAAGTCAAGGGTAGTCTTCAGTTCATTTAGGATTTGTCCCGAATACATGCTTCTGTCCAACTCTGTATCTACCAGGGTTTGATCCCTAAGTAGTTCCATCTCTGCCATCCCCCATCGATATGCATCTTTCAGCCATAACTGAATTAATGGGCTTTTCCGGTTCTTCCAAGAGATCGCTATTCTGCGTTTGGCTAGTATGAATAGGAAGGCCACTATTTTCCTTTTGATCTTTGTTCGCTTAACCCCTGGTAGCATCCCCTATAGACATGTTTCTGGTGTCTACATGTATTCGCTATTAGCCCAAGAGTTAGTCTTGCTCACTACCTCTCTCCAGAATGTTCTGATCACCTGGCAGTCTCAGGTCATATGCCAGAAGCCTGCTGTAGGATCTTTACATCTAGGGCAGATATGTGGATGTTGCGGATTGATCGTGTGGAGTCTAGATGGTGTCATATATACTCTGTGAGTACAATTGTAATGTATGAGTCTGAACCTAGCATTTCTCGATACCTTACGAGTTTGTTCCCATATTTTGACCCAATGTTCTTCAGGTTTCTCTCTCCCGCCATCCCTCTGCCATTTCGCTTTCACTGCCAGTTCCGGACACTTCTTCCTTTCTTTCACCTGCAGATAAAGGCATGATATGAGACCTCTGAGGTTGGTAGTCTGTAGCATCTGATGCATCAGGGAGCTATTCTCTGGGTTTACCGGGGTTTCCTCCCACAGGTCAGCTATCTTCTTTACAATTCGGGTATAACTTAAGAAAGTCCCTTCGGGCATGTCATACCGTTGGCACCATTCTTGTAATGGCATCAATTTGCCTTCCTCGTAGAGGTCCCCTAATCTTGTGCACCCTTTTCTCTGTAGTTTGGCCCAGTCGAGATTAGTCAGTATTCTCTTAATGACTGGTTACAAGCTGAGCGGTAGGTCCGGACTATATGGACGGGAGTCCTGTGATGTCCCTGTTACCTGTTTCCAGATTTCCCTTGGTACAGCATAGATTGCGCTCTTTCCCCCGGTTGCCATCAGTCCCATAATAGTTCCATCCCTTTCCTGTTCATAGGAAAAAACACCAGTAAGCGTTGCATGACTCCTTCTGGTGTGTCCACCCAGTTGAAACTGTTTGCAATTAAGCTGCTGCATATTATGCCTCATAATCTGGCAATGTAAGTCCCCCTTCTGTGTATGACCATCGCAGAGTGGTTAGCGCCACTCTCCGTCTATTCGACCTCCAAAGCAGTTCCCCTATACAGGCATCTAACATCTTGAAGAATATTTTCTTGATCTTATACGGGATGTTAATAAAATAATACAAAGCCTGGGCAGTATCACCATCTTACATAAGACTATTTCCCCCATCAGAGAGATTGGTAGGGTTTACCAAAATGTTATAGATTCCCCTATACTGGACAGTGCTCTCCCTGTGTTAAATTCAAATGTTTCCACCAGTTTGTGGAAAATAGTGATTCCCAAGTAACTGAAGGATTCCAGCTCCCAACGAATCCCCCAGTGTGGGAGTGAGTCCACTGATCTTGTGCTCATTGCCCCCAGAGGGAAGACCAGGGATTTACACTATAGCCCGACAGCTTTCTGAAATTGGCCAATACCTCTAGTATTATCGGGATGTTAGCCCTGGGGTTGCTCATGTATATTAGTGCATCATCTGTGTACAATTATATGGTATGCGTTATGTCTCAAACTCTGATCCCCGTCTCTTGTATATAGTTTCTAAAGTATCCTGCCAGAGGTTCTAGTGCAAGAGCAAATAATATTGGTGATGCCGGACATCCTTGTCGAGTGCCTCTCTCTAGTGTCCATTTCCCTGAAATCCAATCGCCCGTTTTAACTCTTGCCTGGGGGTTGGCATACAGTAGTTATATCCACTGTTGCACTTGGGGGCCCATCCCTTTGTCTACCAGGATCTTAAATAACCATTTCCACTCCACGGAATCAAAGGCCTTTGTTGCGTCCAAGGCCATCAGGGCTAATTCCTCTTCTGAGTGACGGACATGTGCCATTACGAAATGCAATCCCCTGATATTCATGGAAGTATTCCGTCCCCCTATGTAACCGCATTGTTCTGAGTGTATGATGTTAATGACGGCTTTTTCTAATCGCAGTGCGATTATCTTCCCCAATATTTTTGTATCAACATTCAGGAGTGATATGGGTCTGTATGACTCAAAGTGGCTTGGGTCCTTTCAGGACTTCAAGATAACTGTGATCGGTGCTTCTCTCATTGATTCGGAGAGAACCCCCTGAGTGAAAGCCTCCTTATAGACTCTTTGTAACACTGGAAGCAATATGTCAGAATATTCTAGATAATATTCTAGCGGCAGTCCGTCTGAACCCGGGGACTTCCCTTTCTGCATTGTTTTTAATGCCCATCCTATTTCCTAGACCTCTATGGAAGTTTCCAGCATTTCCCTGTGGGGTGCTGTCGATTTGGGCATGCTCGCTATGTCTAGCAGGTCTGAGGCCTCTTCTTTTGAATATGTTCCCTTGCTTGTGTACAGTGACATGTAATATTCCTGAAAGACCCTATCGATCTGTTGCTGTGTGGTTACTCTAGATCCCCCAATGTTGTTGAGTTGTGTGATTGCTCTTCTCTGGTGTTCTTTATGGATCAACCACGCTAGGAGTTAACCCACTTTATCCCCCTCCCTATGTACCTTTTTGTATAGCGGCCTTTGTCGAATTTTGTAAGGGCTTCTTGACGTGAAGCTTGGGACTTGATAGCATCTGCCAGGTCTAGCCCCACCTATTTCCCCTCCCCCAAGTCAATCTCCAGTCCTCTAATGGCATCCTCCGACTCCTTCAGCTTCCGGGACAGGGTATTCCTAATTCCCACCGCTTTTGATATGCACACCCCTCGCACTGTTACCTTAAGGGCTTCCCAAAAGATGCCTACTTTGTCTACCAAGCCCCCTTGTTCTTCAGAAAGGAAACAATCTCTTCCCTTAGGGTTGTATTAAAAGCTCTGTCTTGGAGCTGTTCTACTCCCAATTTCCAGGTTGGTATTGCTGGATGGCGACGTCCTATCTGCAGCACTGTGACCAGAGGGGCATGCTCGGAGATCACCTTCCCTAAGTATTCTGTCCGAGAAAATGTATTTGCGCCCTCAGTGCCTGTGAATAGGTAGTCCAAACGAGAATGTGTCCTGTGCACCGGTGAGTAAAATGAGTATTCCCTCTCATCTCCATGTGAACCCCTCCATAGTTCTTGCAAGTCCAATTCCTGCACCATTCTATTGAGGGAATGCGTTGAGCGGGGCCGTTGGTAGATGCCTGTTCCTGTCCGGTCTATGTCTGGCTCTAGGTAGCAATTAAAGCCCTCCCCACCCCCCAATGAGAATATCCGGTCTATCTCTGCCTATTGATTCGCCTACCTTTTGGAAGTAGTCTTCATTATCTATGTTGGGTGCATACGAGTTTACTATACATAAAGATTGTCCCTCGAATGTGCCCCTTATATCGAATGTGCGCCCTTCATTATCTCCCTTGGTAGTCTCTAGTTGTAGTGGTACTTTGGCGTCTGCCCAAATTAACACCCCCTTGAATATGACAAATGTGAATTTCCCACTAGTGTGCCTCCCCAACTCCTTTGCAGGGCTTTGAGATCTGTTTCAATTAAGTGCATCTCCTGCAGTAATGTGATTATGATACCATGTCTCTGTAGGAATTGCAGGACTTGGGAGCTCTTAGATCTCTTGCCCAGACGACGGATGTTCCAGGTTCCTATTTTAATTGACATTCATATTGTTTTTCTGTGTCGTTCCACCAAGACTTCCCCTCTATTGGGGTTGCCCTAATTTCCCTCTGTATTCCTAAATGCGCCCCCTTACTACTAAGATTGGCTACCCTTACTTTCAAGCCATGGGCCACTCCTTGGTTGCTTCTGTCATGTTGTGTGTCACTAATCTATTGATGGTCTGCTGTCCTCCATAGGTTTGTGCTGTCTCCTCTGCTCATTTTCCCTTCCCCTTCTTCTTCCCACTCCCCCCTTCCGATTTCCCCCTTTATTGATTGCCCATTCCCCACCATCTTTCTCACAGGTACTAGTTCCTGCCTTGAACTGTGACGGAGCTCCGTCACCAAACATCAAGAAAAAAGATACTGGTTGGACTGCTTAGCCCTTCGGTCTTGCTTTTGTCAGCAAGGTTTAAGGGGCTGCAGTCAAGGGCTCGTTCTTGATGTTGGCTTTAGGCTCTGATGCTCCTCCTCTTTTCTCTCTGTGGTTTAGTGTCTTGTCTTCCATTCCGAGAAAAGTTCCCCATTGTCTGCTGCCAGTCATTATCCTTTCTTCCCTCTCTTGTTTCTTTTCTTCCCTTTGTTGCTTCCTTGAAACTTATGTCTTTATTGCTTTTTTTTTGTTCATTGGTTCCTGATCGTGTTTTGTCCTCACTTCTGTTCTGAATTTCTGGGTTGGTGGTCCAACCATATTTGGATTCTATCCAGGTCCAGGCTTCATTCGGTGTGCGGAAGAAATGTGACTGATTGTCTGCCAGCACCTTCATTTTGGCCGGGAAAAACATCATGTATCATAGGCCGTGTTCCCAGAGTCTCTTTTTTACTGAGCCAAAGGATCGCCACTGTCTTTGTACCTCTTGTGTAAAGTCTGGGAATATCAGGATGCGTGCATTCTCCAGCTGTACATTTCCTAGCCTCCTGCAGGATCGCATCTCAGTCTCTGAAGTTAAGCAGTTTGGCTATTATGGCTCGGGGTGGTGCTCCTGGGGGTGGAGGGCGACTGGGCACCCTATGCACTCTCTCCACTGTGAACAATTTGGAGAGGCCGCTGGGCCTAAGTGTTTCCAGCATTAGCTTCTCCACAAAGAGTTCTCTGCTGTCCCCCTCCATTCGCTTTTGTACTCCCACCACCCGTATGTTACATCTTGTAGATCGTCCTTCTGCGTCCTCTGATCTATCTTCGAGGGTTCTTGTTGCCCCCACAAGGCCCTGGATTTTGTTGCAGATGGTTTCCACCACATCCCCCAAGTCACTTATCCGCTGTTCTGCTGATGCCACTCTTTTGTTAACTTTCCCCAGGTCCGTTTGCACCAAAGGTACATCCACCCTAACTTCTTGGATCCCAGTCTCCAGTGCCTTTCGTGTCTCTTGGATAGCTGTCATGAGGTGCTCCAAGGTCACACCACCTGTCTCTGCTGGTGCGCCTGGGTCCCCCTCTTGTTGGTCCTGGGTTTGCTTGAGCATTTTTGGCTTGGCGCCAACTTATGTTTCCATCTTCTGCTGGCCTTTTACCATCTTGTGAGTGGTCGACTGGTTGGCTCCACTGAATGTGTCCTCGATCTACTCGGCCGGTGTCATGCCCAATTCCACTTTTGTATCCCTCTGATCAGGCACCTTCTTAACCCTCTGCAGCCTTACTGTTTCCTCCTGTGTATGTTATTCACTATGCGCCTTGTATTTTGTATTTGTCCATTTATCGGTGGTCCCCCTTAATGGCTGTGGGTCACTCCTTATTCTGAAGCATTATATCACTCCCCTCTTGGTGCTCTTGGGAGTACCCCCAACCTGTACTCAGGATATTTGGGTGTCTCCTGGCCTCCACGTGCTTTCCCAGTGGCAGAATGTATGTCAGATATATGTGCTCTGTATTGTCCAGGAGATCCTTTCGGGGTGTTTCCGATGGCTTTCATTGTTTAAGCACCTGTCTTCCGGATGTCTTGCGGAGTGCGTTGTCTTTTCGGGCCCAACCTGGGGTCCAGTCCGATTGGGTGTGGGCTTTCCTTTCTATTGTTTATTTGCTGTTTATAGTGGTCCGACGATGGCGGACGTTTCCTTCACTTTTGTTTGTCGGGATCTAACGTGGTTGACGTTATGCCCTGTGTGGCTATTGTTCTGTCCCTCAATCTGTGTAGCGGGTTTTCTGGCTGCTTGCGTATAGTTTCCCCTCTGGTCCGGCTCTCATATAGGCTTGCTGTTGTAGTCTGTGTATGGGTGGGGGTTCGTTCCTCCGCTGACTCGCCGCCAGTCCATGCTGCTCCTCACTTGTGTGGACCATGTCCCCTTGTCCCACGCAAGCCGTTTCTCGGTGCGGTCAATGCGTTGGGGGGTCGTTCCTCACAGTGTCTTTGGTATCTCTCACTCAGGGGGATGCGGCGCGTGTCCTCCGGGATCGTTAATGGGCTCAGAGGACTGGAATGGGCCACCTGCTTCCACTGCTGTGTTCTTCTGCCCTCAGTGTTTCACTTCGATGTTCCTGCGGGGCTCCACGTGTGTCTCAGGGTGTGGTCTGTCTCTATCCGAAAGTTCCGGCAAGATGGCGCCCGGCACTAAGTGTCCTTTGCATTGGGTCGATGCCGCAGACAAGAGTAGATGGGTCCTCCATCACCTTGTCAAGGTACCCATGCCACGGAGGCATCCTTCGAAAAGCATATTCAATGCTATTTTCAATGAATAGCATCCAAATTCAGGATATTTTGTCAGGATCTTAATCGGCCACAGCGGAGCAACAAGGTTTAGGTCCTCATCCCTGTGCTGCTCAACAGCATCCCCGCTGGACCTCCTTGATCGGTTTTCCAAGTACTCACTCTGTATTTTTAGGTTTTGTGTTAGGCGTGCTATGCGTTCTAGGGTCTCCCCTGTTTTCTGCAAATCTTCTTCCATGCTCTGCAAAGCTCTTTCCATTATGTCTGTTCTTTCCTCTAGCTTTGCAACAACTGTTTTTAGCTCCTGAACGGAATGTGTGATTTCTACTTTTTGTTTGGTGAGATTTGCTTCCTGCCTCTAGGTCGCGGGTTCAGCGCCCCACATTTGCTTGGTGCTTACTGCCTATTTTGTTGAGTAACCTCCACCGCCACTTTTCCTCTTGTTTTGGAAATGTGGGGAGTTAGCCCCGTTGGTAAGGTGACCTGCTCTTGTCGCGGACTTCCTGAGTACCGCATATTGCATTGTCCGTTTTCTCATCTTTTTGTGCTCTCTCCCCTGACCTTGTGGTTGTTCGTTGGGTCCCCGGGTCTCTCTTCCTTTACTGGGCTTATGCCTCCTATTTTGGGCTTAGCAACGTGTTTATTGGCCCTTTATGACCTCTTTACCACCCTTTAGTCAGTATGCTAGGTGGGCCTTGCTTTCTTTGTCCTCCTAGTGTTAATGCCTCCTTTTATGTGTCCCTTTTATGCACCCTGCTGCGAATGCGTGTTTCGTGAGTGGGGGCATGCCCTTCCAGCTGCCTTGGCTGCTGGGTTTTCTGTTTTGGGCCTCTTGGCGTTCCCCCGATACCACATGTGTGGTTGCCCTGTGAGATCTTTGGGCGCTTCCCACTGTTGTGGGCTTGGGTTCCCGGTCCCCCTATTTGCCAATATTCGTCCGACCTACGGGGTCCTCTTCCCTTAATATGCCTATGGTAGGGGATGTGGCTTCTTCCTAACTGTCCTTGCCCCCTATTGGACCTACTATAAACATGGCCGGGATACATTTGGGCTCCTCCTCAGCTGGCGTCCCTTCCGTCCATTCGAATCTACTTATTGGGCACCCAGTGCCCCTTCGATTTCACCTGGCCGTTGTGCCTCCAGCTGGGGTTCGGTTCTCGCGATGCCTCCATGGCGTGCGCCTGCATTGTGCAACCCTCGGCGTTGGACCCGCTGGTCCCTCCTTTCATCCGAGCGTTCCTCAGCCGATACTCCTCTTCCGTGCTTCCTTGCTTCAGCTGCTTAAACCCCGATCTCGCGTCAAAACGCTGATGATGATGCCATTTTCAAGAATTTACCCAAAGATTCTCTATAGGAAACCGAAACGTACCGTATCCGAAGTGATAACTTTTGCGGAAAAAATTAACTGAAGCCAACAGTCGCTGTGCACGCTTTACACCATCGCTGACGTCGACATCGAGACAGAGGCCTCTGAGGGACATCGAGTCGACCGACATCGACACACAGCGCCCTCTGCTGGAAAAAAATTCCAAAGCAGCTGAAGCTGGATATGGAAATATCATAAGAAGAGGGAATACCTGGGAGGACACAATCCATTCGAAGTAGATTGTTGGCATGCATGGTTGATCAGTTCTTAAGAAGTTATGCTCACCGTCAGTCAAAAGTCCTCGTTTGTGCCATTTTTTGATTAATCAGTTTGCTTGTGTTGTAATCGCAGTGGTAGGGTTGGTTGCCAATGTTTTGTAACATCCCGGTGTTTAAAAATGTGTCATTGCCATTTAAATGTAGTCCAACCCGCCCAAAATGACTATGATGCTGCCTTTATCTGTTTCCTTAGTGATGATGCTGGGGTTCTTCTTATGTTGGTTCAGTGCACGCAGTTCTTCATCATTGAGCTTTCTCTGGCTTCTGTTCCTGGTTTGTCATATGGAGTCCTCTAGTTTGTGAAGATCACATGTGACCGCTTTATGAAAGATGTCAATAGCATTGTTGCCCTGTAGGTTTGGTGTGAATTTAGATCTTGTTTTTAGTTCAGTGATCCTCATGATTTGCTCCTCGAAGTCGAGGTCCTGTAGAATTATCATCTTTTGAATGTATCACACTGTCACCACCATTTTCCAGGCTCATAAGGAGGTGCGTGTGTTCTAGGTTCTCTAGACTGACATCGCTAATGGGTGGTTTGTTTGTTTGTCTTCCATGGTATTTTCTTAGTGAAGAAGTCAATATGTGGGTCTGTCAGACTGGCTAAGTTAGTGGGTGCAAATGACAACCCATTGTTCAGCATAGTTTCCTCAACAGTTGAACGTTTGTATCTAGATACCAAGTGCAATGACGTTGTTCCCTCTGCTGTAACTGGGATCATGATCTTGTCAGTCTTAGTGCCTCTTCGGCTTCTGAGTTTACGCTTCATGCACCCTCTTCTCTTGCCTCTGGTCATCCTCTGCACATGAATGTATCTTCCTCTAGAGGGTCCTGGAAGCGCATGTGTTTTGTGTTGTTCTTGCGGTTTCCCTTTCTGTATGTAAAAGTCGAAACAGTCATAGTACTTGCATTTGGTGCTGGGACCCGTTCTTCTGCAGGTCTGCTGTGTGCTGGAGTGTTAGGCAAAATCCTGTGCAGTGCCCTTAGGGACTGCTACACACAATTAAGACCACAAGTGGCAATACAAGTTTGACCTTTGGTACAAGCCTGTACTACTATGTTAGAGTGGTAGCAGTAGCGGAGCAGCCAGGCTTATCTCAAGAGTATATGAGCAGTAGCAGAGATTACACAAAGGGACCACAATTACTGTGACTCAAACAAACACTGACTCAAGGTTTCAGGTAAAAAATATAAGTACATTTATTTTTAAACCATTTCTTATTTAACACAACACTTCTATTACATTAAAAAACACACGTTAAATACACTACAACTGACCAATTCACTTTGTACGGTATAAATCAAGGTAAGTACCCTGTGTTTGAGAAAACCGGTGTTACGAAACAATACACGTCAACATGAGTACGATTGCGATCACTTTTTGACAGTTCGGTCTACTAAATAAACACGTTTCCGCCGAAAGAAATGCTACCGGGGCAAGAACACACTTAGCACCTGAGATACCCAGAGAGAGTTGGGGGGAAAAATCATAGGCAATACGTTAGGTAGGCAAACAGAATCAATGAACACTCATAGGCAGAAATACAAGCGTCAAGAGGCCGGAACCAGTGTCAAGTGGAACTGGGTTCCTGTGTCGAGGATCACACGTCGGATAGTTTGCGATTCAAAGTTGCCAAGAGTACTTTAGATATTGTCCAATGTTCAGAAGCAAAAGTTATAAGAAGGAGGGAAAAATAAGGGCAAGCCTTATAAGCGAGAACTAGGGATTTCACCCAAAATTCCTCAAGCAGGACACAGTACCTTTTCAAAGAAGCAGCTGGTGCCACGGCAGTTGCTCCTGGTGGTTTCCTGTAGACCCACGATTCCTGGCTTCGGTACGAAGAAGGACGATGAAGGGGGTCTACACCACACAGGGATGAGGCCAGCAGCAGTGACGATGAATAAAAGGTGCGCTCCTTAAAAACAGGCGAGGCTCTTCAGGTGGCTATCCGGACCACTACAGCAGTGTGCAGCGATTTCGACCACAAAGGCGACCTCTGGCTGAAGAAGATGAGCTGGTTATCCCCACCAGGCTCAAGGGAAGAAGACTCCAGACTGGATCTCCTCTTAGTCGTTGAAGGGTAGATAGCTCAGGACTGCAGCAGGGCTTCACCGGTATGGTATAGTTGCAGCAGTCAACCTCTCCTCCGCTTCTCTTCAGTTCCTTGTAGTTCCAGTGGCGACTCTCTGACTTCCAGCCCAAGAGACCTGCCGTTTATGCGAAAATCCCCCATTCACACAGCCAGACTGTCAATCACACAGCAGGGGGGTTGTCCAGCCCGGACAACCACCTCAGCCAATCATGAAAAAGTGCAACTTGCATTTCCTAGGTTACCCTGTGCAGGGGGTGACTACACCCCTCCCTCACATTCAGCCCTCCTAGACATCCAGGCGCCTTGCGGATGGCTTCTTGACAAAAGCACGCCAAAAGACAATGAACAAAGAAGGCAAACCTGGTTTGCCGTGCAAAGTAAAACACAAGAAGGATTTTTAACAAAAAGAAATGGCGAATATACTGCACTGGAGCCAAAAGAAAAAGTATTTGGTCAAGCGGGTTTAAGCTCGAAGCTAACACAATAGCCCGCAATATTACCACGGTTATATAAGATAACCGCGGTAGGAAATTAGGGTAGATACCACTGCCACCAGCCATGTCTAAATGTTAACAGAGTGCAACAATGCTCTGCGAGGTACAGATAAAAAGGGCTAAGAGTTAACCCTTCCAGTACTCCATGTAAGATGGGGTGTACTGGATCTGTGGTTAATTTGACTAAGTAAAGTTAATGGTAACTTTATCCTGTTCTGGGGGACGGTAGTCAGCCTCAGAAATGGAGTCGGTGGGAAGTCTGATCGACAACCCAGTGTCACTGAACAGACGGTGCTGTCTGACAAACAAAAGAAGGGGGCTACTGAAGTGGTGTATTCCAGAGTCCACAATCACAAAAACAGGCAAAAAACACATAGCAAAACACAAGTAAGAGTGGTGAAAAGCTCACACTCTTACCAAGTGGAAAGAAACAACTCCAGAGATCCAGCAAAGCTGCTGAGGGACTCACTAGGTAAGGGAAATTACCCATGAAATGAGAATTCTCCCTAACATGGAGCTATCAGTGTTTCAGGGACGGTGTCTGGTTCACTCTTGGCATCCAAACTTGCTGGTGAGCTCTTAGGTGTGCTTTCCTCTCTAAGCACTTTTCTAGTTATCATCGAATTTGGGCTGAAACTTGAATACTCTGTCATCCATGTAGTGCCTCTAATCTCTGGAGAACTTCCTGCATTTTCTGAAATTTTACATCAGCTTGGTGTTTTCTTAGAATTTCATACATAGTTTTATAGTTTTTGTCTTTGGTGCTTGCAGGAGGATTGAGTGTTTCTATCTCCTGTTTGATGGTGTTGATGGATATTGTGATTCCCTCATGCTCATGGTCCACGTGCTTAATCAGGAGTTTTAGCATAACTTTTGAGCCTGTGACTAGGTTGCCTTCCCATTTCCCAGAAAGATCTGCATCCTCTGGGTTGTTGAAGTCTGGGAAGATGATTATACTTAGTCCTCTTGGTATTCTGTCCTGGTCAAGGTAAATCTTTCCCAGAATGTATTGATTTCCTTGGTGCAAAGTCTCTCTAATTTGACAAACTGTTGTCAGAGATTCTCAGGTGCGTCAGGTCTGGGTGGAAATGCATGGACGGTGGATCCTCGTGGTGTGAAAAGAGATTTGATATAGTCATTCCTAGATAAGAGGTATTTCACTATGTTGTCTGGAGAATTATATAGATCCTGAGCTGTAGTGATCATATTCTAAGGGTGAGTATGGATTGAATAGAGCACTAGAACACGCATATCACTGCACTGATCAAGTGTGGAAAGTTGTAGATCCTGCAGCCGGTGAGTGGATCTTGTAAAATGGTGCCCTTCCGTCTTAGCAAAGTTAGAGCAGGTATTGGGGAAGAACCAAACTCAAACCAGGCGCTAGGTCAGAGATGTTGCTAGTATCCGTAAGTACAATTGAACTTATAAGCAATGAATAGGGAGTCGTGTTACTGGGTGTATTTAGGGTGATTTAATTAAACACATATGCGGACATGTGTTTCGGCCCGACAGGTGGCTTAATTCAAGGCTGTGGTGGCTATACAGTGTGCGGTATACATTGTTATTTGTGCATAATTACCCGTGTGGTAAAAAGCTAAGGGAGTTGTGAACCATGTTCCAATGTGAGATATGATGGTTATTGTGATATTCAAATGTGGAGCGCCAATGTGTAAATTAAACTGTTATATTTTAATGCATGTCATAAATAATGGTTATGGTGACAATATTAGGTGAGCAATAATACAATGGTTACAGTTGAGCGAGTGAAATTTAGACATTTGAGAGTTAATTTAAGCAGGTTTGTTGGTGACATGGTTGGATGCATGGAAGGAATAGTGAAAGCAATTAATGTCAAATAAAAGTGAAAAAAAAAAAAATCAAGGAAAATTAAATCACCCTAAATACACCCACTAGCAGGAAGTTGATGTGAAGGTCCTTTTTCTCCAGAAGCCAGAGACCTCTGGCGTGCAACTGCCCGGAAGGCATCCGTGGTTACCGTCTCCTGGTATGGTGGGGTCTGCAAAGGAGCTCCTAGCGTGAGATGTGGCACCACCCCTCACCATCGTAGAGCCTGCCAGAACTCCTGGTTGAGGATGATGCGGTCTGTCCAAGTGCCTGATACCTGCAGCCATTGTGCGTCTAGAAACCCCTGGGGAGGCCTCAGCTGCAGTCTACAAAGCAGATTGAGGTAGTCGCAGGAAGACATCATGCCCAACAGTGACTTGATGGCTTGCACCGTTGCGGATTGCGCCGACGGCAGGCGCTGCACCTTCCCCAGGATAGACGTCACCCTCTCCTCCGAGGGGGTCACCAAGAAAGCGACCACATTGAGACGGGAACCCAGGAATAGAGCATTCTGTGATGACTTGATGCAGGACTTCAGAGAATCTGAGCTCTGTCAGCAGACAAATGGTCTCCGCCGTGTGCCGGTTGCCAGTGTTTGAGAGTGGGAGCGGATGAGCCAATCGTCCAAATAAGGGTAGCTGTTGTTGCCCCTGAGATGAAGATGTGCTGCCACCAGAGCCAAGCACTTTGTGAACACACTTGGCTTGATTTCAGGCCAAAGGGCAGCGCCTTCAACTGATAGTGCCATCTCTGGAACATGACCCGCAGGAACGTCCGATGTTCCGGTGGATGGGAACGTGAAAATAATCGTCTTCCAGATCCAGTGTTGCCAGGAAGTCTCCTTCCTCCAGTTGTCCGAGAATGTGCTGCAAGATGACCCTCAAGAACTTCTGGGACCTTTAAATACTTGTAGAGACATCTCAAGTTCAGTATCGGCTGTCACCCTTCTGACTTCAAACATAGCAGAAGGTATTTGTAGTTCACTCCAGAGCCCCAGAAGCGCTAGGGGACGAGCTCTATCGCCCCCTTTCTTAAAATGGCCTGAACCTTCGGCAGCAGCTGGGCCATGTGTAGTTCTTGACGCACCACACCACAAGAGGAATGCAAGGACTCCTGTGTTGGAATTCTGATGAAGAACATCCAGCACCCATTTGTCAGTGATGATGTTGTTTCACTTGTCGACAAAGTTTGCAAGCCGGCCGTCCACTGGGGTTCGAAAGTGGGGGCCCAGATCGGTGGCTGGTTCAGGCTTGCTTTGGCGTCTGCGTCCTGTGGGCAACAAGGCTGGCCTCTGCTGCTGAAGGCTTGTGAGTGACATCTGTAGGCCTCTTGGGTGGTAGAGTGTGAGGGCTGGCAATAGGGTGAAGAGTATCCCTTGGATGATCTGCCTGATTTCCCCCTTTAGGAATGAAAGGACAATGATCTTCTCTGCTTCAATGTCCCCAGGGACCGGGCAGTCTCTGCGTCGGTCTTAATCGATTGGAGCGTCTCGTTTACTGCCTTTCCGAACACATTTTTTCTGTCGAAAGGCATATCTACCACATTGGACTGCATGTCCACCCTGAAGTCCATAGCCTACAGCCAACCTTGGCGTCACAAGGCTAATCTGTTGCCCATCTGGCAGAAGCCAGAATCTGCAATATACAGTGCCACCTTGATGGCATGTTTCCGAGGCCACCTCACCTTCCTGGAATAGGGCCGGGGCATCCGCCTTCTTGTCCTCTGGTAGGAAATCCAGGATCGGACCGAGCTTGTACCAAAGCTGTCAATCATACCGGGACAGGGTGGCCAGGGCGATGGCAGCTTTGATGGTGAAAGCCGCGATGTAAATGATGCTTCCTCACTGCTTCCAGCTCCTTAACCTCCTGGTCCGGAGGCACCATGGACGAGTATGATGGATTCGCTGAGCACTTGCAGGTGGCACAAGACACCACAGAGTCTGGAGAAGGCTACAATCTCAGGCACCTGGGGTCCAAGGCTGGCACCCTATATTTCTTCTCCAGCCTATCTCTTTTGAGAGGGGTGGTGTTCAGCGTCTTCAGCAGCTCTAAACCTTCCTCCCAATCATCGTCCAGCAGCGGAATCCCCTCTTTCAGCCACGCTGCTAACCTGTGGTAACGGTCCTTCCTGGTCTTCGACAGAAAACCATGGCAGATCTTGCATCCCTCCTCATCATGGTCCAGATTCTG
This sequence comes from Ambystoma mexicanum, assembly GCF_040938575.1. Classification (NCBI taxonomy): domain Eukaryota; kingdom Metazoa; phylum Chordata; class Amphibia; order Caudata; family Ambystomatidae; genus Ambystoma; species Ambystoma mexicanum. The sequence continues at coordinate 778,349,455 of NC_090933.1, read as the reverse complement.
GCAATACAGGCACTTGAGGTACCGAACCTCAATATAGATCTTCCACAGGCCACACTTGGCGCAGAGCTTGTAGAGACTCCTCTTCTCCTCCGCCATCGTTGACGTGCGAACTAGGCCCAAGCCTGGGCCTTCGAAAAGTTAGACGAGATGAACCGTAATGGAAGGTGATCTTCGCTGCCGATAGTCGAGCAATGGTTGGAGATGGAACGACGGTCAAAAAAGACTAATTTTGGAGAAAAAACTCCAAATATCAAAAACAGCTCAGAGAGCAATTCGAGAGGACTCCCAACATTGAAACTTGCGGTAAAAATCTGAAGATGGCCACTAGGCATGGAGCTGAGGATTCTCAGCCTGACAATGGGGAATATTCATGCGTATATGAATCCATGCCAGAACCCATGCTGGAGAATACTAAAGACTAAGCAACACTATTGCGTCAATGGTAGTAAAGCTAATCACCTTCTGGTGTACACATTCAAAAAATGTAGGATGCACAGCAGCATTTTGGCTCTGCCAGATGGGCATGGCATAATACAACGCACTGACGTGGACAAATTGGGAATATTCCAGACTTATTTCACCTCTATGTTCTCGGAGGATCCCTTGTCGTGGGAGAGGCAAACCGCATATCTGGTAGAAGCACAGGTTCCTCGGCTACCTAAACAGCTAGCTGAATCCCTGGAAGTCCCTATTCTGCCCGGTGAAGTGGAATGGCCTATTAAAACCCTGAAAAACAAGGTGCCGTGGCCTGATGGCTTCACAAAACGTTAGCTCTCTTCTGGTCCCACATTTAACAGCCCAGTTAAATTCATGCTCTGTGTCCGGCAACATTACTCCAAGAAATGTGGATTTTACGACCATACTAATGCCAAAGCCAAGCCAAGACCCTACCTATTGTGATTCATACCGTCCGATCTCTGACAAATAATGAAGCCAAGTTGTTCTCTAAAATTCTGGCTCACCGCATGATGGAGTTTCTGCCGAGTATTGACGCGGATTCAACCTGTGTTTATAGTGGAGCGTAGTACTCGGAACAATATTTAGAGAGTTCTCAATCTGATTGAATGTAGCCACAAGCCAGGGATGGAACTACAGGGGAGCAGGTTTGGGCTCTAGAGTTGAACACTCCTGTGCTGAGCTCTGTGGTAGGTTTGCTGTTTTTCAATGGTGCCGTGCAAGATCACAGGATGGAAGGGGTTAGCTCAGTGCCTCTTGTAGAGAAAGTGCAGAAAGTCCTGGTTACCTTGCAGCGGATGGTTTGTTTTTAAAATTCTCACCTGGTTTGCATTGTCTCAAAATGTGTTTCTTTGATTGTCCATAGTGTAGACGCATAGTCTTGGCATTTTTTTCACTGAGAAAGCTGCTACTTTCAAAGAACATTTGTTTTTCAACTCCACCAACTTCTGGCACTGCGAGTCTTGGAAGACTCTTGCCACGTTAATCCGCGCTCGCTTCCTGGAGGAGGCGGAGCCCATCAGCTACCACGTGTGCAGTCACGTGACCTGTTGCCCATCTGAAATTGCAGCCTCATCCACCCTTGCAGTGTTAAGCCCGGCCGCGGAGTAAAGGGCGGTGCAGCTTTTACAAGAACTGTTTTGCTGCCGTTTGGCTCTGAGAGGCTGGGATTTGCAAGCGGAAATCATCGACTCCGGCACGTTGACACACTCGCACAGACACAGAAATCACAAGTAAGTGTACTATTGTGCTAACGTGCAACCGATTGAGAGTGAAGATATAGAAGTATTCAGAGGAAAATCGGTGTTTGGAAGCATGACCCTACCGATAATACATATTTGAAATACCTATTTCCGTGCCACTGTCTAAACACCATAGCATTTTTCTATTCAATAACTGGAGTGCAGTGAAATAGTAAAGCACGTTTCAAGGCAACAAGGATGACGACTAAACAAGGTCCACAGACAAGGACAAAGACTATACAACAGCGACGACAAACAAACCCATGGTCGGTAGCAAAGGCAGGCGCAGAACTCCAAAAGGCCACGATTCGAGTAGATGGGGAGACGGCTGTAGATATTGAAATAGACTCTACAGTGATCAGTGATGACAATACAGGATGTATTCAGCAATCACTGTTGCCCTCTCAAGTAGATTTCACTCCGCTGGGTGACGGGGGAAACCGTGAAGCTACCCCTCCCAATGTACATTCACATCAGAGCGAAATGAACGAAAGAGACAGCAACACAAAACAGCAAACAACGCAAGAACAAAATTTGCACTCGGAGAGTGCTATTGAATTTAATACACCAAAAGAAATATCAAAGGATAGAGGGAACAAATCCAAGGCACAATTATCTTTGTCTGACCTGGTGCAGGTCCCGCAAGACATCAGTGGGGTAGATAAAGTTCAAAGCACAGAGTGCATAGAAGAGTTTGTTACTCCCTTTGAAATCACCGATGTAGACTTACTAGGAGCATTGCACCCTGAGTCAATAATGGAGATCTCTGAAAGCACACAAGTAATGAACACAAAGCAAATAGTACAAACATTTGACATCTCAGACCTAAACCCAGAAGGCACCAACCACGATATTCAAATGGTACTTGAAAAAACTACTGATTGCCTTAGTGGCAAACCAGCACCAACTGTAAATGCCACCCCCATACAAGGGAAAACTTATCTGAAAAGTAGCTTGATAAATGGATCCGAACAGGTATCAGTAATTCTGGACGAGGCAACAGTGGAAGCAATTTCCCAACTTGCTGCCTAGGGAAAACAAGTTCCCAAAGGCTGAGCCCTCCGGGAACAAAAACACAACAAATAAGGATCTCTCTAAACCAAATGGAACATCACATAAAACACAACAGTGCTTAAACACCAAAGAAAATAGCGAGAAACAAGGAAATAAAGTGAGTACACCAAGATGGCACGCGAGGACACCAGTGCTGGAAAAACCAAAACAACGACAACCTATTGAACTGAACACTTCCATGGCGCATATGAATGGAGAATCACCGAACCTACAAACAACGTCGAGGAGGGACTCAAGTGAAGCAGCTACGAAATCAAGCCTTTCGGCAGCAGCTGCTATGCAAATACACAACAATGTACTAGCAGCGTCATCCCTAGCTATGATCCCCTTCGTAAAATTATACGAAAACCTTAATGAAACCATTAAAGACCAAGGGGCAATGTTAACCAACTTAATGGAAAGGACGGAAAAATTGACCGCATTCACATCTTTTCTCCAGAGCCAAATGGAGAAAGAAGCAGACGTATCTGCAAATTGCCAAATGCGCCTTGGTGACCTACCAGCAAGATACCACTGCAATAATGACAACTTGTCCACAGGATTTCTAGAAGCGGTGAAATGGATGAGACACGAGGGACAACATCCTATTTCAGCAACCCTACAAGAAGGATACGGAAAGATCCAGGAAACAAGAGTCAAAAATGATAAGTCACAACAAAATGCATGTGCACCTGGTCGCGAGAGGTCGACTCTAGATTAATTTCAGAATGGGATAAACAGTCGGCAAACAAACAAAGAGAAGAAAAAAGAGGCAGAGGAAACAAGAGCAAATCAGCGTAACACACAAGAACAAACTGAGAAGCAAACACCTGCCCAGAAGACACAAGAACAAGAGAAGGCGTGAAAAACACAGACACAAATGACAGTCATACCATCGCGATGCCGTGAGGAATTGATGGCAGAAACATTCCCAGCTCTCTCTCAAACCAACCCTGGAGAAGTTGCCAAGCAAACAGCCTTTAAAATCTTCACGGGTGGAAGCGAAGAAACAACAAAAGCTCAAAAAAACCAATCTAAAGAAAGTACAACAAACGATGCCCCTAAGGCCCCACTCTTCTCTGTAACTGGCTTGGCTAGAAATAAGTGGAAAAGAACAGCAAATGCAAAAAAATTCATAAGGAACCTGCCATTAACAACTCGACCAGCAATGTTTACACGAACGGAGAAGGCAAATCAAAAATCAATAATGTCATAAAATCAAGTCACTGCCAACAAAATCGAAAATAAGAAACCAAGCAGGAAACGAATGCGAGGAGACACCTCGGGAACAAGCTCAGCGCAAACTATCTCAACTTCGTCAATAGAGCTTTGTAACCTGTCAACATACTTGCATAATAGCGATGGAAATGAAGATGAGGCAGTGTTTGAAAGCGAATGTCAAGACGAGGCTCAACAAAAACAAAACTTCTCAAAAGGTGTTCCAAATCGAAGGCCAAACGAAAGCAATCGAAAGTTTCAAACGACGAAAAACTTAAATTCAGAGAAAGAAGGGAATAGAGCACAAGCTGCAACAAAATTAAATCCAAAATTAACAACAAATCAAAGGAAACAAATTGTTCACTACAGATCAAAAACACAACAGTATCAGAAAAAGGGAAACGTCACACAAACCACAAAGCTTCACCTTCAAAACATCCACACAGACGAACACGAGATGAATTTAAATCGGACGAATGTGCTGAAGCTATTCAAATGTATACCTTCTTTACGGACCATCCATACGGACGACATCAAAATAGTGGAATATGCTTCAGAAAACACCACCGATCAGGTGCTATTGCATATTACCTCAAACGGGGTGCGATCCACATTCTTACATGCCTTAGACAAACGTTTGGCATATGGCTTCGATTTGATGGTGGAACCTCCAGAAAGCTCTGAACATGAAAGAGCCCAACATGACGAGCTGGCCACCCCCTCAACAGAATCCAAAATTAATGCTCTGCGTTACTCACTGGCCAATACTCAAACAAAGCAAGGAACACAAAGACGGTCAAATTAGCAATGACTGAGAAGAAAAGAAGGACAAGGCAACCTCTTATCATGGAACACGCGTGGCTTTGCACACTTGTTTAAAGAATTCCCTGTCCCGTAGGAAAAAACATTACTCATTTGCTTACAAGAAACCTGGTTACGTAAAAAACCATCAAAAGATGGCTTCAGCAGGGGGCGTGGCCAACTGGCCATGGAGTAGGACATGCTCTGGGCTGAGCTCCTGAGAGATCTGTCGTTCATCCGACTAATTACACCTGAAAATTGACCAAAATGCCCATAAATTGAAAAAACGAGCGTCGGAATATACGGATTACAGAAATCTGGAAGAGCGAGTCATTTGCATCGGCGGATCGGGAGTTACATGAACGTTAGTGGGAACAGCCGTCTGGATTTGTTGTCGCCAAGTTGGCGGAGAACAAAGGAAGGGTCGCGTAGCCTGGAGGGACACGAAACCTTCCGTTGCACGGAGCGGGATGAAGACGACTGCCGAGGATTGACCAGTCCCCTCCTACGAGGAATCGTGCTGACAGATCAGCGCTTTCAGGCTCAGACAACTGTAGCGATTGGAAATTGCTACACAGTTGCACAACAAAAGCTCTGGAAGCCGCGCCAGCTCGCGACCGGGTCCTCGATCAGCTGGATTTCGCTGCACCAGGGAACTGCAAATACACCAGCCGCCAGTGGCCAACACACAGATTATGCATGAATACCGAGGAGTTCCTGATATGATATGATATGATATGGTATTTGTAACGCGCCTATACACATGTGTTTCAAGGCGCGACGAGTCAGGGAGGGGGGGACAAGGGGAGACAGACAACGATCTTACTAGGCCAGGTGTCATTCAGATCGCGCAAGTGCAGGGGTGGGGGAGGGGGAAAAGTGCAAGGGGAAGGGGAGGGGGGGAAGTGCAGTACAAGGTAAGTGGCGTAACGTAATAAATAAATAAATAGGGCCAGCTGGTGGCAAGTGTGAGGTAAGTGCAGAACAAGTGCTGGGGGAGGGGGGGGGCTGTAGGGATACAGAGACAGTCCCGCATTGCAAAGGGGTTCCAGGGCATCAGTGCGAGTGGAGAGTGGCAGGGCCCAGGGCCGAGGCCGTTTAGAGTGGTCCAGTTGCAGCATCAGTGCAGTTTCAGTGAGGAATTAAATTAGCTGTTCAGCAGGGGAGAGGGAGAGAGAAAGCAGAAGCAAAGAGGAAGGTTTTGAGGTGCTTCCGGAACCGGAGATGGTTCTCCTCAAGTTTCAGGGAGGCAGGAAGGCTGTTCCAGAGGGAGGCCCCTGCCGCGGAGAGAGATCTACCCCCAGCTCGTTGCTTCGAGAAGCGGCTAACCCTGAGGGAATTGGAGGCGGATGAGCGAAGGGCTCGGGAAGGAAGATATTTGGGAAGAGAGAGTTGAAGGTATTTAGGACCCAGGCCCCAGAAGGCCTTGTGGACAATGCAGAGGGTTTTGAACTTTATCCTCGCAGCCACTGGGAGCCAGTGTAGAGATTTCAGTCCTGGAGAGATACGGTCCCTGGGCTTGAGGCCAAGGACAAGTCTCGCAGTTCTGTTCTGGATGAGTTGCAGAGGGCGGAGAGTGGAGGCAGGCAGATTAAGATAGAGGCTGTTACAGTAGTCCAGCTTCGAGAGAACCAGGGCTCGGGAGACAGTGAGCTTCTGGGGGAAGGAGAGGAAGGGAAGAATACCTCTGAGGAGGTGCAGCTGGTAGTGTGACCTCTTGGCGACGTCAGAAATATGAGGAGAGAAGGAGAGTGTGGAGTCGAAGATGACCCCAAGGTTTTTTGCCTTGCAGGTAGGAGCAGGGAGGGGGCCAAGGGAGGCAGGCCAGAGAGCTACAGGGAAGGAGGGAGTGGGAGTACCGATGAGTAGGATCTCAGTCTTACTGGCATTAAGGCAGAGGTCATTGGCGGCACACCATTCTTGGATAGCAGACAGACAGTCAGAGATGAGGGAAGGAGAGGGGGAGGCTGAGGGTAGCCTGAAGATGAGTTGGGTATCGTCCGCATAGCACTGGAAATTAGGGCAGAGAGCGGCGATGCGGTGGGCAAGGAGTGCCAGATACTGGTTGAACAGCCAGGGAGAGAGATTAGATCCCTGGGGGACACCACAGGTGGAGAAAAAGATGTCGGAGAGGAAGGACCCCAGTTGGACCTGGGAGGGTCGATTTGAAAGGAAAGAGGTCAACCACGGCAGAGCCTGACCAGTGATACCCAGGTTTTCCCGGAGACGGTTGAGCAGGATGGCATGGTTGACAGTGTCAAAGGCAGAGGAGAGATCGAGCAGAATGAGAGCACACGGAGTGTTGGAATCGAGGTTCAAGAGCAGGTCTTCACGGATGTTCAGGAGAGCAGTTTCCGTGCTTCTGGCAGCTCTGAAGCCAGATTGATGGTCATGAAGACTACCAACAGATTCAGCATGGAGGTTAAGCTGGGAGATGGCCAGTTTCTCCAGGAGCTTACCCAGGAAGGGAGTGATGGAGATAGGGCGATAGTTAGCCGGACAGGAGGGGTCGGAAGAGGGTTTCTTGAGAAGAGGGTGCACAAGGGAGTGCTTGAGGGGACCCTCACGTGTATACATGTATCACGAGTGAACAAAGTAATTAACAGTGGGCGCGATATACAGCCGCGGCTCCCTGCCGCTTGCACAAGTTACGGGCTGGACAGTTTATAACTACGAGATCGGGCAGTGGATGTGACATCTGCTGTGTGCTGCGGGAGGCTGCAGGCTATGAAGCTCGGAACACGATCAATGCCAGCTGACCGCACGGGCATGAAGCACGTGACGCGGCCCTTGAAACGAATATAAACAGGGCAAGGTACCATATTGGGGGAAAAAACTACATGTGCAGCTGAAGGCCCCACGCTCAGAGGCGCACACCGGGCGTGTGTGTGAGCAACTGGGCCCTGCAACACGTTGGGCTGCTTTCACAGCGTGAGGGCTTGGTGATCCACAGCGCGGGGAGGAGGCGTCCCATGCCAATTGATCCATCCGCTTGAAACGTTATTGAACAGGACAAAGCACCATATTGAAAAATCTACATGGGCAGCTGAAGGCCCTACGCTCGGTGGCGCACACCAGGCGTGTGTGCAAGCAACTGGGCCCTGCAACACGTCGGGCTGCTTTCCAAGACTTTGGCCCGCGTGTTATGAGGGTTCAGGTACACTGAACAGAGGAGCCCAGGTCGCTTTTACGGCATACGTGGGAGGTCGCAACCCATTTGACTGGCATTTCAATTCGGCGCACTCACACACCAGATAGCCGATAGAAATCCTACCAACTGACAAAACCTTGGTAGTTGACGATAACATTGGCCGGCACTGCACACGAACGGAGGGTACCAACATGGCTGCGAAACCGGCTAAATCCAAGACTAAACAACCTACTATGGAAGTCTTCGCAAAGGCGCAGAGGACCCCTACTATGGGTGCGCAGAGCAAGGATGGGGCTAGTGCAGAGGAAGCCCCGGAGGGAGACAAACAGCAGATCCTGGAGGCGATAACGGAGATGAGCACGAAATGGGGCCTAGCAATGGCAGACTTACGGATTGCCCTGGAAACTAAGATTGACGCGGTGGGGACTGTACTTACTCTGCTGCGGCAAGATGTCAGGACGCTCGCAGACAGGACCAGTGGCTTGGAAAGTGCAGTACAAACCAACACGGAGGTTAGCAGTGGTAATGCCAAAGGAATCCACGTGCTGAAGCAGCAGGTTGCCAACTTGGAAAATAGGGTTGAGGAAGCGGAAGGGAGGGCGAGAAGGAATAATATACGCGTGGTCGGCTTGCCGGAGGGAGCAGAAGGCCAGGACCCTACGAACTACGTTGAAAACATGATCAGTCAAGAGATAGGAGCCGACAAATTATCACAGGGGTTCACGGTGGAATGGGCGCATCGCGCATTGATGAGGAAACCAAGACCTGGGGCCCCACCGAGACCGATCATTGCCACGATCTTGAATTATAGAGACAGGGAAAAGATCCTGGAATTTTTTCGCAAAGGCAGAACAATCGAAAGGGCATCTACTAACGTCACGGCATACCCGGACTATACGATGCTGGTACAGAGGCAGAGATATAACTATGTGGCTGTCAAAAGGAGGCAGATGCGCGATTCAGGCATCAAGTATATGCTCCTGTACCCGGCGAAACTCAAAGTGCTGCACAAGAACAAGGCGCTCTTCTTTGAAACCCCGGAGGATGTGGTGACATGGTTGGATTTGCAGGGTTGCCCTGAGAAAGAGGCGGACGGTGACCGGCGAGGCGGTGATTCCTGAAGGACTTGGCCATTTACACAGGGGGTTAAGTGCGAGGGTGATCTGGTTTGCATTGGGAAACTAGACTGGTTACACATTTATTCACATGCGGGCCTTGGCTCGTAATGGACTAGACTATAGTGTAAATATATTTGGGGTTGTCTAAGCACTAACACAAGGCGTAACGTTCGGCGGAACAGGAGTAACGGAACTGGAGTAATCCTCCCCCAAATAGTGTTAGTTACGTGGCCACTAGGGCCGCTTTATCCTACTGGGCCCTGGACGTAGTGTTAGTCGGGGCTAGATGTGGGAGTGCCTGAGATCCAGGAATGGAGCTGGGCAAAAGTTGAGGGGGGTGTTGTTGGGAGTTGGGGAGGGACGAGTAGCGGGAGGGGAGGGAGGAGGGGAGTTTAGCGTGTACATAGTTCTGGGGAGTTTGGTGTGTTTTTAGTTAAAGGGAGTTGGAATTTGGGAACAAGCTTATGTACAGGAGTGGAGACCTCAGAGTTGGATGTCGCCGGTGGGAGGCGGAGAGAAGCCATGGGTGACCTTAGAATAATAACATGGAATGTGAGAGGGCTAAACAGTTACTTGAAAAGAAATAAGGTTTTGCTCTACCTGCGTAGACAAAAAGTAGACATTGCATTGCTACAGGAGACTCACCTGACATGTGAGAAAGTGGATACGATTGCTAGGAAGTGGAAGGGGGTGATGGTGAGCTCATCCTATTCTGCCTATGCTAGGGGCGTGCTTATTTGGGTGGCGCCGCATGTTCCATTCCAACGGTTACAAGAGGTGGTGGAAGCAGACGGGAGGATGGTCATTTTGAGAGGGCTGGTTGAGAATAGGGAAATAAGCATAGTGAATATATACGCCCCGAACCAGAACACAGCGGCGTACATTAGGACGCTGTGTACTAACGTGAGCAAGTGCGTGGGGAGTGCTGTGATTTGGGGGGGTGGTCTCAACTGCGTACTTGACCCAAGGGTGGACAGGTCGGATGAGAAGATGGATAGACCTGCTCCTGCGGCCAAAGCACTGCAGACTTTGTTGAATGATTTTGGGCTACTGGACGCATGGAGAGCGTGCCACCCCTAGAGGGGCAGTATTCTCATTACTCTGCCCCGCAGCAGCTGCACACAAGGCTAGATTATTTTTTCACTACGCCTGAAGTGCCGCAGAGTTGGTACAAATAGAATATAAAGTAAGGGTTCTCTCGGACAACTCGCCCCTGCTTCTCACTTGGCGATATAGCCCTCTGAGAGCGAGGATTCCAACATGGCGCCTACGAGCGGAGGCATTGAAGGACCCCCTCTTCAGAGAAGACATGAGGGAGGAGATTGTGAATTCTTTTGAGGAGAATACGGGTAGCGTGGACTCCGCGGGTACACTGTGGGAGGCCGTGATGAGGGGGGTAGCTATCGCAAAATCCAAGGGGCTACAAGGTGGCATTTTGGCTGATTTACGGGAGACAGAAGAGAGGCTAGAGGAGGCGTTAAGAGGGGAAGACGACACTAAAGAGAAACTAGAGCTGATGCTTATGCTGCAGCAGAAATGTGCGGAGCAATGGGACAGATTGTGTAACTTGAATTATAGGAAATATGTAGAGAGGCAGCACGCAGGGGGGGATAAACCAGGTCGACTCTTAGCGTGGTTATATAAGAGTGAAAATCCCAGAGTTACGATTAGGACCATCATAAGAGAGGACGGAAGTGTAGCAGATACCCAGGAGGAAGTCAACCAAGAATTTGTAGACTATTACAAGGCATTATATGCAGACCATGGGGGTAACTGCCGAGACACGATAATGGAAACATTGGAGGATATTGGGTTGCCTAAGATAAGCGAGGAAGAGAGAGAAGAGCTAGACGCACTGATCACCCTGGAAGAGCTGGGGGAGGTAGTGAGACGGTTACCCAGTAGCAAGGCGCCAGGGACGGATGGACTCCCGAGTGAATTTTATAAAGTGTATGCGGATGAGATTCTCCCCCCGCTGTTGGAAATGTTGAAGGAAGCATTTGAGACAGGTAGTCTGCCAGAGTCCTTCAGAGAAGCGACCATAATACCGCTACCCAAACCCAATAAGCCGGGGCACAGCTGTAGCTCGTACCGCCCCTTGTCGATGCTTAACCAAGACAGCAAAATATTGACGGCTGTGTTGGCAGATAGATTGAAAAGGGTAATTGGTAGATTAATACACCCTGACCAGACGGGATATGTCCCAAACAGGAACATCTCGAATAATCACAGGCGGCTCCAGCGAATTATTGAAGATAGTAACGAACACACTGGGGAAATGGCAATAGTGTCCTTAGATGCAATAAAGGCCTTTGATTCGGTTAAGTGGCCATGGTTGATGGCAGCCCTAGAAGGGTATGGGCTGGGACCGGGATATGTACGATGGGCGCAGATCTTGTATCGGGAACCGCTGGCCAGGGTTAAGACAGGGTCGGTGATATCGGAAAGGTGGCAGCTCGGCCGGGGTACCAGACAGGGTTGTCCGTGGTCCCCTATGCTCTATATACTGGCCCTGGAGGAGCCTCTAGCGATTTACCTAAGACAACAGTATGATGCAATAGGCATTGAAGTGAAAGGGGAAAAACATTTAATTTCTTTATATGCAGACGACATGTTGCTGTACTTGAGGTGCCTGGAAGAAAATCTTCAATATATTTTGGAGGTAATGGATAGATATTCGGGTCTTTCTGGAATAGCGGTGAACCCCCAGAAGTCGAGCATGTTCCCGCTGGGCAGGTATACGGGAATTCCGTTGGAGAGGTTACCTGTACTACCGGTACTACCGGTACCATGATATGTTCCGATACTTAGGGATAGACATTTACCACACCGTGGAAGAAGAGCATAGGCATAACACTGAGGTGGCTCTGGAAAAGATTGGAAATTGCATGCGGTTTTGGGTGAGGTTGCCCTTAGCTATGATGGGGAGGGGAGCAATGCTCAAGATGGTGGTCCTGCCTAGGCTCCTGCACTACTTTGCGAACATCCCATATCTGATCCCCAAGAAGTTCTTCAACAAGCTCAATGGCAATAGGGATTTTTTGTGGCATGGCACACGGAGCAGAGTGGCATTATGGAAGTTACAGAACTTCCATGAGAGAGCGGGGATAAAATTGCCCAACTACGAGGTGTATTATGTGGCAAGCCAACTGCAGTATGTTGCTAAATGGCTTTCTGATGACGAAACCTCTGAAACCAGGTTGTTTGGTAAAGATTGCACACCCTTTTACTTGAAAGAAATGATGTGGGCACCCAGAGCAGAACTGAAAGGGCGTCCCAGGATGATGCTGCTGGGGTGGAAGATGTGGCGCAGAGCGTGCACGATCTTGGAAAATACAACTCCATGCTCTCCGCAGATGCCGTTGGTTGCATTAACGGGGGCGGATGTACAGTTAAGGAAGATAATCAGGAACCACTGGGAGCCGGTGGGGCTTGTAACCAGGGGAGATATTTGGCAGGAGGGTTCAATTGTTGCCTTTGAGGAGTTGCAGGATGTTTCTGGGTTGCATTCGGGTCAGTATATCGCATACTATAGAATGGTGAAAAGAGTTAAAGAAATGTGGCCTGAAACCGTGCTGGAGGGAGAGCCAGACGTCATATTAGACACGATCTACGACATAGCGGAAGGGGGGCAAGAGATATCTAGATTATCTGAGATGCTGATGCAAAGAGTGGGGAAAGAGGTCACCCAACTGAGACTGGATTGGGAAACGGAAGTGGGGGCCCCAATGGAAGACGGGATGTGGGAACGGGTACAAGGGTATCATAAGAAGGTATCTAGAAATGCTAGGTTAAAACAGATACAACTGTATGTCACGCACAGGGCATATATGACACCCCAAAGAATATCGAAGTTCGCGAATGTGGGTCGGCAGGCATGCCCCAATTGTGACGAGGAGAATGCGGGCATGGTACACATGTTCTGGGCGTGCCCGGTCATCGCAGGCTAATGGAGCGAGGTGGAACGTAAATTGGCCGAGAAGGAGGTCAAGATTGTAATAGACACGGTGTGGGCCTGTTTGTTAGGGGAGTTCCCAAGACCTAAGAAGCTAGCACATGTGAGCAAACTGAAAGACTTAGCATACGTGCTGGCAAAAAGGAGAATAGCCATGGGATGGAAGACATGTCATAGACCTCGGGTGGAGGTGTGGTGGAAGGACTTGCAGAAATGGGCGGAGGCGGAAAGTATGGTATGGCAGGAGGCAAGCAGTGTTGGGGGATAGGAGGGAACAGAGTCCCTGATGGCCTGGAAATTACTAATAGCGGAACTGTTTGGGTCAATTCCAGACCCAGGTGAATCCACAGAGTAGGAGTGTCCGCCACAGGGTGCAGATATGGACTGTGAAGAGGGTTAGGCTCGGTCTGGGGGGGTGGGGAGGAGGGCGCCGGACATTAATGTGAAATGTCCTGATGACACATGCTCTGCCTGTTTGGTTTGTATTATTTTGTTGGATTTAATAAAAAACTTAAAAAATAAAAATAAAAAAAAAGATGGCTTCAGCACCTTCCTTAATCCCGCTGGCAAAAATAGAACTGGCCACCTCTTCTCGGGACTTTTAACGATGATCAGAATTAATGAAGGGTGGACACCAGTACAATCACAAAATCCAAACCCCTTTGTGCAAGGAACACTAATAAAATACAATCTGCCAAACAAAGGGCAATGTGAACACATGTGAATAATTAACTGTTACTGGAATCCAGCCAAGATCGCAACTGACAAATTCAGAGTCAGTGATGGGGCTCATAGATAATGTCATTTTAAATTACAGGAACGCATGGATCACCTGCTGTTGAGATTTAAACTGTGCATGGTTTAAATGGGATCCAATCTCAGAAACAAATCTAAGAATCCCAAAAAACCAGCTATGTAGAAGAGCGAATGCCTGGCAAGTCATGATGGCAAATCGAAATTTGCGCATGATTAACGGAAACATCAAAGGAGACATCCCGGCAAAATGTACTTGAAGAGGTATCTATAAAGGTGCAGCCAAAACTATGTCTGGACGTCTGGAGACATGTATGGGAAACTAATCGATATGGAAGTGATCAGAACAAGAAACAGTGATCACGAGATGATACGCCTAAATTGGCGGGCTTTTTGGAACAAGAGTGAGCCAAGTACAACAGCCCTGGTAACAGTAAACTCGACTGGAAACAGACTGAGAATAAACGGCCCGCAAATACGGCAAGTTACTGAAAAATTCTGTGGAAACGAGGATCAAAAAACATGTGAATATGCCCCATTGCTATCAAACCTCGTAAAAAACCATTTATGCACAGCCAGTAAAGCACACAAACACAACTTCAGCAAAGTGCTTCAAGACGCTAAAAAAGCACTAAGAAGCGATGTGAGACAGTTGAAAAAAAATCACAAAGCGGATGACGCTCGAGAAAGGGTAAAAACACGGCGCCAACAATATAGGAATTGGGTAAAATCACAGAAGGCAATCATTGAGCAAGATCGTGCGGAAAACATAATGAAATTCATGATAAAGAAAAATTCCAGAGACATATGGTCAATACTAAATGCTGGAAATTTGAAATGCCAGCCAACAGTTGTAAATGGCCTAGCAGAAAACATTTGGGTCGAACATTTCGTAAATATATATAAAGACCCCAGTGGGAACCACCAATAGAACTCAACACTGGAATGATGGACTGGGACACAAAAATAGACGCACATGAGATTGCCCATGCAATAACCAAATTAAAAAATTCACGAGCGACGGGCCCAGACTTGATCACAAACATAATGTTAAAACAAAATGTTGCGGAATGGTCAGTCTTCATCCTCTTTACTCGACTAGCCTCAACTAAGCAAATACCCGAGTCTTGGCTAAAAGCCATAGTGGTGCCGATCTATAAAAAGGGCGATCAGGACGATCCAAACAACTATCGTCGAATCGCCCTTTTAGACACCATAGGTAAAGTCTGCGGATCGTTCTTGAGGAAGAAACTTGCAAAATGGGCAAATGAAGAAATGATCGCAGACCCAAGACAAACGGGATTCACCGCTGGCGTCGGAGTCGATGCAAATCTTTGCATTTTAAGTATACTAAAAATGGAAACCATCAAATCGGGTCAACGGAGGTTTCTAGCCTTTATCGACATGAAACAGGCTTTTGACGGAATAAATCATGGTAGGCTATGGCAAAAACTTACTTCTTGGGGATGCCCGGTTAATCTACTTGAACCCATCATAGCACTTCACACTAATACATCAATACGTGTGCGACTCAGCAATAATGGAGAACTATCAGAAACCATCCAAACCGAGAAGGGAGTAAAACAAGGGTGCCCTCTTGCACCAGAGCTATTTAAATTGTTTATAGCAGATCTGCCAACTTATTTGAGAGACTTCAACTCATTTCCTCCAAAACTGAATAATATACCAATTTCCTGCATATCATATGCCGACGACTTGGTAATATTAGATTTTACACAAGT
Organism: Ambystoma mexicanum; assembly: GCF_040938575.1. Lineage (NCBI taxonomy): Eukaryota > Metazoa > Chordata > Amphibia > Caudata > Ambystomatidae > Ambystoma > Ambystoma mexicanum. The sequence goes on along the minus strand of NC_090933.1, from coordinate 778,333,967 downwards.
CGGCCTCCAACGACTGCTAAATAAACTGCATGAATATTTGACAATGAACAACCTCGAAATAAACACGGCCAAAACAAAGATACTAGCAATAGGCTCTAAAGGAAACAAGAAAGATCGAGACTTTTCGTGGTCAATAAATGGTGAAAAGATAGAAAGGGTAACTTCCATAAAATATTTAGGTATACACTTCAATAATTCTATCAGCGAAGGACCATGGATTGAAGATCTAAAAAACTGTATGAAAAAGCTGGCGCTACAAGGAGCAAAACTAGAGAAAGAACATGGTAAATTCTCGCTGGCTCCGGTCATACTGTTTTATACACAAAAAGTGGTACCAACAATAACCTTCGGTGCGGAAGCTGGGTGGAATATCTCAGAAACAACATGGCACTTGCTGGAAAGCATTTTCTGGCATAGAGTGTTGAATCTACCTAGACATGTCCCAGCTGCCGCAGTAAGGCATGAACTATCACTGAACTCGTTACATTCGAAAGTTATATGGAAATCGCTTATAACATGGAGGAAAATGAACCTAAATCCTGCAATTCCAGCATACGAGATCTTCAAGAAGAAAACTAATCTAATAACTGAATGGAACTCTAAACTAATGGAACTGCAAAATACACCTCAAATAGCGAAAAAAAAAGTTCGAACGATGGTCCTGGATTATTAACAAAGAAATACGAGATTCATACAAATCAATGGCAAGTCTAGGGCCAATTGAAAACAAATTAAACACGCCAGCGCGATTTCTGACACGATGCCCTTCAAAGCACTATCGTATGCAGTTTTTGAGATTGAAATTAAACGTACTAAGAACAAAAGAAACATTATGGAGACAAAAAGATATAATAATAAAGGACAGTTTCTGCAGATTTTGTAACAATGGGATTGAAACCATTAAACATCTTATTACAGAGTGTACAGGAACAATCGCTCAGCGTAAAATACACCTGGCAAAGTTCACTCCGTTCAGCAACAACATCGAAAGATGGTGGAAAAACCTGTTATCGGGCGTAAACACACAACTAGTCTGCACAGTAATAGATTATATGGACATGCTGTTGCTAAATCAGGAACCTCGGAAATAGACTAGAGAGTTGGCAAATTGTAACCAAAAGCAAAACAAGAACGAGGATGAAGGGTGGGAAAAAATTGGAAATTTAACAAAAATGTTGTCATAAAATATGTATAAAACTGTAGTTTTACAATAAAAAAATAAAAAAATAGTCTTAAAAGGTGGTCAGACGACACGTGTTTCGACCCTGCAGGGTCCTTCTCAAGGCAAGTTAGGAATGGTTGGTCTGGAGGATATCCCAATGAGTTCAAGGGATGCCAAGTGGCAAATGGTTCTGGTACGAGTGCGGTCAATGTTCCTGGCTGTTGCCGTGTTCCTACAGGTATGCTGTGTTCTACAGAGCATAAGTGGAGGAACAAAGCAACAGCCAGGAACGGTATCTAGTCCATTCATCTAAACCCATTCCATTGAAATGTTTCCATCTAAAAAATGCCCATCTAATACATGTTTTTGGGGGGTGAAGGGTTAATTTTTGTTCAGGTGCATTTTAAAGGGTAAAAAATGGGGGTTTGTGTGGGGGACCCCCCCTAAAAAAAAAAATGTAAAAATGCATTAGATGAACATTTTTTATATGGAAAAATTTCGATGGAATTGCATTAGATGCAATGGGTTTAGATGAAATGTCCATAAACTGCCAGGAACACTGACCGCACTCGTACTAGAACCATTTGCTACTTGGCATCCCTTGAACTCATTGGGACAATATCCCAGAGACCAACAATTCCTAACTTGCCTTGAGAAGAACCCTCCGGGGTCGAAACACGTGTCGGCTGACCACCTTTTTAGACTATGCATCTACACTATGGACAATAAAAGAAACACATTTTGAGACACTGCAAACCAGCATGAGAATCTTCTTATTTACAAGGATCAAAACAAACCGTCCGCTGCAAGGTAACCTGGACTTTCTGCAGGGACGGAACTAGGTGTCACAACTCTAGATGCCCATGAGGCATTTGATTGAGTGGATTGGGGGTATATTTGTCAGACTCTCTGGGCTTTTGGCTTTGGGCCTAATTTTAGTGAGTTGGTCCTGGCCAACTACCACACCCAGTCAACGTCTATCAGGGTTAATGGCCAATATACTCAGAACCAGGCCATTTCCCGGAGTACTAGGCAGGAATGCCCCTGGTCACTTCTCATATTCGCGCTGACCATGAAGCCATTTGTGTGCCGAATCAAAAATAATGTATGTCGAGGGGGTTATGGTAGGCGACGTAGAATACAAGATTTTTCTGTACGCCAATGACGTCCTGGTGACGCTTCGGAATTCATGTGCCTCCTTGGAAGTACTGCTTACAGAGATGGACGGATTTGGAGTGGTCTCAGGCTTCAGGCTTAAAGGAATGGTTTGGTCAGAAATATTATTGTCCCTATGGTTCGGCCATGTGCTTTTAACCATAATTCGATCGATAAGTACAAACATTTCCTATGCACCTTACCCAAGTTTTCGTCTCTTGAACACAAGCAAAATCAGGCACCAGGGCGCGGCCATTTTGTGATAATCTTATCACTTGCCGCGTCGCCCTGGGTGACCTACGTTTGCGGCAGTACATCATATCCCCCGCCCCTGAGCCTGACATCACCAAATCATTTATATTCTCCGCCTCTCTCCGTGACGTTGCTGGGCAGCGTAGCCAAACACGCCCAGTCGTCACCTACGCAACTAGACGCGGAACCAAGAAAACAACACACATCGTCTCACAGCACAGCGCGTCACAATTAGGAATATGAAACTGTACTTTAAAAGGAAAAAGCAAGACTGTACAATTGCTAAAGTACATTTATTTCACATTAATTGATTCGATAACATTCAGCGTCTGACATAAACTTAGAAATTGGAAAATGTTTTCTTTGCTCTCGTTCCACAAATCCGCAAATGTTTATTGTGAGTCACACGCTATTCCTTTTGGGTGCACAGGGTGTTCGTTTTGTCTAAATGAAGCACTTCAGTCGCTCGGTGAATTGCAAGGCTGGTGCATCAACTTCGCACTAGACCACCGTAAACGTTATGTTGCTCCTAATCGTCGGTACTGCGTACGGACAGATTGGAACTTGTCTATCGTCCCAAAATATGGTTAAGTAGATCCAGTGATTGACATGTAGCTGCAGCTGGTGGTTGAAGAAGCCATCGGTCGGGGTCTGGAATAGATGACAATTGTAGAACGGCACAATGTACCTGTTTACAAAAGATAAAAATCGAAATGTGTCTCAGTAGCCGATCTTTATTACAATTAATGATTTTCTTTATTAGCGCAGAGGTGATACAATGTGAACCGAGAGAATACAACGTGGAATATCAAAGTACTCTGCAATTTGCTTCCGAGGCTAGTGCGATCGAGAATGTTGAGCTCTAAACGTAATGCGTAAACTGGGGCAAGAATTTGAGGTGCAAAAACAATGTAATGATTTATTAGCGTAGAGCCAGGGAGAAACGAGTGGTGGTCTACATGCATCTCGGTGCTGGCCTGCCCATGTGCCCGGTAGATAGCCCAGCACACAAAGGTTGTACTAGCACTTCATTGCAATATACCACACAGAACGAACAAGTACAATGTGACCCAGCAATAATGGTCAGCTATTCGTATTTCGACTAGTTCTGGTATGAAATCGTCTAAAGAGAAACTTACATTATATTCAGCATTTCCATTCTCTTGGCGCTTTGCAGACCGTAATGCAGACCTCCTCCGTTCGTGTCAATGATTTCTCATAAAGTGAACTTATATGTAACTAGGTGCAGTTTCAGAATGGGCAACCTTATCACATCATACGTTATCACACCCCCCCCCCTTCAATTCAATCCCTTTCGGAATGGTCCCTGCCTCTCAAGGTCAAAAAACAATACAACCTTATACTGTTCGCTGGAAGCGTGGTCCTCCCATCTCCCAAGCAAAAATTCAAAGCTGGTGACCTTCACTTAAAATGAACATACATTCTTACTTTGCAACATCCCGTGCCAACTCATCCATGATAACATGAATTTTGAAGCACAGGGAATTTTGTGGCTGTTACTGCTCGTTTTTCATGGCACTGCTGAGCTGTAGGGGAAAAATTGACAACGACAGAATGCCCCCTATTCCGAAATTATAGTCGATGTAACACATAAAATGAGTCAAAATGTGTGTAGTGATAGGCCCACCTCTGCTTATCTCATGGCCTCCTACCCCATGGCATGTTTTCACAGTCAGTACTTCTTGCTTACCTAGAATGTTTTGTGGCCTAGGTCTAATCCCTTCTGTAGGACGAGCATGCAAGTCAACCACCAAAACCCAAATATTCTTAAACACTGTTACCCATTGGTCATTAACACGAAAAATGAAGGTTCCACAGTATCTCGACTGTGAAATGTGAAAGCAATCTTAATAGTTGTAATATATTTTTAGAAAAGCACTGAGAGGATAAATTTCAAAAGAGAAATTGCATACTTTATTTGTACAGTTTATAGAAAAATGTTTTGAAAAACTAAAAACAGACGGTAATCATTTCAACCATGATTTGAACGATTTAACAAGCTCTGCTTTGGGTGGACATAGCACGCTGGCAATGTTTTGTGGCAATGTATGTGTGCTCTGAACAGTTTTGTGCGCGATTCCATGAGTATGCATCTCGGCGACATTTACAATAAGATCTTTCACAAAATCGAATTCCATTTTCTCATATACTGGTTTGACAACACATTTTTTTCTTCTTTTCGTAAAGACCATAGTGTAGCGAAGCATCCCTAAGTTTCCTGCAGTCCTAGATTGTTCCCGGCCTACATTCTCGTTATGCGCCAATACTGCAAGTAAAGTCTGACATTTCATCCCTTGGAATGCCAAAATGCAATCTCTTTGGTCTGTACTTCAGGCACATATTGTGGAACACCTCCAAATCTCCTGTGTGGCAGAATTCTGTGAGTCCCTTAAGATCTCTTGATAGATTTTTATCAAACACAATCTTCTCAAGGGCTTTGTGTGGAGGTGAAGATGGGATCAACCACTTCTTCTTCCGTGCCTGCTCTGGGGACAAAGGGCCATGTTCACATTGGTGGAAATGTTGGTTTTCTGTTCAGTGGGGAACGTTGGAACAGTGGTGCATTAGTGACCGCCATTTTTCCAGTAGAATCAGTAGAATTTCCACAGACCCATCACATGTTTTTGAGCTCCACCACAGATGGTTGCTGAAAGACTGGGACCATTGCGAAATACCTTCCAAACCTTTTTTTTCCCCTGCAGCCGAGATTTTTTTGATTGATTTGGCAACATGCCATACATCAAATTGATGTTTAATATTTGGATACTGCTCTCTCATTGTCTTGGCTTTTGAAACGTGTCTGTCCGTGGCTATGAGGTCGATTTGCATTCCCCTCGATTGTAGATCTTCCATTGATTTTATAAAACCAAGTTTCTCCATGGCCACCGAGGATTTACATTGGGACACCTGCACGACCACCGAACTCACAATTTTCTTACTTTCCATGTCCTGAAGATGGTAAGTGCAGTACTTAGCAGAAAATCCGGGGTTGTCACACTGTCCATCGCTGGCTAGCCTGAATCGTGTGTCGGGGAATGTACTTTGAATAGCCAATTGTTCAATTTTCCAAGCACCATAATCACGTTGGTATTTGTAGTATTGCGTTTTAGAAATGAAATGGAGTCCCACAAACTGAAAGAAACTGGATAACTTCATGAAACTAGAACCACTGAAAAGCAAAGCTGCTGCACACAGTAGATTGCCAGCTGGCAGTTTCCCCAGCATCGGTTGAGCGGACCATGAAAAGGCTTTATTTGACTTTTCACAGGTGGCATGTATTTTGAGGTTACTGCCTTGTGTTAGACGAGTCATGCTCACCAACGGCTTTCCACATACTTCCCCTCCCACCGAATGCACACATTTCAGCATCTGTATAATCTCCATCAAGCTGCTGTCGAATACTATGTATTTGGCCTCTTTTATTATACTGTCATCTGGCAACAATGTGGTTTCGGACTGAACTGTTGTGGACATATCAGCCAAACCGGACATATTATAGTCGATATCTTTGTCTGTTTCGTCGGTCAATAGTGTTGATGCTTCAGTTTCTGTCATTTCAACATCTGTTACTTGACGATGGATAGGAGAAAACATCAATGTGGAGTGTTTTTGGAGGGCATATTTTTTGGCGGGTGTCGATTGTGTCAAGTGCTCATCTAGTAATGTTAAACTATCATCTATAAATTCAATTTCACCTTCCTCTGGCGGAGCAGGCGCATGAGCAGAGCAATGGTCCAAGAACACTTTGCTGGAATCACCGGTCATATTAGATTAATTTTCTGCACATTGGACATAGGCATCTCGAGTGTGAACACGACACGCCTCAATGAATAGTTCCTCCATGGTGAAATCAGTTTGGCAAGCAGCATCTGTCATTTGTATCGCTGTCTGTGTCTGCATAGTCCGTACTCCTTCGGGCAACTACAGGACAGATAGGAAAAGGGATGTTCAGTGTAAATCCAACATACAGTGTTGTACAATTTACATTAAAAAAAGCTTATAATGAAGGCCTTAGCACAAAACTATTGCCAACAATATAAAGTGTTTATAACTAACCTTATTTTTATTTCTTTTCTTTGAAACCTTCTTTACTCTAACATCAGCAAACTGGCGCACCGACTCAGATCCACGTTCCTCTGGTTCAATATACAGATCTAGTATACATCCCTACAAAAAATAGTATCCATTTAAAATAATTCATTGGCATTACACATATCATTAGACCGACTTTCTTTCATTAGATGGTACTGTCAGTACGCATACCTCTGGCTCCGGATCAACTGTAAGGTCTGGTTCCGGAACAACTACAAGGGATAATGTAATTGTGGAGGACGCTGCAGCATCTCCTTGAAACACAGTGCTTGCATTAGTAAGGTCGAAAAGATTGGAAACTGGACACACAATTCGGAAAGACGACAAAGGTACATATGAATAATAAAGTAGGAATGAAACATTGTGTAAAACAATTACACAATATGAAAATATGATCAGATTATCTCGTCCTATTGAGCGATGAGGACCCATACACTGGCACCGGATCGACTAAGAGGGATGTTGTATTGTAGTGGACGCTTCAGCATCTCCCTGAAACACAGTACTTGCATTAGTAAGGACAAAATGATTGGAAACGGAACACACAATTTGGAAGACGACAAAGGTACATATCAACAGTAAAGTAGTAATGAAACATTGCGTAAAGCAATGATACGTTGTGAAAATATGATCACATTATCTAGAATTCCGTGCATAAAAACAGTCTGGAACAGAATAGCTAGGTAAGATTACCTGATACGCACTTGAAGTGGTTGATGACTCCCGGCAAGACATGGATGTTGAATCTTGTTCCTTCATATTCGGTGGATAGTCATGGAGTGGTAAAGAGAAAGTATTATTCCATTTAGAAATTCCAACATTACAAAATAGCATGTAAGGAGACTGAATACATTATATAGCATAGTTATCCGTCCTCATAAATCATTTTTCTATGTGGGTTCTACAAAACAAAGACTGATGTTTAGCAAAATAGTCATTATTTCAACAGCTATTCAATCACATAAATATGGAAAGTACTATAATTGACATTTACACCAAAAATACAGGCGTAAAGCTAAATCCGGAAGCGTGACACACCTGTGGCGGCATTTTCATGAATAAAGTCGGAATAGCGTTTGGGAGCAATTTCCGAGTTGTTCTTAGTTGATTCCGCTTTGTGTACAAGGATGTTTCGTACATATCAGGGTCAAAGTGCAGGCTGCAGATGCGGTATTGATGACCCCTCTTGTCCGCCAAGACTTGTTTGACTCTACTTTCAAGCTCTTCCGATGGATATCCGCAATCTCTGACCCATTCTCTTATTCGATCAACAGTTCTAGGGAATACGTGCATTGTAATGCCTTCGGATTTGTCATGCGTCTTCGAAGGGCAACCGAAAATAGAACACTTAGGCATTGTTGTAAATTCTGCAAAATAAAGGTCAACATTATTAGAAAATTATTTTGCATAAACATGTGAAAAAGAATGAATTGGACCATACATTGCTCATTGCACGCTTTCTTTTGGACACCACAGCAAAACCAGTGCAGCGTGTGCGGCTGTATTATGTGATAAATTACAGAAGCGATTCATTGATGTGTTGAAAATCAGAACATGTTACTTGTCCCTTGAATGTACTATCATGCATGAAAAGGAAACATGCTTATATTATAGACACGGTCCGCGATGGATGCAATACGATGCCAATGGACACTGATAAAAATTGATATATCGATAACATAACAAAAAAAACTCAAGTCAATAGCAATGCACTACGGAGTTCGATACTTCGGAATAGATATAAATTTACAAATGAAGGAGATATGATTAGGATACATGCCCTTATCTTGACCAACAAACAGTTGGATTCAGCAAGCACAATAATTAGTGGCAGGAGAACAGGGAGATGTTCACAGGTAGCACACTGACGAGTTCACTCGAATGGGTCACAGAGTAGCACGTTCACGAGTTGACTTGCAGTGCTCAAAGATGTTCTCATGGTGAATATCCAGTGGTTTATAAAGAATAACAAAAAGGGGTGTGTCTGTTCTGTGAATGAATGATGTGTATATGTCGTGGTATTATATGTATTGCAGGGGCACGGCCTGCTTCAGGGGAGGCCTGCCTGGAGACACGGGCTCTGGGGAGGCCATGTAAACAATGGCCCCTGGGGGTAGGATACCTTTTGAAGTGTACATGTTGTTTGGCACCTTGGCCGTTCGCGCCCCTGACAGCACCCCATGGCAGAAAACATCCACTGGTGCGAACTGCCTTTGATAGTGGGGGGTGGGATGGATGGGCCGGGAGGCGTGCAGACAAGGCACCGGAACACTGCTGAATGGAGACACACTTATATGGATTTCAGGGGCACGGTCTGCTTCAGGGGAGGCCTGCCTGGAGACACGGGTCTGGGGAGGCCATGTGAACAATGGCCCCTGGGCGTAGGATACCTTTTGAAGTGTACATGTTGTTTGGCACTTTGGCAGTTCGCGCCCCTGACAGCACCCCATGGCAGCGCACATCCACTGGTGCGAACTGCCTTTGATAGTGGGGGGTGGGATGGATGGGCCGGGAGGCATGCAGACAAGGCACCGGAACACTGCTGAATGGAGACACACTTATGTGGATTGCAGGGGCACGGTCTGCTTCAGGGGAGGCCTGCCTGGAGACACGGGGTCTGGGGAGACCATGTGAACAATGGCCCCTGGGCGTAGGATACCTTTTGAAGTGTACATGTTGTTTGCCACCTTGGCCGTTCGCGCCCCTGACAGCACCCCATGGCAGAGCACATCCACTGGTGCAAACTGCCTTTGATAGTGGGGGGTGGGATGGATGGGCCAGGAGGCGTGCAGACAAGGCACTAGAACACTGCTAAATGGAGACACACTTGATTTGCTTAAAATCTGAAACAACCATTGATAAATATGTTGTGTTTTATTTGGTTTCTTATTTTGATGGCACAAAAATACTAGACATTGTAAAGGTCTGGTTGCAGCTCAGCGAGGGAAAATCCCCTGTACTGACCGCTGTAACTGGGGAAAGTTTGTCTAATGGCGCCAACGACACAGGCAGGTATTACTCGTCGAACGCGGTGTCCAAGCCTCCCATGAAGCCACCATGTGTACGAACGATAGGCCACCAGCCGGTACCACCTATGAAAGAGAAAGATACAATCTGTTTTTAAATGACCAATATAAGTGTATTAAACCTTAGTTGTCAATGACAATTCTTGTATGCGATGGCATTATTGCCAGGACAAATGCGAACTAGACATATATTGAACGACTTTTATGCGACTGTTACTAGAGAATTGCAAGACTAAACGGATATGACAATGATATCTTGAAGTTACGAGAATATAGGGGACAACCGTGAAATAGTTGTGGCCTAACTGACATCACAACCAGACTATACTTACTCGTTACTTGGACTACGAGGGCGAAGCACCACCAAAATCCTCAACACAGACCGTGTGAGACAGACTGCCGTGAAGTCTGGCAGCTCGGTAACGTATTGTGGCTGTGGATCGCCTTGCGATATGTAGGACAAGCATCCAGAGTTTTCTCGGCAGCAGCAGTTCCACACCTCGGTTGGCATTAGCACGCACCGATTGCAGGTACACCAGGTGGAAACACCGTCCTTGCGACTAGGCCCAGGCTCTTCATCTGTTGAAATGTCTGCCCAACTGTTGTCCAAATCCCCATTGTTTACAGAGATTGCTCTTTCCAGTAATTCCTCCTCGGAATACTCGGGACACGTACAGGTAGGGCATTATTGTTGCCATTGTGTGGTAAAGAAACAAAAATAATTTATAGCGGTCGTACTGGTATCTGTTCACACGGGCTACAAGCAACAAAGGTAGCTGACCTGAGCACAGAAACGAGTCACAGAATACTCAAAGAAATACAGCGAGAGGAATGGAAAAGAAAATCTGCTGTTGTGTGTTGTGAAACGCTCTGTTTATAATTATCGAGGAAAGAGGCTTCCTGCCGTTTCCATGGTAACACGTCATTAGCTGAGGCGCAGACAATGTTTACACAAGACGTTCTTTGGCGTTGTGAAATGGGCGGTATGCATCTTGTGATGTCAGGCTCAGTGGCGGGGATATGATTTAGTGCTGCAAACGCAGGTCACCCAGGGCGATGCGGCAAGTGATAAGATTATCACAAAATGGCCACGCCCTGCTGCCTGATTTTGCTTGTGTTCAAGAAAACTCAGGTAAGGTGCATAGGAAATGTTTGTACGATCGATTGAATTATGGTTACAAGCACATGGCCAACCCATAGGGACAATAATATTTTTTGACCAAACTATTCCTTTAATTACAACAAATCACGTGGCCTTGACGTATTGGTTTCACCTCAAGGCTGATTGCGCTCTGGGGAAGTTTGTCCCATACAATGGAGCCAGGAAGCCATTCCCTACCTGGGGGTGCAGATCCCAGGGGTGGTAACTAGCGCCTACCAGTGGAACTTTCCTCCACTGTTTATGGAACTAGCTGAACATCAGGACAGGTGGGGTGGGCAAGAAATCTCTTGGTTCGGCAGAATTACAGCTGTGTAAATGAACCTGGTTCCCAGATGTTTATACTACTTCTCAGCTCTGAAGCACGGAACTCCAGAGAGATCCTGTTGAGGTAATTGCGGAATGGGGGTGCCTGATATTTACTGGTATAATTTAGCAGCAAAGATCTCTCAGACTATGACCTCCAAACGATACCCTTGTCTCAAACCCCTTATGTCGACTGACTTGGGTGGAGTATGTCACTCACTGTATCTTCAAGAAAAAACACTATCTGTTACCTGAGGAGGGCTCTTCGTCGGTGGGGGATATCACTGGGAACGGGCCCTCTTGCACCTATTTGGAACAAACTTGCCTTCCAACTGAGCATAGAAACGGGGCGTTTGGTGTCTGGATCGCGGGGGTATTTAAACGCTACTACAGCTTTATAAGAAGGGGAATCCATTATCCTTTAATAGTGCCTTGAGGAACTGGACTTGACTAGCCTATGGGCTAACTCAGCTAATTTTCCCCGTTCGTCCACGATTCCGTCCCACTCAAGGGATCAAACATAGCATCTTATGTTCATGTACATCCATTTAGTGCATTCTCTTAACAGTCCCGGCCACACTGCCTTGCCAATTTATGTAACGTTCTCGTTTTCCCTTTGTGCTCGTTCTCTATACTTCATTATCATCTCGCATCAGGCGCTTAGCTTCATGTGACCCACCATCATAATGCACACCCAGCCTGGGGTTCTACCCTCTCCCGCCCCTCCTCAGTTCTCCTCAGGCTGAGACTTCTTGATCCACCTTCCCATCCCCATTCCCATCATTCCGACTCTCTGCCTCCAACATATTCCGGATAAGCGGATTTAATTGCAGCACAACCTAGCTCCTCTCCTGTTGACTCTTTTCCATTGCCCTGTGCCATACCACTGTCTCCGCCATCACCCATCTGCATAGGTCCTCCCACCATGCTTCTACCCTAGGACCTTGTGCCTGTTTCCAGGCCATGGCTACCTGTCTTTTGGCCAATATACATATAAAGTTTTTCATTTTTGTCATATATGCTCCTCCTCTTTTGCCCTTTTTAACCCTTGGGAACAATCTCTGTAGGTACACCTCTGGTGGCCACCCTCTCATGTCCACCCTACCCCTGGCCGCCCTAGCCACAATTCCTGTCCAGAACTTCTGAATAACTGGGCAAGTCCAGAACATATGAAACATTACTGCCTCCTCTGCTGAGCATCTCAGGCACCTTTGCTTGTCCGCCCCTCGGATGTGTGTTCTCTGGTGCAGCATCATGTATGCTCGGTGTGTGACGTACAATTGGATCAGCCTAAACCTGATGTTCCTAGACACCTTCTTTGTATAGTATAGTACATTTCCCCATTCCGTATCCATAAAGCATCTGCCCAAGTGTCCTTCCCACCCCGTTCTAACCTTGGTTAGCTTCTGCACTCGGTTGTCCATCAGCAGCTCGTATACCCTAGAAACCCTGTCACCTCCCTCCGTGAGATCATACAGGGTCGCTAATGTGTCATCTTGCTCTATCTTTGTTTGGGCCGCGGGCCATCTCCTTACAATTTCCTTCACCACGCACAAGTATGTTAAGAAATGACCTGTTGGCATCTCATATTCCTCCATCAGGGTCTCAAATTCCCGTAGCCTCCCCTCTTCCATTAAATGCCCTACCATTACTACCCCCCTTACTTCCCAGTGGGTTATAACTGCCTCCCTCATTCCCAGACACTTATTTACCAGCCCGGGTAGTGGAATATATGCAGAATTGGGATCTGCCACCCCCAACCAACTTCCATGTTCTTTTCCAGATCTTCCTTCCATGAGACACCAGATGAGGCGTGTTTCTGAGATTCTCTTCCTCCACCCACAGTATCTCCCTTAAATAAAGTGGTTCCACCCACGGTTGGAGTAATTGCGTGTGCACCGTAGGTTCATCCTCCATCCATCCAATGACAAACTGTAGCTTTCCCGCCAAGTAGAACACCTCGAAATTTGGCACCTTTATCCCCCCTCTGGCCTGGTTACCTTGAAGTGTTTTCAAGGCTATCCTGCATCTCTTGCCCATCCACAAAAAAGCTCTAAGAGCACTATCAATCTTACGGAAAAAGGTCCCAGGTACATTGTATGGGATATTCTCTAAATGATGCAACAGCCTGGGCAGTGCCACCATTTTAATCAATGCTGCTCTGCCTACCATTGACAGCGGCAAGTCTTTCCAAAACTCCATGCTCTTCTCGAGGCCCTCCCATACTCTCTGCGTGTTCCGTGCATGTGTGTCTGTAATGGCATGGCATATTTCCAATACCAAGTAAATGAACATCTGAGGTGTCCATTGTATGCCCAGATCTGGAAGCTGGTGCGCATCCAGAATCTGCATGGCCCACAGTGGGAATAAGATGGATTTATCCCTGCTAACCTTAATCCCTGAAAGCTCTGCATATCTATCCAACACTTCTATAACATAAGGTAAGTTGCCCCTTGATCTACTGAGATACAGCAGCATGTCGTCCGCATAGAGCAATATGACATGCCTCGCCCCTTTCAGAGATATGCCGGTGTCCCTATATTCCCAGCGCAAATATACTGCCAATTGTTCTAGAGCGAAAATGAACGAGATGGGGGACAGGGGACCGCCCTGCCTTTTACCGTTCCTGAGCTTGCAGCTCTCAGAGATGGTCTTCCCTGTTTTTACTCTTGCTCTTGGTACCGTGTATATCACTTTAATCCATCTCGGAAAGGTCGGTCTGTCACCGAAGCGTCTCAGCATGGCATGCAATCAATCCCACTCAACAGAGTCAAATGCCTTGACCGCATCTAGGGAGGCCATTGCACATTCCTCCTGTATGCCGGTCGTGCAATCTATTACAAGCTGCAGTCTCTGCAAGTTCCAGCTAGTATTTCTGCCTAGGACATATCCTGTCTGGTCTGTGTGTACCATCCCACCAATCACTTTTTTAAATTGCTGCAACAGGATCTTGCAATCAGTGTTTATCATGGAGAGGGGTCTGCATGATCGGCATTCCAAAGGGGGCTTCCCCGTCTTTAAAATGGTTACTATTGTAGATTCTCTGAGGCTCTGTGGTAGTCTCCCATCTTCATATGCCTCCCCATACATGTCCATTAACTTGGGGGCCAGTGTACCCGCATATTCCCTATAGAATTCCCCAGGTAACCCATCTGCCCCTGGGATTTTCCCAATGGCAGCGCTTTTATGATCTCCTGGATCTCATCAGCTGTCATTGGCGCGTCTAGCAGCCCCACCTGTTCCAGTGTCAGGGTAGGTAGTGGTAAGTCCAGAAAGGCCTCTTCCACCTCCGTGCGGCCTGTGTTTCACCCCTTCCCATATAAGGACTCATAAAATCTCTCCTGTGCTATCCCTAACTGCGCAAATCATTTCTCTCTTTTCACCTTTGAAGCATAGCCACTCTAGCAGCCTTCCCAACTTGTCCCCTTCACCATGTAACATTTCTGTCTATTGTGCATAGTCAAACTTGCCCAGCCTCTCCCACTGAGCCATGCATTTCTGATTAAGTTCCACCAAGGTTCCCTCTTCCATATTCCCCATCGCTTGCTTGCGTTCTGCCTCAGCTATTCTACCCTCTTGTTTGTCTGTGCTCCCTCCTCCAGACATCTTCTAGCTCTAAGTGGCCTATCTGTTTCAGCAGGGATTTTGCCGGGGGGCTCGGGGAGGGGGGAATCTTTGCATATTTCCCATCCAATCTATCTAATGTCGCATTTATTGTACAATTGAAATCCCTCCCCCCATATCCACATTGCACTACGATATGTTTTCAGTCGGGATGACAGGGAGTCAAAAAAGGCACCCGCATTATGATTAGGTGTATATGTGCAAACCACACACACCTCCTAGTTCCCCAAGAAGCCGTACACCAAGACCATTCTGCCCTCATCAGCTTTCCTCGTCTCCAAGATTTTAAGAGGAACCATGGGTGCCACCCACACCACCACCCCCCCTAGCGTGCGCAGAATATGGGGAACCCACCAGTGTTTCTCCCCATTTCTTGTCCAGTGTGCGTTGTCTGTCCTTTTTGAGGTGCTTTTCCTGCAGCAGCGTGATACCCACTTTCTTCCTCCTCAGGTATGTGCGCACCCTCAGCCGTTTAATATAACCGTTTAATCCCTGCACGTTCCAAGTCATTCTCTTAATCCCAGTTGCCATGTTCACTAGCAATTCCTCCCTCTCGTCCCGTGGACCGCCCATCCTCCTTTCCTTCTCCTCAATTGTACATACCCTCCCCTCCTGTGTACACAATAGAAAAGAGACAAAGCATTGTCTCTTCCCATGTTTGCTTCAGAGTTTGTCCCTTGAAGTTGATACCGGTCTCCTATCCCCCTCCCCGAAAACATAACCTCAAATGTAACAATAGCATATGCTTTCCTTGCTTCTACCAAATTGGCCCAACAATACTTAGAACGTTCACGCCCAACTGCTTCTCGCATCCCCGCTCGCCAGTGGTCAACGTGCAGGGCGAGTGCCCAGAACCGACACTCTCAGAAAAAAAGGAATAGAAACCTGTTTGTGTGGGTGCGGGCTCTGCCAGCTGTCCTGAGAGGGCTGTTCTCTCTTCCAGTTTCCTCCTTCAGTAAGGCTTCCCGC
The DNA here is from genome assembly GCF_040938575.1 of Ambystoma mexicanum. NCBI lineage: Eukaryota > Metazoa > Chordata > Amphibia > Caudata > Ambystomatidae > Ambystoma > Ambystoma mexicanum. The sequence goes on along the minus strand of NC_090933.1, from coordinate 778,318,201 downwards.
TTCAACTCATGGATCTCCGTACTCCTTGCTATGTTTCAGTTACAGCATTTTCCCATGTTGTTGCTCCCCTTCAACGTGCTCATCTTTCCTGGAAGGGCGCTATGCCTTTACTATTCATCCAGTCCTGCGCCTCTGTTGTAGATTAAAAAAACCAAGAGTTCCCCTCATGTACCACTCGCAATTTGGCTGGATAAATGAGCATATATTTAAAGTTGGAGCGGCGCAACCGTTCTTTGACAGGGCCAAACTGTGCTCTGCTTCGTTGTACTTCCAGGGTGTAATCCGGGTACATGGCCAGCTTCGCGGATGCTCTTTGTATAACCCTGCCGCCTCTAGAGAATGCCAATATGTGTACCCTGTCTTTAAAGTTCAAGATTTTTGCAATTATAGGTCTGTGTGGCGCGCCTGGCGGGGGTCTCTTCGCAAGGTATCTGTGCACTCGTTCTACTGTGAACCCATGCGTCAGTGTTTCCGCTCCTATCTCTTGCATCAGCAGGTTCTCCACATATTCTGTCGCGTTGCGCCCTTCCTCTCCCTCCGGCAGGCTGATAATTCAGATGTTATTCCTCCTTGCCCGCACTTCTGCATCTTCAACTCGCTGCTCCAGCAGTTTGTCTGTCTGTTAACTGTGCCTCATTCTGCATATTATTTCCTATGTTTGCAGTGTTCTCTTACATGTGTGTCTCCGCTGTGTTAAGCATGTCCGCTATGGAGCGCACATCTTGTTGTAGCAAGCCCATGTCCACAATCATTGCATCAATGTTGTTTTCTAGCGAGGCTTTTACGCATGCGATGGCTGCCAGTATTGCTCCCTCTTCCTGCCGTGGTCTTTGTGCGCTGTTCTGTTCCTGCGATGGCCCAGCTTTCGCTGGGTCTGAGAAATGACCCTCCTTTCTTGCAAAGTCCTCCATCATCAGTTATTTGATCTTCCCTCTGTTTTGCTTCTCCGACGTGTGCTACCTGCTGTGCCGCCCTCCGCGCCACCTTTGTCTCCTCATAGCACAGTCTCAAACGATTATGTCTCTGTGCGCCCGTCAGCCACTGCGTGTGGCCAACACCACCCTGGGCCCCCACATCGGTCCAGACAAGAGGGCTAAAGCAAGTGACCCCAGGCAGTAGGGACCACTGTTTTGCCATTCCCTGCTCTAGCACTGTGCTACTCGCCCCAATGGCCTCTGTGCACCTTCGTTGCGCCCCCAGTCCAGGCAGAGGAGCAAAGCGCATGTCCCCCAGGCAGCAGGGACCTCTATTTTACCTTTCCTTCCTTTGGCACTGCTCAACCACCTTCGTGCAGCCCCTGTGGTCTCTGTGGGCTCTCAGTCCAGGCGAGAGTGCAAAGTGTGTGTCCTCAGGCAGCAGGTCCTCTAGTGTTCTAGTGCAACCTTCCTGGGATCCTTCCCCTTCAATTCATGGCACATGTTGTCAGGCCCAACTCACCCCACCCCAGCTCACTCCCCATGCGTTGGGAGCAAGCCACCAGGGGCCACTTTTAGTACTTGGTGAGGGGGGGGTGGCTGGGAGGAGGGATGCGTGATTTCGCAGCGCTTATATATATCGACAGGCCCACTCACCGTCCTATGCCGGCTACAGGTCCTCCTTTCCCCAAGGTCGACTAATCTGGGCTAGAAGGCAGGTGCATCTGGGGATCGCCTTCCTCGCCGCTGTCCCTCATCCGCCTCTGGCAACGCTACTCAGCTGTCCCTGCTTCTTTCCCTTCGGAAGGCAATATCCTGGCTGTGTCACAGCGCTCTGCCTTCCCGCTGTACCTCTAACCATGAGACGCATCTGCAAATCTGGGACAGGTCATGGGTGTCCCAAACAGGCTTACCAGATGCCTGTGTCGACAGCGCCTCGGGTGCTCGGGCCTCTGTCACGCGCGCCAACCACTATCATCTCCAGGCGGCCGCCATTGCCTCCTACGATGTCCCCTTGCTGGCTCCCGTTTGCAGCAGGGTGGCTGTTTCTGGAGCCCCGGCTTCAATACTGTACTGCCTGTGGCTTCTCCAGCCGTCCGCTCAGGTTTTCAGCAAATATTGAGCGCTTTCACCACTGTTTTAGAGGATCTTTGGAAGGATCCTGTGGGAGCCTCCTAAAGAAAAGTCCTCACAGCATTGTGGTTAGCTCTGCCCCCATGCCCAAGCCTTATTTATTCAACTGCGCAATAACACCCTTAAGGTGGCAGATTTTACAGCAAGATGGTCAAATGGCAGATGCACAATGTAAAGCGTGTGGGAACCTGGAAAATGTTATTTTGTCCAGGGTATACCAGACTGAGGAAATATTACTTGCTGCCACTCTTCCGCCTGAGGGATATTAGATCGACTGAATCAGCAGTTACATTCTGTAAAAGTACTGCAGATGTAAATTCAGGTTGTTTTGTTTTTAAGTATCTCCACAGAGCAAAAATGCAAAGTTAAAGCTTGTTTAGAAATCATGTTATCACTAATGAATTATAATACGGGTAAATAGACACCTGAATGCTTCGAAGCTTACAATTCAAGCCATGACCCCAAATTACAAAATTTCAAATCTGTACAAATTATTAGACAGGAGCAATCCCACAGAATATCTACCATATAAGCTCAAATGGGAACAAGACCTGGGGGTGGAAATAGATGATGATACATTGTATCATACATGGGCGCATATGTGTAAGTCGCCCAGGTGTGCTACGGAAAGGGAAAGTGTTTACAAACTGTGTTACAGATGGTACATAACACCACAGATTTCACAAAATGAATATGTGGCTAGTTGCTCGAGGGGTTGTTCTAAAGTGGGTTCCCTGTAACACATGCTATGGTCCTGTGGTAAGGTAAAGTACTTTTGGAATAAGGTGTTGTCTCAGATTAAGGAGATCACTGGTCTGCAGGTCCCAATGGATCCTTTGGTTGTTCTCTTGGGTGACATAGGGGAGGGAATACTGTTGTGTGTCGGTCTAGTGTTTTCTCTGACGTGAGCGTCATGACTGTATCATGACGCTCACTTAATAAAAGGGGCTCTGCTGGCACGCAGAGGGCAGTGCAGCAGAGGCCCAGGAAGCGGCAAGTAATGTGTGCGTGTGGTTATTGTTTGTGGGCCCTGCCACGTGTCCGTGGCCAAGGCCGTCCGCCTTGGCCCAGGTGCCACCCCCCCACAGTCGACCTAAGCTGGGTGCCCCCAGCTGGATTGACAGTAGCCAGTGATTTGGCCCGTGCAGGGTGATCCCTGCATCCCACACACTGCGTGTGCACGGTGTCCTGATCTAGTGTCGGCGTTCCGACACTATCCGCGGCCCGCCAAGGTGACCTGGAGCGGGCCCTCCACAAATACTACCACTGTCGGGTCCGATGGCCACCCTAATTGGGTCTCTGTCAGTGGTGGCTAAAATAACAATTGCCCATAACTGGAAGTATCTGGAAGGGCTGGTGCCCCATATGTGGTGAGCTAATTTGTGACATCCTGGGTGTGCAGCTAGGTGGGTCATCGAGAAAGATGGCTTCCTGAGAGCCTCTGGCAATGTGAAGGCGAACAAAGCAACGTACCCCATCCCCCAGTGGCCCAACTTGATGCCTAAGACGTGGGCAGGCTGAAGGAGCAGCAGAGGAGCCCACAGCCGTTCCCCTGATGTTCGGAGGTGCCTGCAAGCAGATGATCGGGCACCCTGGAATACGGGCCCGGGAGCTCTCAAGATCGCTGTGGCCGGCATGAATGTTGCAGCCTGGCAGGCTGGGAGGGATCAGAGTAGCTTGGCGAGCCAGATGGAGTGTGGGTCCTCCTAACGTTGCTGAAATAAATATTGCAGATGTTGTGGCAGGTTCTGGTGGGCTCTGACACCGGCCGGCTTCACCACGTGAATCCATTTTCATGAAGCGGAGTGCTCAGGACAGAGCGACAGGAAAGAAAGTGTGTGGCTGGGCCTTTCAAAAGTGCAGCACGGGGAACTAGGTGCTGCTGATGGCAGGAGGCGGGTGACAGAGCCTAGGGAGACTGACATCATAGGGCGTTTGGCTTGCCCTGCTTAAGTGAGCCCAAGTTCACCCGGGTGAGCTTGCTTCTGCCAAGGAGTAGGGGACTGCTGGGGAGCTGCTGTACCTGACACCGCTGCTGGCAGTGGGGATCTGGGACAAAACATCTGACAGCAGTACATCTATGGCCTTCAATCCCTTTAAGAGCAAAACATTGTCAACCCTTCCCATTTCTCCTAAGTGCACTACATAGGCTAACTGCAGAGCACTTGTGGCACAGCTACTCATGGCTAAGGCATGGTGTGAACCCCAGTGGGGTGTCCTGGAATGTGAACCTTGGAAGAGCGCAACATGTGGATTAGAACATAGCGCATGAAGATTTTGTAAGTTCCCATACTTGCACTTGGCTCCTGGCTGCACCATTGCGAATACTTCCAAGTTGGGGAAACAGAGCGATATCTCCACAATGATGCAACCAGCTGACAAAAGTAAACGCAGTGAGGTGGTGACAGTTCAAGTTCATACCGTGGACCCACTTCCGGCTCTACTCACTCGATTGTCCACCAAGACGGATTTACAGGAACGGTTGGTGGAAATCATGAAGGAAAATCATAAAAGCACAGGACTTTGCCATAAGATCCAGGCGCTGGATAAGAGAGTGTCGAAGACGGAGCAGAGAGTCTTTTAGGTGGAAGATACGCTATGTGAGCAGTAGTATGAGGTGGGGGAATGCTACACTAAAACAGAAGATTTGGAGGAGCGTTTTAAGCCTTGGAGGATAAACAAGATGATGGTGAAAATCAATCCCGCAGGAACAACATTTGCATACGTGGTATCTCTTCAGCTGTGTGGGGATGATGAACTTCTGGACTTTGTGGCAGGCCTCTTCCGTTCGATCTTGGACCTTCCTTACAACTCGCCCATTGAACTCAATAGGACTCATCTTCCGTTCCATCTTGGACCTTACTAATAACTCGCCCATTGAACTGGATAGGACTCATCGGACAAGGGCCCAGTCTTCCCTGACCAAAGATGTGTTGTCCTGAAGGAGCTGAAGGAGCACATAATACTTGAAACAGGGGGGAAGGCGTCCTGCCACTTCCTTTTAGGGCTCTTTACCTATGTGTTTTGGTAAAGGCTAAATTGTTTCGCATGCTAAATATGGCAGTGGCTTTTCTATTTAGCTAACTGTCATAGGTATTCTAAAAGACGTGCAAAAAAAGCCCTTAGAGAGTGCATTGTAGCATTTTTTATTTTGCTAGTGCTAGTGGGTGCACAACATATTTTATGCATTTACATTTTTCAAGAAATTTTGATATTTCATAATATGCATCTTACATCAAAATACATTCATCTTATTTTGGAAATGCATTAGAAAAAAGAAGGTGACAAACATAGTTGTAACAAAAGTTTAACAAATACAAAAAGTGTAACATATAGTGAACAGAACCACCATTAATAATGTTTTTTTGTCTTGAATGGATAATATGTGCAAGACAGCATGGTGTCTGTGAGTTCTTGAAGAGACAGGGACCTAGTCGTTGGTCAACGTCAGGAATCAGATCGAGTAATGGAACTGGATTGTGGAAATGAAGCCCTCAAAGTTATGCAGTCCCGTGACGTTTCGGCAGTGAGCCTTCCTCATGGGCCTCGACTTGGTCTCCCCTGTGTGTAACAAAAGGGAAAGAATAAAAAATTTAAGAATGAAAAATGTATTTAAGTAAAAAATGGGGGGCATACTTGCTGTAGAGCTCATCTAAAGAGAGGAATGAGTCTAGTGCTAGTCTGACCTGCATGCATTTAAAAACTAATTGGGACCAACTGAGAGTACAACAGTGGAGTTGTCCTGTGGCTTGCTGGCACTTAATTACTGACCTGGACGGAAGTCCGGGGTTTAAATTAACTTCCCGTTGTTGAAGACGGGGAGTTCTGTAGAACTGTTGAAAAGCGGGTCTCAACAGGGAGAGAGCTGCATGTAGTTGGTGAATCTACTGGAAATGCTGGATGGTAAAAGTGGAAATAGAGAGAGAAGACAACAATATATGTCTCAGTGATGTTATGGTTTAAATAAAAAATAGAAAGCTAATATTAGTCCTAGACACGGGACCATGAAGTACCTGTGGCACAATGGTGTCCAGCCTATGGAGAATGCTGGGCTGTGTGCAGCAGGGAAACATTCCCTTGTTCGAGGTGCCTGGTCGGTAGCGTGCAGGCAGGGAAACATGGTCTTGCTACTGGTCTCAGGGGGCTGGAATATGCGCTGGGCCGTCCCTTGGTACAGCTGTGGACCCCTAGATAGAAATAAGCCAGGGAAGGGTTAGATCAAGCACACAAAGTGCTCTGCAAAAACACATAGGGCTTGGTGTGCAAATGCACACTGACCCGTCTTCTGTGAATTGGAGCTAAGGTTGGGGACGTGGGGCCAGGAACGCGGGGTAGGAGTCTGCCGTTCCCAGTCTCCACGTGGCTATCCCACCGAGGATCTCTTACCTGTGGGTGCTTAGAGACGGGTTTCCACTCGTATCCAGGAGCTGCGCGGCTGCTACGGTTCGTGCAGCTTCAGTGGATAAAACCGAGCTGTGTCTCGAATTTTGAAGTGCGCTTGCGCGGGTGACAACTGTCTGAGTCCCTGCGCATGCGCACTAGTACAGTGCCCGCGGGTTGTCATGGCACCCGTTTGTGTTGTTGGGGCTGTGTGGATTCGTGTTGAGGGAATCGATCACTGGCGGCCATGGCCTGCCTGGGTTGCTGCTAACCCGACTTGGAAAGGAGAATCGCGTGTAAGTGCAAGGGCTTATACAGAAGTGTAAAGACATTATTTATGCACCCCGTTACACGTGGTTCTAAGTGGGTCAATTGTAATAGCGTTGGTAGGGTGGATGCCTCCTGTGGTGTGTTTATTCACAATCAAGATGTTGCTTGCGAGTATTTGACACGAGAGGGGTGGAGTGAACTCTCATGAATGGGCATATATGTACGGAGAGATGTACAAGTAGGAGAAACCAAACAAACCAATTAGATGAAACAAATTTGAAAGTACTGATTTGGAAAAGACAAAGTTACAACAAGAGTGAACATTCTTAGTATTGAGAATACAGCATTGGGGGCTGACACTTGATTTTAGAAAGGACAAAAACACAATAAGAATGAACAGTGTTGGTATTGAGAATACAGCATTGAGAGCTGACACTTATTTTGTCATTACACAACAACAACAACACATTTGCATACACAATCTTTTGTTTGCATTGTAGCGTCATGTGGGTATTTGTGGGGGAGTGAAGTAGTGAAGGTTCCCAAGGTGATTCTGTTACAAATTGGTGGCAAGCTGTAGCTTGAGAGTGTTAGCAAATTTGGTAACATAGATGGCTCCTAGCTTAGCAGCAGTCCCGCAAGGGGCAATCCTATTGGTTTGGAAATGCTGGTGTAATCGTGTGTAAACGAGGCCAGGTGGTGAAGGAGGGGTTGGCCCTGCTCATCCATAGATGGTTGGCATGGCCTCGTTGAGGCCCTTCGTTATGGCTTTGAGTTTGAAGATCCACCATGATTCCTTATGGTTTAGGGCATTACATGCGTTGGTGGTGTTGACTACTGTATCAGCCACCCACCAAAGTATGTCATCTGCACTGTGTTGGTATTCCATTTAGTGTGAAACTAACGGTGCTGAGTGGACTCGGCATCGGATCCTGGAGCGATGTCCGCCAATCCTCTTGCTGACTTGCCTCTGAGTTTGGCCGACATATCTGAGCCCGCAAGGGCATTCGATGATATATATCACATTAGTGGTTTTGCAATTTGAAAAATGTTTAATTATCCACTCCTTTCCTTCTGTTTGAAATTATGTTGTTTTTCTCGAGAACCTACAAACATTGCATGTGCCACATGGGTGGTGGCCCACTATTTCCCTCATATTCCAAAGTCTGGTCCTTTGAGATTTTTTGTTGAGCCTGGCATGGGTTAATATGTCCTTCAGATTCTTGCCTCTCTTAAGAGCCATTCTCGGGGTTGGTTCATTCGGAAGGCTCAGTTGTACCAATGGCCGAAATTTCTTGATGATGGTCTTGAGTTTGGTCGTATTGGGGCCAAAGGTAGTTACACAGGTCATCAGTTGTTCACTCTCTGTGTTGCGTGCTTTTGGGGTGAGTAGAGTCTCACGGGGAGTGTATTGTGCATGCTTGGTAGTATTCCGAATTAATTTTTTGGGGTATCCTCTACTGAGAAGTTTATGTTTCAAAATGCTGGCGTGTTCTTTGTACTGTTCCAGTTCCGTGCAATTACGCCTGAGCTGTAGAAATTGGCCAAATGGTAAGTTATTTCTAAGGTTCCTGGGGTGGTTGCTTCTGTAGTGCAACAGAGTATTTCTATCTGTTTCTTTCCTGTATAGGGAACAGAACAGTTTTTCTTCTTTGACACTGATTTCCAAGTCTAGGAAATTAATAGTCTGATTGCTTTTGCAGAGTGTGAATTTGATATCCTCCGTTCGTTGGTTCAACCAGTGTAGAAAATTCTCCACTGGGGTGTCGATGTCTTGCCATATAAAGATGATATCATCGTTAAAGCGATACCAATGCACAATCTTGTCTCTGAATGGATTATGTAGGCTAAGAATATGTTGTTGTTCGTATTCTGACATGAAGATCACGGCCAGGCTGGGGGTGAAAGCTGCTCCCATCGCGGTGCCACTGACCTGCAGATAGAAGTTCTCATCAAATGAGAAGAAGTTGTTTGTTAGGGCCAGTTCTAACAGTTCCACTATAAAGTTAACTGGGACTCGGCTTTGTCTCATATGATGTATGAGGTGATGGTGGATGCATACTAAGGCTGCATCTTGAGGGATACTCGTGTAGAGGCTGGCGATGTCCATGGTTACCAGGTGGTCCCTTGTTGGATTGAATGTCAGATCTTCAAAGATGGCGATTGTGGCCATGGTATCCCTTAGATAAGTTGGGGTTTCCTGGCTCAAGGGTTTCAAAAAATGATCTACAAATTTGCATAATGGTTCAAGAATGGACCCACAACCCGATACAATGGGTCTGCCTGGGGGGTTTTGTTGGTTTTTATGTATTTTTGGTAGGGCATAAAATGCCGGGGTTCTGCACTCCTTTTCTGAAATCCATCCTCGTTCAAAGCAAGTTTTGTGGCTTCTTGTATCTTGATCTTAATTTCCTTAGTAGCGTCTTTTCTAAGTTTTTTGTAGTTGGTGGTAACATCCAGAAGGTTATTGACCATGTCCTTGTATTGGGAAAGGCTCTGCACTACTATTCCCCCTCCTTTGTCAGCCATTTTAATGACAATTTAGTTGTTGGAGGCGAGTTGCTTGAGGGCTTTGTGTTCATCCTTAGATAGATTTGGTCTTGTTTTTGTGGTTAAATCCTGTAGTTTGGAAATCTCTTTTCTGACACATTTTTCAAAAGTTATAATGTGGGGCGCAACCTCATTTTCTCTCGGATTGAAGTTAGAGGGCACTCTTAGACCCGAATCTTCGTCTTGTTCCATCGGTTCTCTGTCTTGGAAGAATACTTTTCGTCTTATGGTTCTAAAGAAAGTTGAAACTTCTTGATCTAGTTGGAACCAGTTTGGTCTAGTCGACGGAACAAACGAGCGTCCTTTTGGTTAGGACCTGTGTTTCAGCTTGGGATAGTGCGGTCCCTGAAAGGTTAAAGATGGATATATCTACTGGGGTCTCCGTTTGTTGTGGCGCCCTCTGGGTGGTTGACTCCATTGTTGGTAGTTGAAAGGGTAGTAGGGCATGGGCATTGGCGGCGGCGGGCCCCAGTATCGGCCTCTGGGGCCCCCTCTCCCTAAAAAAGGGACCTGGGGAGGTGGTGGTTGAAAGTATCCTCCTTGTTGGCATCTACCTGTTGCTTGCGATTGATCATCCGATGAACCCGAGCTTGAGGTGTCCGAGAACAAAACCCATTTTCTGCCACCTCTCCTGGGTCCGGTTTGGTTGGCAGCTCTTTTTTTTTTCTTTTCTGTCTTTATAGTCTGCTGATAAGTAGGGGTAGATGTTTTCTATTTTAAAATTTTGAATGTCCTTGGCCAGTTTCTTATGCTTTTTTTCTAGTGTCAGAGCCATAAATTGATTAAAGGTGGTGTTGATTTCTTTCAATTTATCTTGTGCGTTTTGTAGGTCTGTATTGTTAAGGAATTTTTCTTCTTCTGTCTCCAATTCCAGTTTGATCTAAGCATGTATCCTTTTGGCCGTGGTTATGGTTAACACCATAAGATCTCGTGAGCTTTTAGTAGATATCTGGCTGAAGCCAAGCATATATTCCTGGTCTTCCAAAAATAGCGCTGGTTCATTATGAACAATAAGCCCTAATGGCACCATATTAACCTTTAGGTATTTCCTAAGAAAATGTCCATGGACTTCTGTTCGAAAGCATTTCTTTCTTAGTTTCAGCAAGTCGTCCCCTGATGCTGCCGAGGCGATGTGTTGTTGGGCACCATTGAGGTTAAACAAAGTGGGTCTTTGAATGATATCAGAAGTTTCTTCTTCCGAAAAGCTTAGGATTTGTTCCATTGTAGAGATGGAGTGTCCAGGGTAGCAAGTAAGTGTGAAGCAAGCTTTGGTCAAAGAGTTAGAGAGGATTAGAAAACCAATTCAGGATTACTGGTTTAGAGAACCCTAGTATAGCAGTTGCGATATCTTAGACTTATATAACTGGAGGGTAAGCTCATGAACAAGTGGAAGGACTTGGGAGCTGATAATACTTGAAACAAGGGGGAAGGCGTCCTGCCACTTCCTTTTAGGGCTCTTTACCTATGTGTTTTGGTAAAGGCTAAATTGTTTTGCATGCTAAATATGGCAGTGGCTTTTCTATTTAGCTAACTGTCATAGGTATTCTAAAAGACGAGCAAAAAAAGCCCTTAGAGAGTGCATTGTAGCATTTTTTATTTTGCTAGTGCTAGTGAGTGCACAACATATTTTATGCATTTAAATTTTTCAAGAAATTTTGATATTTCATAATATGCATCTTAGATCAAAATACATTCATCTTATTTTGGAAATGCATTAGAAAAAAGAAGGTGACAAACATAGTTGTAACAAAAGTTTAACAAATACAAAAAGTCTAACAAATATAGTGAACAGAACCACAATTAATAATGTTTTTTTTGTCTTGAATGGATAATATGTGCAAGACAGCATGGTGTCTGTGAGCTCTTGAAGAGACAGGGACCTAGTCGTTGGTCAACGTCAGGAATCAGATCGAGTAATGGAACGGGATTGTGGAAATGAAGCCCTCAAAGTTTTTTAGTCCCGTGACGTTTCGGCAGTGAGCGTTTCTCATGGGCCTTGACTTGGTCTCCCCTGTGTGTAACAAAAGGGAAAGAATAAAAAATGTAAGAATAAGAAATGTATTTAAGTAAAAAATGGGGGGCATACTTGCTGTAGAGCTCATCTAAAGAGAGGAATGAGTCTAGTGCTAGTGTGACCTGCATGCATTTAAAAACTAATTGGGACCAACTGAGAGTACAACAGTGGAGTTGTCCTGTGGCTTGCTGGCACTTAATTACTGACCTGGACGGAAGTCCGGGGTTTAAATTAACTTCCCGTTGTTGAAGACGGGGAGTTCTGTAGAACTGTTGAAAAGCGGGTCTCAACAGGGAGAGAGCTGCATGTAGTTGGTGAATCTACTGGAAATGCTGGATGGTAAAAGTGGAAATAGAGAGAGAAGACAACAATATATGTCTCAGTGATGTTATGGTTTAAATAAAAAATAGAAAGCTAATATTAGTCCTAGACACGGGACCATGAAGTACCTGTGGCACAATGGTGTCCAGCCTATAGAGAGTGCAGGGCTGTGTGCAGCAGGGAAACATTCCCTTGTTCGAGGTGCCTGGTCGGTAGCGTGCAGGCAGGGAAACACGGTTGTGCTACTGGTCTCAGGGGGCTGGAATATGCGCTGGGCCGTCCCTTGGTACAGCTGTGGACCCCTAGATAGAAATAAGCCAGGGAAGGGTTAGATCAAGCACACAAAGTGCTCTGCAAAAACACATAGGGCTTGGTGTGCAAATGCACACTGACCCGTCTTCTGTGAATTGGAGCTAAGGTTGGGGACGTGGGGCCAGGAAATCGGGGTAGGAGTCTGCCGTTCCCAGTCTCCACGTGGCTATCCCACCGAGGATCTCTTACCTGTGGGTGCTTAGAGACGGGTTTCCACTCGTATCCAGGAGCTGCGCGGCTGCTACGGTTCATGCAGCTTCAGTGGATAAAACCCAGCTGTGTCTCGAATTTTGAAGTGTGCTTGCACGGGTGACAACTGTCTGAGTCCCTGCGCATGCGCACTAGTACAGTGCCCGCGGGTTGTCATGGCAACCGTTTGTGTTGTTGGGGCTGTGTGGATTTGTGTTGAGGGAATCGATCACTGGCGGCCATGGCCTACCTGGGTTGCTGCTAACCCGACTTGGAAAGGAGAATCGCGTGTAAGTGCGAGGGCTTATACAGAAGTGTAAAGGTGTAAAGACATTATTCATGCACCCCGTTACTCGTGGTTCTAAGTGGGTCAATTGTAATAGCGTTGGTAGGGTGGATGCCTCCTGTGGTGTGTTTATTCGCAATCAAGATGTTGCTTGCGAGTATTTGACACGAGAGGGGTGGAGTGAACTCTCGTGAATGGGTATATATGTACGGAGAGATGGACAAGTAGGAGAAACCAAACAAACCAATTAGATGAAACAAATTTGAAAGTACTGATTTGGAAAAGACAACGTTACAACAAGAGTGAACATTCTTAGTATTGAGAATACAGCATTGGGGGCTGACACTTGATTTTAGAAAGGACAAAAACACAACAACAATGAACAGTGTTGGTATTGAGAATACAGCATTGAGAGCTGACACTCATATTGTCATTACACAACAACAACACATTTACATAAACAATCTTTTGTTTGCATTGTAGCGTCATGTGGGTATTTGTGGGGGAGTGAAGTAGTGAAGGATCCCAAGGTGATTCTGTTAAAAATTGGTGGCAAGCTGTAGCTTGTGGGTGTTAGCAAATTTGGTAACATAGATGGCTCCTAGCTTAGCAGCAGTGCCGCAAGGGGCAATCCTATTGGTTTGGAAATGCTGGTATAATTGTGTGTAAACGAGGCCAGGTGGTGAAGGAGGGGTTGGCCCTGCTCATCCATAGATGGTTGGCATGGCCTCGTTGAGGCCCTCCGTTATGGCTTTGAGTTTGAAGATCCACCATGATTCCTTATGGTTTAGGGCATTATATGCGTTGGTGGTGTTGACTACTGTATCAGCCACCCACCAAAGTATGTCATCTGCACTGTGTTAGTATTCCATGTCGTGTGAAACTAATGGTGCTGAATGGACTCGGCATCGGATCCTGGAGCGATGTTTGCCAATTCTCTTGCTGACTTGCCTCTGAGTTTGGCCGACATATCTGAGCCCGCAAGGGCATTCGATGATATATATCACATTAGTGGTTTTGCAATTTGAAAAATGTTTAATTACCCACTCCTTTCCTTCTGTTTGAAATTATGTTGTTTTTCTCGTGAACCTACAAACATTGCATGTGCCAAATGGGTGGTGGCCCACTATTTCCCTCCTATTCCAAAGTCTGGTCCTTTGAGATTTTTTGTTGAGCCTGGCATGGGTTAATATGTCCTTCAGATTCTTGCCTCTCTTAGGGGCCATTCTCGGGGTTGGTTCATTCGGAAGGCTCAGTTGTACCAATGGCCAAAATTTCTTGATGATGGTCTTGAGTTTGGTCGTATTTTGGCCAAAGGTAGTTACACAGGTCATCAGTTGTTCACTCTCTGTGTTGCGTGCTTTTGGGTTGAGTAGAGCCTCACGGGGAGTGTATTGTGCACGCTTTGTAGTATTCCGAATTAATTTTTTGGGGTATCCTCTACTGAGAAGTTTATGTTTCAAAATGCTGGCGTGTTCTTTGTACTGTTCCAGTTCCGTGCAATTACGCCTCAGCCGTAGAAATTTGCTAAATGCTAAGTTATTTCTAAGGTTCTTGGGGTGGTTGCTTCTGTAGTGCAATAGAGTATTTCTATCTGTTTCTTTCCTGTATAGGAAACAGAACAGTGTTTCTTCTTTGACACTGATTTCCAAGTCTAGGAAATTAATCGTCTGGTTGCTTTTGCAGAGTGTGAATTTGATATCCTCCGTTCGTTGGTTCAACCAGTGTAGAAAATTCTCCACTGGGGTGTCGATGTCTTGCCATAGAAAGATGATATCATCGATAAAGCAATACCAATGCACAATCTTGTCTCTGAATGGATTATGTAGGCTAAGAATATGTTGTTGTTCGTATTCTGACATGAAGATCACGGCCAGGCTGTGGGCGAAAGCTGCTCCCATCGCTGTGCCACTGACCTGCAGATAGAAGTTCTCATCAAATGAGAAGAAGTTGTTTGTTAGGGCCAGTTCTAACAGTTCCACTATAAAGTTAGCTGGGACTCGGCTTTGTCTCATATGATGTACGAGGTGATGGTGGATGCATTCTAAGGCTGCATCTTGAGGGATGCTCATGTAGAGGCTGGCGATGTCCATGGTTACCAGGTGGTCCCTTGTTGGATTGAATGTCAGATCTTCAAAGATGGCGATTGTGGCCATGGTATCCCTTAGATAAGTTGGGGTTTCCTGGCTCAAGGGTTTCAAAAAATGATCTACAAATTTGCATAATGGTTCAAGAATGGGCCCACAGCCCGATACAATGGGTCTGACGGAACAAACGAGAGTCCTTTGGTTAGGACCTGTGTTTCAGCTTGGGATAGTGTGGTCCCTGAAAGGTTAAAGATGGGTATATCTAGGGGTAGATGTTTTCTATTTTAAAATTTTGAATGTCCTTGGCCAGTTTCTTATGCTTTTTATCTAGTGTCAGAGCCATAAATTGATTAAAGGTGGTGTTGATTTCTTTCAATTTATCTTGTGCGTTTTGTAGGTCTGTATTGTTAAGGAATTTTTCTTCTTCTGTCTCCAATTCCAGTTTGATCTTAGCATGTATCCTTTTGGCCGTGGTTATGGTTAAGACCATAAGATCTCGTGAGCATTTAGTAGATATCTGGCTGAAGCCAAGCATATATTCCTGGTCTTCCAAAAATAGCGCTGGTTCATTATGAACAATGAGCCCTAATGGCACCATATTAACCCTTAGGCATTCCCTAAAAAAATGTCCATGGACTTCTGTTCGAAAGCATTTCTTTTTTAGCTTCAGCAAGTCGTCCCCTGATGCTGCCGAGGCGATGTGTTGTTGCGCACCATTGAGGTTAAACAAAGTGGGTTCTTCTTCCGAAAAGCTTAGGATTTGTTCCATTGTAGAGATGGAGTGTCCAGGGTAGCAAGTAAGTGTGAAGCAAGCTTTGGTCAAAGAGTTAGAGAGGATTAGAAAACCAATTCAGGATTACTGGTTTAGAGAACCCTAGTATAGCAGTTGCTATACCTTAGACTTATATAACTGGAGGGTAAACTCATGAACAAGTGGAATGACTTGGGAGCTGATAATACTTGAAATAAGGGGGAAGGTGTCCTGCCACTTCCTTTTAGGGCTCTTTACCTATGTGTTTTCGTAAAGGCTAAATTGTTTCGCATGCTAAATATGGCAGTGGCTTTTCTATTTAGCTAACTGCCATAGGTATTCTAAAACACGAGCAAAAAAAGCCCTTAGAGAGTGCATTGTAGCATTTTTTATTTTGCTAGTACTAGTGGGTGCACAGCATATCTTATGCATTTAAATTTTTCAAGAAATTTTGATATTTCATAATATGCATTTTAGATCAAAATACATTCATCTTATTTTGGAAATGCATTAGAAAAAAGAAGGTGACAAACATAGTTGTAACAAAAGTTTAACAAATACAAAAAGTCTAACAAATATAGTGAACAGAACCACCATTAATAATGTTTTTTTGTCTTGAATGGATAATATGTGCAAGACAGCATGGTGTCTGTGAGCTCTTGAAGAGACAGGGACCTAGTCGTTGGTCTGATGGTGTTCACTTCCTGTCTTGAAAACTGGACATAATGGCTGCTGCTAGATCATCTCTCGCAATCACCTTCCGTAATATGACCCTTTCCTTGTATCAAAACTTGGCTTCTTCACTCTTCCACTCTGGTGAAACGGAGAGCGCTGCGGCCATTGCCTGAATGGCTGCTCAACAAGGAAGTGAACTGCAGATGGGGTTTCCTACAGCACTCCATTTCTCATATCAAGGGTGGTGATGGGCTGTTCGAACTCTGAAGGAAGGGGAGAGCCTGTTGGGGGGGGGGTTGCGGTGGGTGAGGAGACTGAGATTGCGGAGTGGGTCGCAGAAGTGGATGAAGGTGGGTAGGGGGAGGAAAGTGAAGGGTCCAACCCGGAAACTTGAGAAAGTTAAAAGTCAGGAGTAATGGGGATGTATGTTATCTACTTGGTTGTGTTCTCCTTGCACATATAGCATGTTAGAGGGCAGTGTTGGGTTAAATGGATTGTACTGTGTTGGGTTACGGAAGAGAAAGGGGGTGCTGTTTGAGGTCGTGTTTAGGTTCCCTCCAAGCCGGATTCCTGTACCATGTACCAGGGCGGGTGAATCTAAGAATTTGTTTGACAAATGTTTACTGGTTGTATTGGGGAGATGGGGGGCTTTGTGGGGGTTAAGCTGCAAATGGTTACTGTGGGGATGACTATGTGCATGCATAGCATGTATGCAGGCATTTGGCCCGGGAGACCTTGGGTGGGGGGAAGCTGGGTAGTTTGTGAGCCATGTCTGGAAATTAGTCGGAAGTAGAGGGGGATGATCATATTCAGCTGGGAAAGTGGAGATTAAACTCCCCAGTGAAGAGGCAGTCCGTTCTAAGAAAACCAAGCTAAATGGCTCTATTCATCGTATTCATGCAGGAAACTCACCTGCTTGTACAGGCTGAAAAGGGGCTGCGTACAAAAGCATTCCTGCAACGGTTCTTCGCTACAGGTAGGGAGAAAAAGCAGGGAGTGTACTGCTGGATAAGCAAATCCCTCTGACCAGGGTTAAGGTTTTGTGGGATCCCTACAGGAGATAAGTGTGTGTCAAAGGCCTCATCTGGGAGCGCAATGTACACTCTGATATCTCTATGTGATCCAAATGTGAGGCAGGATGATTTCTTGGAGGGCTTCCCATCACAGACGCTGGCCTTCGCTGAGGGTCACATTTTGATTAGGGGTGAATTTAATTTGGTGCCTAACCATCTGCTGGATAAATCTTTGCCTGCTTCTAGACTAGACTTTAAACATGCAACTTCCTTTGTGACGCTACTCCAGCAACTGGGGCTGGAGACAATGGGCCTCATTACGAGTCTGGCGGTAACCGCGGCGGTAAAACCGCCTGGTTGCCGCCGGACTCGTATTACACTTCCGCCTCCATGACTCCCGGAATTACCAGGGCATTACAGCCCTGGTGTGCCGGGAATTCCGGAGGTGGAATTCGGTAAATCCTCATTCCCATTGAGTCCTATAGGACTCAATGGGAATGGGGAAGTGGAAACACTGGCACCATCTTGTCATGGTGCTGGTGTTTCCACGTCCGCCTGCAGGCGGGAAGTGTTCAACCCGCCAGGTCAGACCTAGCGGGAAGATCACCATCCGCCTGCAGGTCTCGGGATCGGGCGGTCCGGAATTAACAGTGGTGGCGGGTTTACCGCCACTGTTAATTCAAGACCGCCCGACCTGTAATGAGGCCCAATGTGGCTGTTCTATGGGGATGATAGAGATTTCTCCTTCCACTCGCATGTTCATGGGGGATTCGCCATATTAGATCTACTGGTCATCCCTAGTGTGCTATATCCTTGTATACGGGGAGTGGAAATAGGTAGAAGGACGCTCTCAGATCATGCACCTGTGTCACTCACTCTGGCAATTGTGGGCAGACCGGAACGGAGTAGGCGCCAATGGAAACTGTACGACCCAGCATTGAGGTATCCGGTGCAATGTAGAGCATAGGTAAGGGTAAAACTGTGGAAACAGAGAAATTGATATGAGGCCGGGAAGCCCAAAAGGAAACACACCAACACAGGTTACAAAGGACATACAAAGCGCTTTATTTCAAAGTTACAAAGTTACCAAAGTCAATTGACATACGAATAGCTATTCGGCCCTCTGACTAACACGCGAACCTTCAACGTAAGGTTCACACTGAAAGTGGGAGAGACCGATCATCGGGATGCTTGGGTTTTTATACGTTTTGTCCTGCATTGGCTAGCCCTCTCGCAAGTTAACCATTCTTGGAACTGTGGCTAGGGTTCGTAGCCAGGTCAAACACACAATTTACATAATTTGATCAGTTCCGTTGATACAGTTACATATTTACACACAGGTTAAAGAGAGGACAAGGTCTTAGTTCGTGACCCTAACAAGTGGCCTGCGGACATATTATTTATTCACGTGTGCGGAGGTCACCATGGCCGGAGTCTTACTCAAAATGTCATTCGGCCTCCATTTTGTGATTCAGGGTGACTTCCACACTGCAAGAGTACCTAAAATGGCGGCTAGATCCAAGATGGCGGCTTACACAATACAATAAGGTCAAGACCTTGCCGCGGAACCTATGTACATAGTATTCTTTAGACAACTTGGCGTAGGCCAACATACATTCAAACAATGCGATTGGGGTCACAGTATTATATCGATTTCCACAGATCCTCCTTTTGGCCTATGCCAAGTGCTAATACATCATTTCCTAATGCTTTCGAAAATAACTGAAGGCATTATCATCCATAGGTTCCGCATCATTGTCCGAAATGTCAATAGCCATAAAGTTGTTCATAAGAACTTCTTGCAACATGAACTCTTTAGATGCTGTCTTCGGGGTGTATATCTTATGCCCTATTGCGCTCATTACCTGAGCACAACATCCCCCCATCATTCCACATATACTCGGGAGGCATTGAAAACAACAGCAAAGAACTAACAGAATCCCTAAAATACCTAAAATGACAGAAAGCACCTTCCACCCCCAAGAACGTAAAGAATCCCAAAACCAAGTACTAAGGTTCCAGTCTCCTACAGGGATATGGACTTCAGAACTGAGAGTGTGTAAATTCTGAATTGCTTTAAAAATTGTTGGCGAAGAATCTGGTACGAAAACACAACAAGCCGACCCCACTAATTTACATACTCCACCTCGTTCGGCTAAAATGACATCTAATGCCATTCGATTTTGAAGTGCTACCAATCTTATCGCCTTTTGCTCTAAGGTCATATTGTAAAGTATGTCCGTGGTCCGGTTGATCGTTTTCTCCAACACCCTCGCTAATCCCCTAATGTTTTCTGAATTTGCTATTTGTCCCCAAAAGGGCACTACTGATTTGGCTATATCCCCGAACACTTGTCCAGGGGTGTCTCCATTACTATCCCGTCGCGGGCGAGCCTTAGATACCTCTAAGGTACTGGCTATAAATACACCTGGTAACAATATCCCTAAATAACAAGTCCCCTGCCAATCCTTGGGCAACCAGGGAAAAGCTAAACTACCACAAACAAAATAAACAGGTCCCCCTACATACAAAGGCCTATTTTCCCCAGTCAAATTTACAGTATTTACACAAGGCTCGAAGTCTCCCATTGGCCTAGTGCCATTTCTTTGTACACAGAAGGGAACTGAATCAGGACTATGATTCACAGAATAAGAAGGAGGCATGGCATCCTTATTGCCTATCGGAGCCATCTTAAAAGAAACTAGATTTTGGAAAGGAAAAGATAGTTTATCAGACGGCCTAATAGAAGCGACGTTAGGTTTACTTCTATTTGCGAAAAGCGAGCATCCCAGGGGAGTCAATTCACGTTTTTCAAATTCATTCAAATTAGTCCCATCGAAGTTCCCTGAGATGCTATCATTCCATCGGCCAAAGAAGAGTGCTCTAAGAGAGGCATAGCAAGAAGTTGTTAAAGGTAAGGGATGTATATACCATCCCAGTCCCTTGTTCCCATGTTGTGGTAAGTGAGTGCAGATCCAACAATTACTCTTATTAAAAATAGCATGCGTAGCATTCATCACTATCATCAAAGTGTTATTATGATATTTCTGTCTATGCCGAGAGTCCCTAGGGGACAGAGTGTGAAGGTGTACAGAGGGAGTAAAAACAGTTGGTACGATTTTGGTCGGTAACAGAGGCTTCAAAGGATAAATTTCTTCAAAATACCAAAGTCCCACGGCAGCAGTTGCAAAAGTAACAATAATCAGAACGAGAACACAACAGTACGTTTTCGGGGCCCAGGCACATTGTTCATTGTTCGATTTGGTCACCTCCTTATCTAATAGTTCAATACGGGGAGCAGCGGTGAAGGCGGCAGGCATCATGGTCATCCCGATCGACGGCCCCAATGTTCGTTGCTGGCGGCACTTCGGCCGCGCGATTTCTTTAGTCCTTCCCAACCCTAGCCAACAGAACCCTCCTTTTTTTTTTGTTCGAAAAAAGAAAGACAACAGTACTTCAATCACTCTTTTCCTTCCAGATGCACGATACTCGTGCCGTGGTTCTATTTCCGTGGTCGAAGGTTGTACCTGATGGTACCCAAGTTTATTGAATCCAAAAGCAAAGTATCGTCGCTCCCTGAGGGGAGCGTCGTGTCGGTGGCGACGGAAGTCGCAGAGCTCGAAACAAGATTTTCCGGAAGTGATTGATCAAGAGAGTGCGGAGACAAAATGGACGGCTCCCCGAGCTCCTCAGGCTCAGAGAATTTCTCCGACGCACTCACAATGCTGCCTGCTACTTCGAGATCAGAGATTGTAGCACCAGCGAGGGGTTCTGTTTCTTCTGTAGCGTGTGGCGTCGGGTGAGGGATCTTCTTAATGTGTGTTGCATGTATCCAGTTCTTCTTTCCTGCCACCCGCACTGCCGTCCTGGTGACCAATAATACCTGGTAGGGTCCGCGCCAGCGAGGCGCAAGACAGGAAGACCTCTCGTAGGCCTTCACCAGGATCCAGCTACTGGGTAGTATATTGTGTCCTGGGCCCGTAAACCGTACAGGTAAGGCAGCATTCACCTGGTGGTAAATGAAATACAGATTTTTAGTCAATTGATTACAGTAATCTATGAGCAATACATTATCCACATCCCTCAGGGCTTTAGGTTTAGGGAGACCCCAGATATTAGCAGGCCTTCTCATTACCACCTCGAACGGAGAGAGCCCAGTTCTAGTCTGGGGTGTGGTGCGCATAGCTAACAACACAATAGGTAAAGCGTCGGGCCATTTTAGCTTAGTGTCGGCACATGTTTTTGCAAGCTTGTTTTTCAGAATACCGTTGTGTCTCTCTACCAACCCCGCACTTTGAGGGTGCCTAGCTGAATGAAAACGTTTCTCAATCCCTAGGGCAACACATATTTGCAACATTACGGCTGCGATGAAATGGGGGCCGTTGTCCGACCAAATTATCCTCGGGAGCCCAAATCGAGGGAAGTACTCTTTCACCAGGATCTTTGCGGTGGTCATAGAGGTAGCATCTTTGACAGGGAACATATTTCAAGTTATTACATCGCTCCATTTCAATAAAATCAAGGTGAATGGTTTCAAAGGGGACAGAGGGGGGCCCGAAGTTTCCCCTTGGAGTCACTGTCCCTTTACCCACATTGTGCTGCAGGCAAATCATGCAATTCTGAACATGTCTCTTTGCAGATTCCAAAATTTTATCATTCACCCAAACCTGCTGTAATATCTTCGTAATTTGCTGGGCACACACATGCGTTGGACCGTGTGCCATTGTAACCATTGCTAACACATAAGAATCAGGAAGCAACCATTTCCCGTTGGATGCGTCCACCCAACACCCTTCATCATCCAATTTTCCCATGCCTTCAGCCCACTTCCTAGACTCTTCAACTGAGGCATCAGTCTGCATGTCTCGCACAGACCCAATGCCTTCATCTATTATACAAACATCTCTCACTTCCCTTGAGGTGGTCATGTCTGTGCTAAGGTCTGTGGCTGTTTGTCTAGCTATCAAATCTGCAAAAGCATTTCCTCTGCCCACATTGTCTATGACCTTGCGATGTGCTGCACATTTCATGATCGCTAATTGTTCAGGGAGTGAGAGCGCTGAAAGTAGTTGTACTATTAAGGGACCATGCTGAATCTTGGTCCCATGTGAGGTCAGAAACCCTCTTTCCGACCACAGTTTTCCGAAGTTGTGAGCCACCCCAAGGGCGTACTGGCTATCCGTATAAATATTGACTCTATGCCCTTGGGAGAGCTCACAAGCGCGGGTCAATGCTATAATCTCCGCGGCCTGCGTGGAGTTATGCGGAATCCTTTTAGTTTCAACAATCTTGTTCAAAGTAGTAACTGCATAAGCAGCTGTAGATGTGCCATTCGGAAGTTTGAAGCAGGAGCCATCGCAAAACAGCTCCCCTTCCGCATTCTCCAAAGGAGTATCTGAGAGGTCTATCCTGCCCTTTGTTTCTTGTTCGGTGGCATACAGGCAGTCATGTGATCCTTCATCACCGCAAACAATATTTTGCGGGAGAGGTAAGAGTTCAGCCGGATTGAGAACACAACACCTTTTAATTTGGATATGAGGAGCAAATAGGACTAATTCGTACCTTGTCAACCGGGCAGAGGTAAGGTGTTGCGTTTGAGTTTTATTCAATAGAATATCAACAGAGTGAGGTACCATCAAAATTAAATCGTGGCCTAAGACCATCCCCTCACTCTGTTTTACAGACGCAGCGGCAGCAGCAACAGCGCACAGACATCGCGGCAAAGCGCATGCAACAGGATCGAGGGCGGAGGAATAATAGCCGCACGGCCTATTCTTCCCTCCATGTTCCTGTGTTAACACAGACAAAGCACATCCATCACATTCATGCACAAACAACACAAAGGCCTTATCGTAATTTGGTGTACCCAGAACCGGTGCTGAACATAGCGCGGTTTTGAGAAGCTCAAATGATCGTTGATGTTCCGATTCCCATGGCAGTGGCAGAGAAATGCCCTTCTTCGTCAAAGCCAACATTGGTTTTACCACTAGGGCAAAATTCGGGATCCACAGTCTACAGTAGGATGCCATCCCTATCAGGGCTCTGACTTCCTTCTGTGTTTTTGGGACAGACATGCCAGAAATGTGTTTTATTCGTTCAGGTGTCAATCTTCTCCCCTCCTTTGACAGGAGGTAGCCTAAATAGGCAACTTCCTGGCAACAATATTGAAATTTTTTAAGTGAAGCTTTGTGACCATTTTCAGCTAAATGAACAAGCAACAATATAGTGCCTTCCTTACAAGCTTTCTCAGAGTCTGCAGCCAAGAGCAAATCGTCTACATATTGAAGCAGCGTGCAAGTAGGTGGCAATTCAAGGGTGTCGAGCTGCTCCTTTAAGGCTCTACTATAGATACTAGGACTTTCAGTATACCCTTGAGGTGCCCTTGTGAATGTAAACGAGCGTCCCCCCAAGGTGAACGCGAACAAATACCTGCTCTCCTCATGTATCGGAATACTAAAGAAGGCGTTTTTCAAATCTACGACACTAAAGTGTGTAGCCGTAGCAGGGATCATTGTTAAGATCGTTGTTACATCAGGCACGATTGGAAATTGTGGGGCTACCACCCGGTTAATAGCACGAAGATCTATTATAAACCGGTACGGAATTGCATTGTCGCCTTTCTTATATACTGGCAAGATCGGGCTATTACATAAGCTACCTGTAATCTCTTCGATCACTCCACGACGTACAAAATCGGAGACAATGCATTTCAGAGCACGCTCACCTTCAATTGAAATTTTATATTGCGGAATGCGCGGTAGCTTAACCCCATGTTTCAAGACTATCTTAACAGGCTCGATGTGCAATATCCCAACATCATTGTCGTCTATTGCCCACAAACATTCCGGGACAATGTCAAACTCGGGAGGTAGAGGTCGGGTCAAGTACTGGGAGTTAAAGGGTTGCTGTGGTGAAACTGTTAATCTTATTCCGTCAGGGGAACAATGAATCACTGCATTTAGTTTCTTTAACAAATTCAACCCTAGAAAATTTTCTCCGCAGTTTGAAGTAAGAAGAAAAGGGCACTGGTCTGTGAAAGGACCCAAAGAAACAGATACCGGCGCAGAAACCGGACAAACAGTTGGTATACCAGAGAACCCTATAGAAACGTTTGTTTGCCCTGACAGTGGAATGTTTGGAACCCTAGAATGGTCAATGGAGCACTTTTGTGCTCCAGTGTCAATCAAGAACTGGTGTTTCCTATTCCCCACCAATAATTCAACGTAGGGGCCCTTCTGAATAACGGGAATAGGTAAAGGTTCCAAACGCTGCTTCGGGCAATCCTAGTAAGGCAGAACTTCGTCAAAGGGAAGTTCTTCAGAAAGATAGGCAGCAGAAGGGTGATCAAATATATTTCTCGAGTCCATACTCGGAGTCTGATTTTCCCGTGAAAAAGGTTGTTGTGGATCTTGTAGAAGCTGACCCCTATCAGGGCCCCCCGCTCCGGGGCGGCCCCTTGGTCGCCTACCCATACCTCCAAATGTGCCTCCTGACCTCTGACGAAGGGCAGGGCACTGTGCTCGCCAGTGACCTTCCTGGCGGCAATAAGCACACTGATTAATATTTATAGAATTCAGAGGAGTATTTCCTCTTGGAATGTACTGACCTCTAGTCTGTGTCGTACCTCCTCTGGGGTTTCTGACAATTTGCTGCAACAATACCTTAGTCTTCAAGTCGCCCCTTCTTTTTTCGATTTTCTCTTTTTCATTATTAACCCAATTCTCATAATACTGAGCCATATGCAAAAACCTCTGACTGAGATTTTGCCTGCCAAGCGCTCTCTGAGGACATAATTTGTGACTGGATGTCGGGCAACAATCCACGTACAAATTTGTCCACAAACAACCTCTTCCCCGACTCTGTGCCTAAATCCTGTCCACTGAAGTCAGAGAACACCTGTTCAAATCTATTAAAGAATTCAGTAGTACCTTCAGTTTTCCCTTGGACGCAGGCCGTAAGCTTGTCCCAAATAATCCTTTTTTTCTGGGATTATAGTTTTTAGTTTAGCAACTATTCTATCGGGTAAGGTAAGTATTACCTGGGGTGGTTTCTCACCAGCTGGCCGTTCCCCATCTATTCTAATCAGATTTACCCATGTATCCCCTACCCCCGGCACATCATCTACTGTCCGTATCTGTTTCCATACATCAACTGGCAAAAGCACTGGAAACAATAAGTCCATGTCACTTAAGGTGAACACAGAAGACTGTAAGACGGATTCTATCTCTTTATAAAACCCTGTCGGGTTTTTCCTAATATCAGGGACTGATTGTCTAATCGTGTTCACTTCCTGTCGAGAGAACGGGACGTGAACAAACTGCGATACGTAATGTGCAGGGATATCCACCGCGGGGGTACCAGCCGCCGCGTCGGCGGGGATTTCTGCTTTTGGGACAAGGGTTGGAGGGACCTCTCTCATAGGCAACTGAGATATAGGGACCTCCGACCGCTTACTGAGCAATAGGGCCAAATCGAGCACTAAAGCAGCTGTAGAAGTGTCGGGCGAAAAAGCTCTTTTACAAATACCTAATAACTCTATGGGGCAACCAACCTTCTTCCTTATACATTCCTCCTGTAAGTGCTGTACCATCACTTGGATTACCTTTCTTTGCATCTCTACCGTGTATTGACTGTATGTGTCATACACCTCATCTGGCGGTATCGATGAATCCGAGATCCATCGAATCGCGTCTTTGGTACAAATTCGTACTTCCTCAGGTGCTGATCTCCGGCACGAAAGGAACCGTTTCTGTACATATATCCTATCGTCCTCATCATCCTCGTTTTGTAACTTTTCAAAATCCCTCCTAAACTCAAACAACCTATCAACATGTCTACATACTTTCTGCTCCGTATCCCTCGAAAGTGCCAAAGCATTCAGATCTCTCACCCCTTGTGGGAGATCCGAAGTCTGCAATCTACCCCACATTACACCTAAGTGAATCCCCAGTCCTTCAATAAAAACATTTTTCTCGGGAAAATCGAGCAAATTAGATAATGTTGAAAATGCATCAGTTTGATCACCTTTTTCCATGCAATGCTTAGCCCAAGCAAATAGTTCCTGTTTCCTGCCCGCAGGAACAGTACTACGAGTCACAATTGTTGACCCTGCACCGGGATCTGTTTTAACGAACACGCAACTCCCCGGAATCGAAAGTGTAGGTGGACTTAACAAGGGTGCAGGGGAGAGAGGCAGTGTAATAGACAGAGGAGCGACAACCAAAGAACTAGGAGCAGTAGGATGTGCAGGGGGAGTAGGAATAGCAACGGGAACAATAGCAGGAACGGGCAAAGTGCCCACAACAGGAGCATACGGAGGTGGCGCTGAAGAATCAGGCCTCCGTTCGTTCAATATTTTCTCAATAAACTCCTCGGAAACATGGAAATCTTTAGAGGGGTAAATTTTCTGGACCCCGAGCGAGAAAGCTCTATCCATTTTCTGGGCTTCTTCTAATCGTTTTTCCTTGTCATACAACAATGCCTTTTCGGCATTTGTTTTATGACGACGTGCATGTTTATCCCTACTTTTAAGCTGCTGCAATGCTTCCTTTTTCCAATTTTGTAACACATCAAAGGCTGCTGGCCTAGCCTTTTTCTTAAGCAAGATCGATTCTAAGTATTCAATACGGGGGATCTCAAAACTACCATTGATTGGCCACTGAAATTCGGAGGCATTTCTGGTCTGTCTGTGCCAAATATCATTAAATACAATACTACCAATGCCATACTTACAGTACATAGTACACGCCGGCGACCCCTCCTGTGGTGCCGGACGGCTAAATTCAAAAGATTGTCGATCGCTGCGGAACAGAGCCCTAAAGCAGCTAGACAATTTCCCAGGCATTTCTCAAAGAATTGGTGTTACCTGGTCCAATAATTGTGTCTGCAGATACAATACGCCAAATTCAAATTGTCAGGGTTAAATTAAGAGCCGGGTCACGACTGCACCTGACCAAACCTAAGGAGGACCGTACGGTTTACAAAGGACTTCAACTAACGAATTTTTACCTGCGTTCGGTGGTTTCGGCAAATCTGCCCGCCTCGGATTTGGACCCTCGTCAAGATGCCGTGTCAGACCGCACAACTATCGCCCAAGGATCGGATCGTGCAGCGCTGCCGAGGTATCGCGTCTCGATCGGTCGGGCCCGCAGAATCACACCGTCCGATCCCGATTCGATAGTCTGCGTCAACCTTCAATGATCCGGCATGAATCTTGAGGGTCCCTATTCGGGCGCCAACTGTGGAAACAGAGAAATTGATATGAGGCCGGGAAGCCCAAGAGGAAACACACCAACACAGGTTACAAAGGACATACAAAGCGCTTTATTTCAAAGTTACAAAGTTACCAAAGTCAATTGACATACGAATAGCTATTCGGCCCTCTGACTAACACGCGAACCTTCAACGTAAGGTTCGCACTGAAAGTGGGAGAGACCGATCATCGGGATGCTTGGGTTTTTATACGTTTTGTCCTGCATTGGCCAGCCCTCTCGCAAGTTAACCATTCTTGGAACTGTGGCTAGGGTTCGTAGCCTGGTCAAACACGCAATTTACATAATTTGATCAGTTCCGTTGATACAGTTACATATTTACACACAGGTTAAAGAGAGGACAAGGTCTTAGTTCGTGACCCTAACAAGTGGCCTGCAGACATATTATTTATTCACGTGTGCGGAGGTCACCATGGCCGGAGTCTTACTCAAAATGTCATTCGGCCTCCATTTTGTGATTCAGGGTGACTTCCACACTGCAAGAGTACCTAAAATGGCGGCTAGATCCAAGATGGCGGCTTACACAATACAATAAGGTCAAGACCTTGCCGCGGAACCTATGTACATAGTATTCTTTAGACAACTTGGCGTAGGCCAACATACATTCAAACAATGCGATTGGGGTCACAATATTATATCGATTTCCACAAAACAAATTATTTCCAGGAGAATATTTGGGCCCTTCCCTGGGAATCATTTGGGACGCAATGAAGGCAGTGGTGTGGGGGGAGTTAATCATTAAAGCTGCAGCCTATACCTGGGAGCGACAGTTGGTCTGGAAAAGACTAGAAGAGGAGGTAAAGGCAGCCGAAAAGGAGCATAAAAGGGGAAGATCA
The DNA here is from genome assembly GCF_040938575.1 of Ambystoma mexicanum. Classification (NCBI taxonomy): domain Eukaryota; kingdom Metazoa; phylum Chordata; class Amphibia; order Caudata; family Ambystomatidae; genus Ambystoma; species Ambystoma mexicanum. The sequence goes on along the minus strand of NC_090933.1, from coordinate 778,290,198 downwards.
CAATCATTGTTGCGTAAACTGAGAATAGTGCATAAGAAATTGCAAGAACATCTAGCAGACATGACAGCCCAAGCAATGCTAAAAGCTAGACAATATTGCTTGCCAATAGGAATGGGGCTAATCGCCTTCTGGTGGCCAAGTTGAAAAACCTCCAAACTTGTAATACTGTTTTGGCTCTGCGCGACAGTCAGGGGGTGTTGAAGCGGGCGGATGCTGACAAATGGAGATATTTCTGTCCCTCTTCAGGGAGGTGTTCTTGGAGGGCGGGGGGGGGATTTGGGTTCAGACGAGCAAATTAAATATTTGGTGGGAGCAGGACTACCAAGACCATCAAGGGTGGACCATGATTCTCTAGAGGGTCCATTTTAACCAAGCTCAGTAGAATGGGCTATTAAAACTTTGAAAAACAAGGCACCGGGTCTGGATGTGTTTAAGGCTCCCTTTTACAAAATGATTTGCTCTATCCTAGTCCCCCCCCCCCTTGACGGCTTTCTTTAATTCATTCTTGGGAACAGGCAGGGCTACTCCTACTATGGGACTCTCTACTACTATTCTGCTCCCCAAACCGGGGAAGGATCTGATGCTTTGGACTCATTAGGCCCCATTACTCTCACCAATATAGACTCCAGGATGTTCTCTAAGATTCTGGCACTCCGTATAATGGAGGTTCCCCCAAGGGTCATAAATAGTGATCAGACTGGGTTCAGCATGGGGTGCAGTACCTATAATGTGAGGCATATTCTGACCCTACTTGAGGTGGATCAGATATCGGTGATAGATGAGGGGATAGTGGCACTGGATGCCCAAAAGGCATTCATCGGAGTGGATTGGGGTACATTCAGCATACTCTCGAAGTGTTTGGCTTTGGCCATATGTTCACCATGTTAGTTATGGCCAATTACCGGGAACAATTGACCCATCTCAGGTCTGTCAATAACCGGGGCAACCAGTCAAGGGTGCCCAATGTCCCCACTGGTGTTCGAGTGGAGTATGGAGCCGCTTGCATGTAACATTAGAAATAACGAGGCTATAGCAGGGATAAAGGTGGGTCAGGCAGAATACAAGATTTCACTTAATGCAGATGACATTCTGTTGACCCTGTAGAACCATTTTGCTTCCTTGACAACAGTGCTGCAAGAACTGGCAGACTTTAGGCAGATCTCAGGCTTTAAGGTCAATTATAACAAATCGTATGGGTTGGATGTCTCAGTGCAGCCTCAAGATAGGGCTCCCTTGGGTGCACTGGCTCTGATAAAATGGAACCAGGAAGCCATTCCATATTTGGGCGTGCAGATTCCAAGAAGGGCCACAGAGGTTTTTTTCAGAACTTCACGCCTCTGTTCAAGGAGCCGCCAGAGGATTTAGTAAGATGGGGCGGGCAGGGCATTTCTTGGTTCAGCAGTATGAGGAAATAAACAGGCGAGGATCTCCAAGAGAGTACTGCTGAGGCCATGTAGAGTAGGGGGGACTAGGGGCTCCCGATGTATTTCACTATAATTTAGCTGCTCATTCACATGTGGTGACTTGCGGGGGTTGGGGGGATACTGAAATGAGGCCAAAGTGGCAATTGATTGAGCAGGTCCACTCGGCAGTGGCATTGGATTCACTTCCTTATGTGGAAAGTGGCGGCCTTGCAGGAGCAGATGGGTTCCCACTGCTGACAGCAACCAGAAATACAATTTACTACATAGGGAGGCCGCTTTGCAGATTGGGAACAGTACTAGGAATAGGACCACTCAGACCCATCTGGAATAACCCAGATTTCCAAACAGGGTGTGAAAAGGGGAGCCTTGAGGATTAAACCATTGGCGGGCTGGAAAGGTTACCGCAGCTATATAGGGATGGATGCCCACTAACCTTTAATAAGTCTAAGGATGTTTTTGCTGTACCAGAATCTGCGCGGTTTCACTATGCCCCATTGAGTCTTGGGCCGAGTCTCTCACATGTACAAGTTATTGGACACAGGGGACCCAATAATGCATCTATCCTACATGTGTAAATAGGAGGAAGATTTGGGGGTTGTAATAGATGATGAGGCGTGGCTGCGCATATGGGCTCGGATGCACAAATCATCTAAATAGGGAGAGCTCCTACAAACATTAATGTTAAGGTATTTATATAGTGCACCATCACCAACAGAGTTAGTCCCCAGGGGGGACGTGTAGGGTTAGCCAGGTGAAGGGGGAGTAGGAGACTGAGAGAAGTGGTGTGTTGTTGGCGGCTTCAGTTCAGTATACACTGTGCCCTGAGCTTTGGTGTGAGTATCGGATCAGGCGAGACCTCGTGTGCTGTTGTTGCTGTTTATGTGTTTGTTGTTGATGCGGTGTGGTAAAGTGCATGTGGTTTGCTGGGTGAGAGATGATTGTGTGAATTTTTGGGTGGGTTAGGTATGCAGAGATTTGAAAGCTGGGTTAGTGGGACGTGTATCCTGGTTCTAGTATAACATGTTCCATTTAAATTGTATTCCTATGGGTGGGGTTATTGCTGATTCCTTTATTGGGCGTATGACTGTTGTGTGTGAGGCACGGCACGCTGCCTGCTGTATTCTAATGAACTTTGTGTAATGTGATTGGGTATGTCTATTTCTCTCTCTCTGTTGTATGAGATGAGGATTGGATGCTCCCTGCCCCCTTCCTATCTATTGTGACATAGGTCTGTTGGAGCTTGGGTGTGGTTCAGGGCCAGGGTTCTAATGATGAATCATCCTAGTCCTTCCGTCTTGGTCTGCCTATGTACTCAGTCTTTAGTGTCCTCCTATCATGGCTATCTCTCAGTCAGTCGTTCGGTATGTCGTGAAGCGTCTTCTTTAGATTCTATTTTTGATCTCTTGGTGGGGATAAGTGTCTTCATTCATCATCGTTTTAGTTGTGTGTATGTCCATGCGGGCGGTCTTCTAGTTAAGGAGTGAAGAGCCAGGATTTGAGCAGTTTCCTGAATAGTAGGGGGTTTCTTGTGTTGCGTATGTTCTTTGGTAGGTCGTTCTAAGTTTTCAGTGCCTGGTGAGAGAAGGAAGATCCTCAGAGTTTTCTTTTATTGTAGGGTTTCGGTGCCAGGCGGATGTCGTTGCTTGATCTGACATTCTTGTTGGTTGATGTAGGCGTACTTTTTCACTCAGTATGCTTTGTGTGGGATCCACATAGTTTTGAATTATATTCATTGTTTTATTGGTAGCCAATGTAGTGTTTTTGGCGCATGTGTGATGTGTTCTCTTCGGGGTAGTTTGAGAAGCATTCTGGATGTCGCATTTTGTATGCGTTGTAGTTTATTTAGAAGTCAATCAGGCGTACCCAGGTATAGGCTGTTGCCCTAATCACTCTGGACATGACGAGAGCGATGATGGTGATTGTTTTGTTGGCGAATGACAGGAACAGTAAGATCCTTTTTGCTGCTCGCAGGAGGAAGAAGCATTTCTTGAGTAGAGCGTTTACCTGTGGCTTTAGAGTAAGATTCTTGTCCATCAGGATCCCTGGGTTTTTTACAATTGAAGATGGTGTTGGGGTTGTACTAAGGTCCCTTGGCCAAGGGATGTAGTGGTTATCTCCTCTGTTTTTTGTGACAATCATTATTTCTGTTTTGCCTGGGTTGATTTTGAGGTCGTTCGAGTTCATTCAATTGAATACATCACAAAGGCAGTTCTCTAGTGTTGAGTTATTTTCTTGAGTGTCTTGTATTTTGAAGATTATTTGTGTGTTGTCGGCGTAGTTGTAGCAGGTGAGGCCATGTCTTTTTATGATTTCGATTAGTAGAGATAGGTAAATGTTGAATATTAGTGGGAAGAAGGATGATCCTTGTGGTAATCTGCATGTGGAGTATCTTGGGTTGGATTTGAAAGGTTTCATCCATACGGTTTCAGTTCTGTTTGTTAGGAATGATTTGATCCACAGTAGGGCGGTGTCTGTTATTCCCGGTCTTTCTAATCTCGTTATGAGGATGTCGTGGTTAACTGTGTCGAATGCTGCAGATAGGTCTAGAAGTATCAAGGCAGTACTGTTGTCCAAGTCTGCGTTTGTTTTTAGGTCATCCCGTATTGAGAGGAGAGCTGATTCCGTTCGTCTCATTTGTTTGAAACCACCTTGCGCCTGGTCTAGTAGGCAGTACTCTTCTAAGAATTCTTGGGTTGTTTATACATGTACGTTTCGAGCACTTTGGCTGTGTACGTGATGTTACAGATGGGTCCGTAGTTGGAGAGGTCCTCTACAGTTCCTGCTGTATCTTTGAGTAGTGGTCTGATATATGTTGATGTGCGGAATGTGGCACTTTCCATGTCGAGATTGAAAGGTTGAGGACATTCCTGTGATATTCCACGGGAGTTCCTTGTTTAAGAATTGATTTGTATATGTCCGGGGGCAGGGGTCCTCAGGAGAACCTGAGTTGTTACTTTGGTTTACCAGTTTGACGAAAGTCTCCACTGATATTTCGGGGAAGCTTTGTAGTTTGTTTGGATGTTCCTCGTCAGGATAGGTGGGGTCTGTAGTATGATCAAGTGGTATGGTTTGTTGGATGACGATGATTTTGTTTTTGAAGTGGTCCGCTAGGTCGTTGCATATTTTCATTGAGGGAATTGGTGTATTGTTACAGCCAGGTGGGTTTATTATTTCATTTATGATTTTGAAGAGTTCTTTTTGGGTGTTTGGTGCTTTGAAGATTCGGTTGTCGTAGTGTTTCCACTTTGCTTTTTGTATTTCCTTTTTGTATGAGCAGATATGTTGCAGAAATTTCAGTTTATTTGCAGTGTCGTTTTTGATTCTCAAATCTAGTTCTAGTTTTCGTTTTTTTCTTTTCATGGTGCCGAGTAGTGGAATGAACCATTTTGCCATTGCTTTTTTACGAGAGGGAGTGAAATGTTTTTCTTTTGCGATGTCGTAGATAGTTGTTACAATCCAGGTGTGGAGTAGGGCTACTTTTTTGTCTAGGTCAGCTTCTTCCATAAATGTTGGTTCCAGTTTGCAGAGCTCTAGAAGTTCAGTGGAGATTTTGATGGTTCTCCAGTATCTTTTTATGGTGGTCAGTGGTTAGTCTTGTTGACTGTTTACCGGAGTAGTCATTGTGAATACGAAGGGAATGATGAGGTGGTCGCTCCAGAGTATTTGAATTGAGGGTGCCATGGTGATGAGTTCTTTGTTGATGAAGATTGCGTCAAGTGTATGCCCTGCCGAGCGGGTTGTTCCTTTGACTAGTTGTTGTAGATTCATTGCTAATAGTTGGCTGGTTAGAAATGTTTGTGTGGTTGTGGTTTCTTCATCGAACCAAATGTTGAAATCTCAGAGGATGATCAGGAGATTATGATTGATGGCTAAGATGGTGATTGCTTCCACAAAGGCTTCTACAAAGGTTGCATCGTAGGTTGGTGGTCTGTACATCAGTATGAATTTCAGGTTTGTTTTGGGGTTTACTGAAAGGCGTAGTATTAAAGATTCACATTTATTGATGCTTAGTGGGTCTTCCAATTTGATAGCCAGGGGTTCCTTGTGGATGATTGCAAGTCCCCCCCCCTCTTTTGGTTTTTCTGTTTGCTTGGACGCATTTTAAATTTTCATGCAGGCAGTTGTTGAGGGTGATCTTGTAGTTATCTAGCCATGTTTCAGTTATAAATAGGATGTCGATAACTCCGTCACATAGGAGATTGTATATTTCGTTGGCATGTTTGGACATTGACCTTGCATTGATTAAATTGCAATGGATCTTTTTGGTTTGGTTTTGCTTATTAGTTGTTCCTTGTTTTAGTTTGTAGTTGTTTGGTTGCGGTGCTTCTGTATTGGCGGTGACTGGATGAAGATGAAATCAGCGAAGGCTGCATCTTCATTGAAGCGGTCTGGTCGATTGATAGCTTGGCTGTTCAATAGTGGTGCTTCTCTACTGATGCTGATGGGTTGACGATCAGAAAGGTTTTCTTCATTTAATCGGTCTGTTAGGTTAATGGCTGGGTTGTTGGTTACTAGTATTTCATCGTCTTGTCTGTTGTGTTGTGATGATGATGCCCTTCTGTTCTTGTGATGTATGGGGTGAGCGGGTTGGAGTCTTCCCACACTCTTCTTGGGTGTTGCCATCTTTTTTCTGGCTGTCTGGGCTTCTTTGCTTTTCTTGAGATCTCGGTGTCGTTGTGGTGTCCAGGTTCTGGGGTTGTCGCGAGGTATGGTGTAAGATAGAAGGATTTTTCTCTTTCGAAGTTTGTTCTGATGACATTGTTTTTTGGCGGGGTGTTTCCTGCACTTGAGGCTGTTACTGCTGGGGTCATTTGGGTTTGTGTATTCATGCCCATTCCTGCTTTGGGGCATTTTGGTTCTCGGTGCAGAGTTAACAGATCAAGTGGTCGACTGTAATGTCTTGTGCTAAGGCAGTACTGGTGTTTCCTCTGATGTTGGTAAGCTTGGGTGCTTTCGGGTATTGTCTGCTGTTCCATCTGTGGGTTAGGTGTGTATCCTACAGGTGCACTGTCCAGGGGAGTTCGGGGGTACTCGGCATTTGGTTGTCGGGTGGTCTAGGACTCAGTTCAGGTAGCTATCGATTTTGTTCTCGGAAGTATTGGTGGCGGGTTGATACAATACTATCAAATACTATCACTGTGTGGTCCCCTCAAGATGTGGGTCAAGTTAGTCTAAACAGAATTGTTTGTGTACTGGTTAGGCTAGCTATTCCAGTATAACCACAGTGTAGGGCTGGCTAGTAATTACTGTAGTTTCACAGTGTAGCCAATCAGTTATAATACTATCACAGCGTAGAGCAGGCTAGCAAGTATAATGCTATCACAGTGTGGACCCCTCTAGATGTGGAAGAAGTTAGTCTTAACAAATTTGCTCAAATGCGACGCAGGCTAGTAATTACGACACTATCACAGTGTAAAGCAGGCTAGTAATTACGACACTATCACAGTGTAGAGCAGGCCAGCAGTTACTATACTAACAAAGTATAGAGCAGGCTAGGGATTGCTATACTATAACGATGTAGGACAGTCTAGTAATTACTATACAATCACAGTGTACAGCAGGCCAGTAACCACTATACCATCACAGTGAGGAGCCCTCTAGAAGTGGATCAAGTTAGTCTAAACAAATTTGTTAGTGTGCGAGGCAGGCCAGCAATTCCAGTATAATCACAGTGTAGGGCTGGCTGGTGCTTACTATACAATCACAGTGTAGGCTATCAGTTATAATACTATCACAGCGTAGAGCGGGCCAGCAATCGCAATGCCATCATAGTGTAGATCCCTCTAGATGCATATCGAGTCAGTCTCAACAAATTCGCTTGAGTGCAGAGACTAGTTACAGCTAGATTTAGCTGGATTTGGGAGTCCTGTATAGAGGGAGAGAAGCCTACACCTAACAGGGCAAAATGAGTACAAGACGAAACACAGCTAGATTTGAATACAAGAGTAAACCCAGCTAGATTTGAGAATCCAGTAGGGCTACACCTAACAATGCAAAATGAGTACAAGACTAAACACAGCTTGATTTGAGTACAAGACTAAACACAGCTAGATTTGAGAATACTTTATAGTGGGAGAGGGGCCTACACCTAACAATGCAAAATGAGTACAAGAGTAAACACAGCTAGATTTGAGAATACTGTATAGTGGGAGAGAGGCCTACTCCCAACAATGCAAAATGAGTACAACAGTAAACACAGCTAGATTTGAGTACAAGACTAAACACAGCTAGATTTGAGAATCCTGTATAGTGGGAGTGAGGGAGGCGGGGGATAGAAATCACAGTATTGGTACGGCTGTAGGTAGGTTTGCTAAGTGTCTGGGCTTCCAGGGTTGAGGAATTGCTGAACTCCCCACCCTGGCCCCTCTTACTATACTAGTCGCTGCTGGTTGACGGCTGGCCACTGGCTTCCCCTGCTGACACCTGCAGACACGATGTGGAGCCACCCTTTGCCTTGGATCCCTTCGCTGCAGAGGCTGCACGGGCAGAGGGCTGCACTGGGAGGGTGATTGAACAGACGAGGTCTGGCCAATCAGGGCTGGGGGCTGGGAGGGAGGCAGGCAGTGGAGGGGAAGGACGCGGCAGTGGGCCAGTGGATAAACAAAGGGCCAGGGCTCCGAAAATTAAATAAAAATGGCAAAAATAGGCCCAGGAGGGTCTATCAACCTTGCAAACTCACCTGCACAGCCCGGTGGAAGTGGCGTGCAGGTCGAGCTGCGGGGTCAGGGATTCAGATACACTGGACTTGGACAACCAATCAGGGCCGGGAGTGGGGGACGGGGGTGGGGGACAGAGGTGGGGAGGGAGGCGGGCTGTGGGGGGGGAAGGACGCAGCAGTGGGCCGGGTATAAACTAGGGTCTCAGAGAATTAAACAAAAATACCAAAAATAGGCCCAGGAGGGTCTATCAACCTTGCAAACTCACCTGCATAGCCCGGATGGAAGTGGTGATGGTATAGATGGCACCTTACAACTGAGAGATTGTACCACATGTCAGCTGAGTACTCGGCTAGTTGCTGACAGGGGAAATAACAACGCAAGAACTCTCTTCCATGTTTGTGTGGGAAAGCGAATCTTATTGGAAGAAGGTATTGGTGAAAATTAAAGAAATTACAGGCCTGTCGCTACCAATGTACTCCCAGGTGGTGTTGCTGGGAGAGGCAGGCGATGGGGTATTCCCTTTATCGGGGCCCGTTGCTACTATGAGAAACCTGAGGGTCTTCTCACGTCTACTCCCTCTGGATCCTCTATGCAGGTGGCCAGGGAAAGGCCATCGCTTTTTGGATCCTAGCCCTGGGGATGAACAAGCGAGCGAGGATCACCTGGATAAAGGCTCTTTGGCGATTGGAGATAGGCGAGACAGAGTATTCTGCATCTTCCTTTCAAAAGGAACCCCAATCCAAGAAGTAGTTATGGGATATTGTTCACCCTGTACCCTTGCCTCAGAGAAGGATAGGAGATATCATTCCAAGCGGGATAAACAAAGAAGGAGATGGATTGGGATATAGTACATTCGGATAAAACCCAATGTTCCCCTGGTCCCTGGAATAACCAACCTAACCATCCTGCGACCATTTTGCTTCATTATAAAGTATATCCCTTCAATCCCCTCTTGGAATACCTAATAGTACTGAGACGAGGAAAAAACACTTGTGAGTTACTAATATTACACTCTTTCTCTATTCAAGTACTGATAGGAGGAATAAGCAACAGATTAATAAACACTACTTACTCTCGCCACTTTGGTACTGGGACGAAGAAGATGCATGAAGGTCAGGCATGTCCTGGTGATGAGAGCCAGGCAACAGTAATTGATGGAATACACCTGCAGCCTGTTACCGGACCACAGGTGTATAAAAAAGAGGAACATTGAAAGAGAGCCAGGAAAGAAGAAGCAAAAGGAGCTGTGCAGGAGCTAGAGAAGCTGAAAAGCCAAGGCGCCGAATGAGACCCTGGGAGTCCTACTGGAGTTAAAGTGCAGGACGGAAAGCAGAAGCTGTCGGCAAGCAAAGACAAAGCTGCACAGCTGCACACGAGAGCCAGAGTGAGCGGAGAGAGGTGCCTGGAAAGCAGGTACTCACACTGCGCAAGAAAACTGCACGTTACAAAAAGGACTCAAGTTCGTACTAACTTATTTAATACCAAGGTTGAGTTACATAAATTGGTACGCAAGTTAAAACTGAAAGTCTTTTTTGCAGAAGTTCCAACAAAAGATACAACAGGTAACACAGATGGCAAGCTTGTAGAATTTGGATCTAAAAGTACTTTTGTTGCTCCTATTAGTGTATCAGCCATAGATATATTTGAAAAGATGGTACTGAAAGATCTCAGCAAAGTTCACTTTGGCAGAATGAAGAATAACAACTTGAGTCAAGGGGAACTGTCAATTATCAAAACACTATACACAGACGCCAGCATTACCATCAGACCTGCTGACAAAGGAATAGCCATTGTCCTAATGAACACGGATGACTATAAGCAAGACTGCAAGAGACAATTGGATGATCAAACAGTATATGCTAGAATTTATCATGATCCCACTAGTGAGATTGCACACAACCTTGATGCACTATTCTCCAGAACAGAAGAAATGGGATACATCACGCAGAAAACAAAAGCATACTTGCACAATAAACAACCATAGATTCACTATTTTTACCTTCTGCTGAAGACACATAAGAGCTTGATAAGTCCACCTGGAAGACCAATCGTCGCAGCCACAGGAGGAATATCGTAGCAGCTGGGCATAAATATCAAGTATTTTTTTTAAACCTGTTATTCAAAAGATCACTACCTATGCCAAAGATAGCACTCACTTCTTGAACATTCTTGAACATATCACGCTTACCCAAGACGAAATTCTTTTTACCATTGATGTCTGTAGCCTTTACGCAAGTATACTGCACAATTTGGGGCAGGAGGCTGTGGAATGGCTATTAGTCCAAGAAGGTGATATCAGAGCAGCCCAGGAATTCATTAAGTCATTACTAACATTAATTTCAGTCAACTCATGTATCCAATATGGGGATTAATTTCATTTACAAATCTCTGGGACAGCTATGGGCGCCACTATGGCCTCATCATATGCTAATAGCTTCACGCACCATTTTGAAAAACAACCTATTCTCGACAACCCGTTATGGAAAGCAAAAATCAAAACCTGAGTAAGGTATATCGATGATTTTTTTGGAATTTGGCATGGATACAAAGGCTCACTTACACAATTCCTAGTAGACATCAACAGTATTGATCAGAGAATTCAGTTCACTGCTGACATAGGGGACCATGGAATTAATTACCTTGACGTCCATGTTGAGAATCTACGTATTACTACACCATTGTTCACCAAACCTACGGATAGGAATAATCTACTGCATCGCATGAGCTTTCACCCTCCTAACACCTTCAGCAATCTACTGTATGGCCAAATGATAAGGTTTAAATGCTGAATCAGTTACCCAGTTGAGTGCAACATTGAATTAGATAAGCTAAGGAAGAGGCTGTAAGGAAGAGGCTGCAGGAAAGAGAGTATACAGAAGTAGATCTACAGGCAGCAACAGAGAACGTAGGTACATGATCACGTGAAGATCTCTTACAGACCAAAACCAAACAAGCAGCACCAACAGTAGTGTACATCTCCCGTTTTTCAACTCAAAGTGCACAAATTAAAAGGCACATCACCAAGCACTGGAAAATGTTCACTAGTGATAATCGTACGAAGGAAGTGTTTACATGAAAACCAGTCTTTGCCTACCAAAGGAGTAGCAACATAAGAGACCTATTGGTCAACACGAGAGAAACCAAAAAGAACGTTACAAAGAACAACAGACAAGGTACCTTCCCATGCTTGAACTGTGGCAACTGCCAGAACAATCAAGGGGAATACGGTTTCACATCCCAGCACAGGGGAGAAGATCAAACTGAAAAATGTTGCTACCTCTAATACGGGGAACACAGTGCATTGTATCAAGTGCCCATGCGGTCTGTGTTATGTGGGGGAAACGGGCAGAAAGTTAGAATTTGCTTGAATTAACACAAATCCTGTATCAGGAATAAAAAACCCACATCATCTGTAGTAAGACACTTTACTAAACAGAATCACAATGCAGCACAAGTGAAGTTTCAAGTGATTGAAGTAATTGAGAACAAAGAACAACATCGAGACATGAAGAAAATAAGGCAACAGCGTGAAGCCTTTTGGATAGACCGGCTGGTCACTATGCCGCCTAACGGTATGAACGAGGATTGAGATCTTAACTGTTTCTTGTAGTAAGGATCCAGAGTTCTCGATTTTAAAGACTCTACAGAACTGTACCAGACAAGGAAGGTATCAGATTACATCTCTGCTGAACATCATAAGGACTACTAACTGTTGAAGATGTTCCAGACGTTTGTGAAAGTTTACTTGTACTATGTGTGACAGCAACATGACTACTACAATATGGAGACCCAAGAATTCCTATATGCACCTTGTTGATATCTATAAATGCATTTCTGTCTGTTACACTTACATTTGCTTTCTTTGTTAATATGTTCTGAAAGTTATAATATTAGAAACCGAGGAGATGCACTCCTCTCATTCAACATAGGTACATCTGAGAGGGTAAACACCAGACACACGATTATAGAGACACAAGTGCATGATATATATAATTTTTTACAGATATTAAGGTTGTGCCTGTCATTTCCGATGTGTGGCACAGGCAGGGGAGGGAGCAACAATAGGTGCATATATGGCGTGACATAAGTGAGCAAACAACACTATAATCAATTAGAGAACCATATTTTCTTTTACAAACTCAGATCAAATCCTTGGAATTTATTTAATTGTATGCAGCATGACAACATTACAATTAAGTTTCAACATAGCCAATGCACATCATTTACGCTTTATTGGACTACACCTCCCCAAGATGGCCACCGCTGTTCCACCGTGACGCCATCTTGTCAGGCACTCCGTTGTTGCCATTTCCATGACAACAAGGCCGTCTAAGTAGGGACGGGCACGACAGCTCGGGCTTCTGCTGCTGCTGTGCATCACGCAAACACGATCGAGTACCGCGGTAAGATCTGTTGACCACATACAATGTGAATAGTTTGCAATAACTGTTCTGAACAGACATCGTTAATTACACTGACGTTCCTTTATAGATCGCGTTGCACGAAGTAACACACCACAGACTGTGCTGTTTAATACAGGTCAGTGCCTTTACCATATAGGGATGCCACGCATTCTAGATGCAATGCTATACACCATCAGGAGTTATACGTCAAAACCCTGAATATGCGCACACATTATCTAGGATGCCTTTAACTGTAAGAATTATGTTCTCATTTACACACTCTCACGACACAGTTGTCTACGCCGTACAGTGATCACATTAAACAGCACCACTAAGTAAACCGGGTGAATGGGAAACGCTCACTGTAATGATCCTTGCTGCACAAGAGCATCCTACTTTGTGACGCATGCAACATGGTGATGATACCTCTGTTAAAAATTGTCCATTAACGCAACCACGCAAATTAATTTTTTCATCATTATGATTTAGAAGCAATAATGGAATTTAGGATAACTAACTGTTGAAGCATGCTTGATTTGGTGTATTGTTTTGTTATCTCTTATTGTAGATGTTACTCGTGATCTTTTGTTTCGTTACATGTGGGCATCCTGTTAATGCATTTTTGCATATGTAATTGAAATCAACCGCGTATTGTTCAGTGGAACAATGACATGTTTCTAATATTAATTGATTGATCCACACATCACAATGATTTTTGTTGACAAGCTAGGGCATAAGGCTCTGACGAAGGACCAACAGTCCGAAATGCATAGGCCTATTCTCGCTCTTTGCTACGAATGCTAGAACCACTGTTTAGTTCATTCTATTTGGATTAAATATGAACTATTTGATATAATTTTGTTTGACAGAATTTTTTTCTACCTAGATTTATTTCAATATTGCAAGCATCAGAAATATATTGAAATAGATTAACGCTTCGTGGGTATTAGGGTGTGCGGCCCACACTGATGGCTCATTTGTATTTGTATTTATTCATGTATAGAGCGCACCGAGCCCTGAGGCATCTGGGTGCTTTGCTTTACAGAAAATGTTACATGTTACAATAAGTCACATAGGTTATATACAGTGTTGTATGAATACACATTGGATTACAAAGAAAATACAGCGTAAGGAGGCAATAATGAAATTGGGAGTGGTAACATAGGATAGAAGGGTGGGACAAAGACTGATATGCAAATGGATATGTCGCATCTATGAAAGGCACAGTGAGCAAAAAGCGTGTGCTGCAAACTCTCATCTCAGAACAGGTTATCATGCCATGTTCTTTCTAGAGAGGAGCGCCTGCTACCTTTTTTTGACATTGTTGCCATCAATGTTAAAAGAATTGAACTGCACGTTGAGGTTATTAATTTTGGAGGGTGAGCCCAGGATGAGTAGCTCGGTCTTGTCATCATTTAGACAAAGACCATGCTTGGCCATCCAGGATTGGATGATGCTATAAAGGTCATTTAGTGCTTTGGCGTCAGTGGCATAGTCACCGGTAAGCAGAATTAGTATTTGGGTGTCTTCGGGATAGTTTGAGTATGTGACACCCAAATAGTCAAGATCAACAAACAGTGGTTTCGTAAACACATTATAAAGCGTAGGTGATACACACGATCCTTGTGGGACTCTGCATGTGATTGGTGCTGGTTGTGCTGAGGCTGTCGGTGTGAAAACCCTCATTGATCTACTGTTGAGGAATGATTGGATCCAACTATTAGCTTTGTCCTAGAAGTGAGCTGCAGAGGACAGGTGGTTGCAGAGTACCTTTGTGATTGACAAGGTCAAGTGCAGCAGACAAGTCTAATAGTAGGAGGAGGGCTAGTTTGCCTTTGTCCTTGAGGTTTTCAGTTTGGGTCTTGAGGTCAATCAGTGCCGTTTCGGTTCCATGAAAGGGTCTTAAGCCAGAATGTCTAAGTCCAAGGAGGTCATTTGCTTATAGGTGCTCTTGGATTTGCAGGTAAGCTGCTCTATCCAAGATTTTTAGAAGAAGTGGCACAGTGGTGATCGGTCTATAGTTCGTTGGGATACTGGGGTCCAGTGTGGGCTTTTTTTGGGAGTGGTAGGAACCAGGTGTCTTTTAGGTTGTTGGGAACTGTGATCATTTCAAAGGAGGCATTGATGAAAGATGTTCTTTGATGACGGGGCGGGACAAATAACACCCTAGCATTTAGAGGGTTTTAGTTTAGAGATTAGATCCTCCACTTCTTTGATTGAGAGGGGAGAGAAGTTAAACGTCTTGTGAGTGGGCCTTGGTGGCATCGGTGTGGTTGGCTGGGAGATGTTATGTGGCAGGCTTAGTTTCTTAGCTTCAATTTTCTCTTGTAGCATTGAGATTTTTCCTAGTAAGGCTTTCTGGCTGTTGTCACACCAGGTGGTATCTTTTACGCATGTGTCAGGAGGTGAAGTGGGGGTTTCGAGCTCTTTGAGGTCGTTGAAGAGTTCTTTTGTGCTGGATTTGGCATGAATGATGCAGTCATTGTATGTGTCCTTTTTAACTTGTAAAATAGCCTCTTTAAAACTGAGGGAAGCCAATATAAAGTTGCTTTTGTTGAAGACTGTGGAGAGGCTTTTCCATACAGTTTCAGCATTTCTTTTAGCTTTACGTAGTGACCTAAAGTGCAGAGTGAACCACGAGTTGAGGTGGACTCAGGGTTTGGCTTTGCATGGTTTTAAAGGTGCTAATGTATTGATGGCCTTGAGTACTGTGTTATTATAGATGTCTACCATGACAGTGGGATCTGTGGGCATGTAGGGCGCAGTGAGGATGGGCTGTAGCAGTGGATGTAATTTCTCGGCTGTTATATTGCGGTTATTTCTAGTGCATAGGGGAGAGGCTATATTTGGCTGGTTAGTTTCATTCAAGGTGAATGTAATGAGATGATGGTCCATCCAAGCACATGGTGTGTTGGCAAGTATATTAATGTTGCAATTGAGGTTGGCTAGCCAATCTAACGTCCTTCCTTTATATTGTGCGTTGGTTTAGTTATATGGTGATTGAAGCCTAATTCAGTGATTGAATTGACTAGGTCTAATGCGTTGCGGTCTTTAGGACCTTGGAAGCCCAGATATAGGTCGCCCAACATGATAATTTGGGAACCTGGCTTGGTGTTGGCAGTAAGGATGAGAGTGATGTCCTCTTGGAATGTGGATGGGGCCCAGGATGTCTATAGACTAGGTGTATGGTGATGGTGCGGGATGCTGAAATGTGTAGTTTGATGGATAAGAGTTCCGCTGATTTAATGGTGTTACTGGGCATGGGTCTGTTCCCTAGTGTAGTTTTGGCGATGAATGCGAAGCCTCCGCCTTTAGAATGATTACAGTCTCTGTCCTGGTGGATGATGGAGTAGTTTTCAGGTATGGCTAGTGCCGCGTCAAGCCAAGTTCCAGTGATTGCCAGAAAATCGAGGTCATTGGCTGTTATGATGTCAGCAATATCTAGGGCATGGGCAGGTTAGGATCTTGCATTAATGAGTCCACCCTTGATGATTGTGACAGGGTTGTTGGGGGGGAGTATTTTTTGTGAGAGGTGTTGATTTTGGTGGGTGAGGTGATGTTTATTGGGTCTGGGCTCAGGGTGGGCATTGAGGCTATGGTTCTGTCAGGCGGAAGAGCCTGCGTGGGGCTGAATCGGAGTCTGGAGTCTAGTCTGATATTCCTGTTTTGAAGTGTGCATGGTTGGTTAGGTGTGGGTTTGGTTGCAAATTGTTTAATCCATTGGACGGGGGTGAGGTGGTAATGGTGACTGGGTGGGAGTGGTGTGCGTGGGTGTGTGTGGGATGCCTGATTGTAGGAATTTGGATGGAGGTATGCTGTCGGAGGGGGGACGTTTCTTGGACATCGATAGTTGAATGCAGTGAGACATGGTTGTATCATAAATGGGTGTATTTCTGATTGTGGCTGTAGGGGCAGCCCAGGTGACCATGCATGTGCAGAGGATCAGAAGGGGCAGGAATGGAGTTAGACGCATGAGCGGGACTAGCAGTATGGACTGTACTAGCAATGTTGGGGAGCTTAGAGAGTTGGTGGAGCAGGTATGTTTTACAGGTGCAGCATGGTAGTGCTTAATAGGGAACACTAGGTAAGCCGGTAATTAGGTCAGGCATTGGGAATACTGTGATGCAGGTGCAGTGACAGTGCAGTGTGGAAGGCAATCACTGGTACAGGGGGCCTTTGAGAATGCAACAGTAATCAATAGCCCAGGTAGGCCTTAACAGTGCAATGGCAAGCAATAGCCCAGGTGGGCCTTAACAGTGCAATGGCAAGCAATAGCCCAGGTGGGCCTTAACAGTGCAATGGCAAGCAATAGCCCAGGTGGGCCTTAGCTGTGCAATGGCAGGCAATATGCCTGATGGGCCTAAAAAAATGCAATAGTAAACAAAGGCAGTTGGTGCTAGCATGAGATGGGTTCAACACGCTTGATACAGGTGGTCTCGTAAAATAACCAGCTATACTAAGCACGCAAAAGACTGAGCTGGAAGAGCAGTGCTAAATGCTATAATCCAAGGTGGAGTGCAGCACGGACCATGCAGATCAGTGCTCTCAATACCAGCATGTTATTAAATTATAACTGTGTTGACATAGAGGACATGCTAAAACTGAGGTAATAAGCAGTGCTAGCTACTTATGATATGAGACAGGGTACACCATGCGTGATATAGGAGGCAGAGATATGCTAAATAGTAGATTCGATACTTTTTAATAAGCGGGTTAGGGTTTTGAAGGCAAGATAGTACGTAACTAAGCAAACAGTTGACTTAGAAGGGGTGCATCCGCCACCCAACGGTGAAAATGCTACTGCTAGTATTGTACGAGTACAAAAGCAGAATACAGCGTGCTATATGACGTGGTATATTGTCATGTGAATGGCCAGAATTGTGTTACTGTGACACTAAGGAGCATACTGGCAGACACCGTAAAAAGAGAAAGGCACTTTGTGGATCAAATATTGTGCTCAGTTAGGTCCGCAAGGATACATGTCCAAGTCTTAGGGAGTGAGTAGTCAGCGGGACACTCGCCAGATGAGTTACTGCCGATATCTGGAATTGGCGTAGGAGCAGGCTTGTTGTTGGAGGTGGGTGGGTGAGTATATGCTTACCCTGGTGGTCGTAGCTTGCGCTGATGTTTGTTAAAGGTGCAGCATGGGTGGGCTCTTGGACCCATTGCGGCCCGGACAGGCACAGACAGGCTCTAGTTGTTAAGCTCACCTGGCTCCCACAGGGGCGTCGGTCGGACCCGGACAGCTGCGGTCTCCACCCACGTGATGCGTAGTGCAGCGATGACTGACTGGATCTGCCCTCCTAATCTTGTCTGCTTAACCCGTAGAAATATTCTCCTGCAAGTGGAGAGATGGATTTCGCCACTTGTGGATTCAAGTGATGGCACCCCCACGGTCCTCCCCAACTGATCACCTCCGAAATGTCCTCACAGCAATCTCACCTTATATTCTTGAAAGATGAGCTCTCCATCCTGCGTGGATTTGCAGGGGCGTATTGATTCCAGTTACTTCACTGGTTTAAAGGCTCGGGAGAGTTCCGGAGAGTATTGACTCTGATGTTCCTGGTGAGGACCAGTAAGTAATAAGTTCATAGAGTTCAATATGTCCGATGTTCACTCTTGTTCCCCCCTTCCTTTCTTGTCTTGCAGCTGGCTCGTGAAAAGATGCTCTTGTGGCAGCTGGTGGCGCTCAGGTAAGAGTCTGTATTACCCGGCGCTGTCCGGTAAATGTTGCACGTGGAAAACGTGTTGTTTTGTCTCTCTTTACAGATGCGGCACGTGAAAATATGGAGAGTCACAAAAGGATGCCTCCGGTGGTAAATCAGGTAAGTCTATGGTGGTAAGAATTATATTTGTTGGTTCCCTCGGCTCACCTTGTGGTTTTCTTTTGTCTCCTAGGTGCCGAAGTTCGGCGAAGAAAGGATGGAGGCAGCGCCGACCCGAAGGATGCTGTGAAGACTGGTGAGTATGGCGCGGCGCTGCAGCTGGAGGTGCAGCGCGTGCAGAAATGAAGTTCTTTTCAGGTCCGGAGACGAGATGGATCCAGAATCAGGTGTGGAATAGAAATAAGTTCGTTTTCTAACCTTGTCCCTTTCTTTCCTCTTTGTTTTAGGAGCTCCGGATTCGAGGCGGGCGTGGCAGAAGACTGGAGCAGGCTGCAGGCACGGTGAGCCGTAGGCGCCAGGACTGATTTCTACTATGAGCCTGGCGCCTAAAGTGCCAGGACTGAACCCAGATAGCCCCTAGCCGGGACTGCTGAGGTTTTACTAAATGTCTAGATGCCTGCTCCCGGGGCTGATGGGCTTGGTCCGGATGCCTGGGGGTAGGCATCATGACACTAGCCTTATGAGGCAAGACTTCGGGGGGGCGAGCCGGCTAATGCGTTCCGGTGGCGCTGGTCTGTGTAAAGAGGAGGATGGGCCCAATCGGAGCTCGCGCACGCGGTTGCTTAGCAACCAATCAACAAAGTGTGGCGATGGCCATCTTAGATGACGTCCTTGTGTGAATGCACGGCAAATGGAGGTGAAGGCTAGAGACTGCGGTCAAAATTCTGAAATCATTAATAGGAAAGCATCACAGGTAGTAGTGTGGGCCTCAGTGCAGTTTCATGCACAAGATGAAGATCAGGCACGCTTACCCTGATGATGCGGCTGGGCACGCTTCTCCAGAAGCTGCCGATGCATGAAGGAGGGATGGGCTCCTGCCCTCCCTGCATAGGAGCTGTGTCCATAAGCCTTGGTCTCTTTTTTCTGCATGCCTTTATTGAATACCGAACTGAGTCAAGCAAGAAAAGTTGCCTTTATTGAATTACTGAACTGAGTAAAACATGCAAAGTTGCCTTTATTGAATTACTGAACTGAGTAAAACATGCAAAGTTGCTTTGATTGAAAACCAAACTGAGTAAAAGCAAGCAAAGCAACCTTTAACGGATCAAACAAGTAAAGTTGCCTTTATTACCGAATTGGAAGTAAGAAATAAAGGTGCTTTTATTTAAGTGAAACATGTAAAGACCTATTCATGGAATAAATTGGATGGATTGGATGATTGAATGAAATAAGAAAAGCTGCGTTTGTGATGGAATGAACCACAAACTGAAAACTAAGGAACAGCTGAGTTGAATGAACAACTACGAGTACAACAATAAAGATTGAGAAACCACTCATATGTTAAAGTGTGAAGCTACATTTGAGAAACTACTTGTTTGGCTGAATATTGAACTTCTCAAGGAAGCCTGGACAGTTCCTGGTTGTGCAACCTGTGATGGGTGGACCATGTGTTCTGAAACTGCACCAAGACCAGAGAATACTACATGGGGAATGCATAACTATTGAAAGCGAATGCTAGATTTCACTGCTACTGCCATACTTGAGACAGTGCCCTGGCCATAAAATGCGTTCGCTTTACATGAGGTTTAAATTCAACCTCTTTTCAACTTCAGAGCGTACCAAGAAATGGTCCAATAGTTTGTTTTCAGAAGTTGAAGGATGTAGATTTTGCAAAAATCGTCAAAAAGAAACTTTGAAACATCTTGTTATATACTGGGTCTTTTTTACAAAAGCACGACAAACTAACTTGTTGAAATATCAAAATGTATTAGCCTATCAATGTGAAATGCTCTGGATACAATGTATGTGGGGCTATAGAATGTCTTTGATCATCTATTTAACACAATTGTTGTATGATATTGAAAAGAACTTAAAGCGTAAGAACTCCCGCTTAGATGGATTGGCGGATGAGCGGTCAGATATATCGGTTAATGAGGTACTAGTGCATTCTACAACCGAATGAAAGTGCAAAAAGTATGTTTATCCTGATGGGGAAATTATTGATCCTAATTTAGTTATATATCTGATACTCTGTTGGAGGTGGAATCAATGTGCTGATATGTATAAGTCCTGCATATCATAATACCTAGACTGCGAATATGGTCCTTCAGCAAAACACCACTGTTATGGGAGCTATTTATTACGTTTGTCCTGATTGTTTTTATGGTTTTATCATTCTTAAAAGATCGTAAATTCTTGAAGTAATATAAAAAATTGTTGTAAAGATAATTTGTATCGAAAAACAACAATAAAGTTTTAAAGTTTAAAAAAAAATGCTAGGTTTCTGGTTGCATGACCTGTAATGGTTGGACTGTGTGGTCTGAAACTGCACCAAAAACAGGGAACCGCTACAAGCTGACAAGGAAGTTTGCTGTAGTAAAAGAAGGAAAACCACAAATGGTGCATATCAGACTTGGGGAAGTGAGCCCCGAGTTGTAAAGTCTTGTGCATAACCAATTACCAGACAAAGTTTCAATATAATTCTTTTTGTGTTATATTTGAACATTGAACTTGGGGAAGGACACCCATGACAAATTACCCTGAACTTTATTGAACTTGCGAATGGGCACCCTAATCTTTGAAAAAGTGTGGAACTGTGTTTCTTCAAGTTTCAAACAAAAGTAAATTGAACATTGTGATGAACCTATTGACTTTGGGGAAAAAGAAGCGAAGAGTAAGCCTGAGCTGGAAGTAGCTTAGAACTGTATGCCCGAATCGCTGTTTAGTTTATGGTTGACATCCCTACACATTCTTTTGTATTAGTTGCGAGGGCAAGCATAGGTTTTGGACACAGACAGACTTTTCAGTTGAACATTCTGACACAGACTTTACTTAGTTTCTTTAGATAGGGAAAGGCCACCTTAGTTTAGGGCAAGATAGGCCTTACTCTATCCTGACATTTTCTTAATAAAACATTGTTGTAAAACTTTGAATCTGTCGTCTGTGTCTCCTTCCATGATGACAACCTCACATATGGTGTCAGAAGTGGGATGCACCTTGATACCCTTCCTCTTACCACTTATCACTTAAGGCATGGAGATAAAACCAGATTAGAGTTAGAGCTCCGGACAGTTATTCGACCAGGAGCCTTAGGACCCATATCAACAAGGGAAGTTTGACCACTTCTTCTCCTGAGTCTGTCCTAGAACAGATAATCTGGAGGTAAAATCTGATTCCACAAAGGATCTAGAATTTTCTTTGGATCTGTTTCTGATAGAGGCTCAAGTGATAGCCTATCTTCTCCCGAAACTATGGCATCTCTAGAAGATGTATTGGCACAATTTGCCAAACGTCAGACTGAAGCTGAGCAAAGGCTACAAACGGGGTTAGAAAAATTAATAGCCATCGAAGGAAAACCCAATATTCCTCAGGGAGTCTTACAACCATATAAAGAGAGAGATGAGCTAGGAATTTATTTTTTGAATTTTGAGTGGATAGGCCAACAATTTAACTGGAGGGATGAATCAAAGATCTGTTACTTGGGACCTCTTTTAAAGGAGAATTACAGACTTCAGATCAACTATTGAACCTCCCAGGAACTGCCTCTTTTGTGGAGATTAAAGAAGGACCTTTACAGCAGGTGGGTCATGTTGTGATTGACTTTCCTTCCTGTGCTTTTATCCTGCTTGTATGAGGTGTATGTAAGGTGTGATTTTAACACTTACCTGGACTCCTCAGGAGCGTAATACCTTCCCAGCCTGTGGACCCGATACCTTGGAGCCTTTAGGATTCTGTTTCTGTTTGAACAAACAAATGACAACAATAGAAATGCTATAACATCTATTAACTGAGATAATACTATATGTGATGTGTATACTCCTTAAATCACTCCCTTCTAACTCTAGGGCTGAATTCCCTTCTCACCTGTGTTTTATTATTGTGGAGCTCTGCATCCTGCTTTTCTACAGGGGCGCGTTGAGATGGAGAAACAACAGTAACTTGGGTTGCTGATGAACTCTCTAGCTTCCTGCCTTGAAATGTCTATTCTTTTAAGAATGATTCTTTGGGTAAGTAAGCAGATGAAGATACTGTAATCTTTAAGGGCTTGAATTGATTCCTACATTGGAGATTGTGAAGAGGTGCCGGCAGCGGACTTGGGAAAAGCCACCAACTCGCACACATCGGACGAAGTCGGCGAGCCTGACGGGAGCGGAGCCGCCCCAGCAGAACGCTACGGCGGGGTTAGCTACCCACCTTACTGGAGTCGCCGACCCGGACTGGGAAGGGGGCGGGAACCTTGTCAGGAAACAGGCCGCGGCCGAGGAGGAGTAAGAACCCCGACATCAGGGGCCACCCCTATGACCCCAAGTCCCGGCGCCGCATGGATGCCACCGATGGAAACGCTTCAGGAACAGTCCCCATGCTACAGGGGCAGGCGAAACTGACGGCAGGGAAACCCAGTCTTAAGGGAGGCGGGACCAAACCTTCCCAACCAATAACAGACGAGCTAGGCAAGACGTCTGCTCATTGGTGGGGATTTGAAACCAGTGAAGTATATAAAAGCCCGCCTTTTCTAAACAAGGCTGTCTGTTATATTCACAGGACACCGAGGAGCACGCAGGCAACCCCGAGTGGTGGGCCTACCCAGATAACCCGAGTTAGAGGACCACAGCCTTATCCCAAGGGAAATTGGGGAAGGAAAAACCCCACGGTGAAGCAACCGCCAGAACTTTCAGTTTATTATTGATTTACTACACCTTTCAGTTATTGACTCTTTCCTGATCAACCATACGGCAATAATAAAGATTATTGCAGCACGTGTTTTGTCTCCTGTCTTTCATTTCCACAACTGGCGACGAAGGTGGGATAAACGGCGGCGCGATGGAGGCATTGATCAAAACGCTGTCGGAAGGACAGCAGCAACTGCAGCAGTTGGTTCAGTTACAAAACCAACAAGCAGCTGCTGACCGCCAAGCCTTCCAGCAGGCATTGCAGTTACAAAGCACGGTGCAAACTACTGCACAGGATAAACATCATGACACTATATCGAAGCTAACCGATATGGTGGCTAGCTCTAGGACGCAACCAATGGTCCCATCCGCATTACTACAAAAGTATAAAGACGGCGAGGACCCTGCCTTCTTTTTTACAAGTTTCGAAAGAATAGCCAGGAACGCACAGTGGCCCCCCGAACGATGGGGACAATATGTCGCCCCCTTGTTGTCCGGCGTCATGCAAGGAGCCTACCAGGCGGCAAACCCCACCGGTAATACTCCCTATGGTGAGATAAAGGCGGCTGTACTGGATCGGCTTGGCCTTGATGAAGAGGCCTATCGAATTCAACTAAGGGACACCAAGTTACGGCCTGGGGAAAACCCAAGGCAGTTGTATTATCGAATAAAAGACCTGGCAGAAAAGTGGCTGTTAACTCCGACGGCCGTAACTCAACCGATACTTGACAAGATTATGCTTGAGCAGTTCGTAGAAGCCCTGCCAGGACAAATGCAGAGGTGGGTGAGGCAACATCACAGACCCTCCCTAACTGAAGCGGTGGATATTGCCTTGGCGTATCAAAAGGCTGGGTACCACAGGTTTCCACCCACAGGGATAACAGCGCGCATAGCAGTACCAATGACTGATGCCCCACTGACCAAAGGGGTCAGACCACAACAGTTGAGATGGAGACAACCTGAGGAGGCGGTTCGGAGGCCAGGAGAGAAGAGGTCTGGAATCGAAGACAAGTCTGCTGGGACCAGTCCAGGATATCGGCAACCTCAGTGCTTTGAGTGCAACGAATGGGGCCACATAGCCCGGTTCTGTCCCAGGAGAAGACCCGCTGAACCAATGGATATTGGGTACCTGCACGCGCTACAAGAAGAGAGCGTACCCGGTCCCTACATCGTGGACATACGAGTCGACGGCAGACCCACACGTGGTCTACTTGACAGCGGCAGTCGGCAAACCGCCATATCACCTACTGTAAGTAGCAAACCCAACTTACTTAACGTATCCATACCTATTAAATGTATACATGGAGATATAAAACATTATCTGATGAAAAATGTGGCTATTGAAATAAACGGGGAGTTGTCACCCTTGAGGGCTGCCGTCCTACCTTTTCTGCCTGCCCCGGTAGTCATAGGGACTGATTTACCTAACTTTGACCAGGCACTGATGACGAAGGAGGGGAGAAGGGAAGTAGGTCCCGAGCCAGAACCCGGAAGGGGCATGTCTGGTCCAGGAACCCTCATCAATAAAAAGAGACGAAGCCGTATGGACTGGTGTCAGGCTTGTTATGACTAGAGCCATCGACTGGAAATTAGAGGATAATGAGGATAGCATTAGGACAGAAACCCTAACGGACAACACCCTCAAGGTAGCCCGAGAGAGGGCTACACCGGAAGGGGATCCAGATCTTTCCAGGGGACCAGGATTTGTGCTTCATCAAGGTCTACTGTACCGAAGATATAAGGCAGATGATGGGACTGTTAAGGAACAGTTAGTTTTACCCAGAAAGCAACGCCCCATAGTACTGCAATTAGCCCACAACCATCCTTGTGGAGGCCACATGGCTTCGCTGAAAATGCAGCAAAATATACTCAAACGGTTTTATTGGCCGGGAATCTATGGGGAGGTGGCCCAGTTTTGCAAAAGATGCCCTACCTGTCAACTAACGAGTGGAGTAAAACCAGCTAAAGCTCCTCTACAAAAGATGCCCCTTATTACAGTACCATTCCAGAGAATCGGCATGGATATTGTCGGTCCATTGGATCCAGCCAGTAGAGGGTATAAATACATGCTGGTCGTAGTCGACTACGCTACACGCTATCCTGAAGCATTTCCCCTTAAGGGGACGTCAGCCAGACAACTATGTGATCAACTCATACCCTTCTTTGCCCGAGTTGGCTTACCCTCAGAAATCATCACTGACCAAGGGATGAATTTCATGTCGACCTTACTACGACAAGTGTGCGAACGCCTACACATTAAGCAGCTAAGAACATCCGTGTATCATCCCCAAACCGACGGCTTAGTCGAAAGATATAATAAAACGATAAAGAAAATGTTGAGAAGGGTGACAGGACCAGGTGCCCAGAACTGGCATAGGGCGATACCTCTTGTTCTGATGGTCCTTCGAGACACGCCGCAGTCCTCCACAGGGTTTTCCCCCTTTGAGCTCCTGTTCTGGAGACAACCCCGAACAATCCTAGACCTGGTTAAGGAAGAATGGAAGGCCTCCGAAGAAATGACCCTAACCGAATATACTGAGGAACTGAAGGAACATTTAAGCGCACTGCGTGCTTTGGCGGAAGCCAACCTCTCTCATGCCCAGAACATACAAGAGAAAAACTATAATAAGGGGAGCAGAATGAGATGTTTCAGCCCAGGAGACCAGGTACTCGTACTCTTACCTACCAGCGCCAACAAATTACTGGCCAGATGGAAAGGCCCGCATAAGATCACGGATGTTCTCAGTCCCGTGACCTATAGGGTGCACCAACCTGACCGAACCAACCCGGACCAAATATACCACATCAACTTGTTAAAGGAGTGGAATGAACCCCTAGTATCAGCACTAGGAACCATCGGCGACATAGAAACGTTGGAAACCGCGAACCCGGACCCCGGTTCGCTGGACAACGTCCAGTGGGGGAACGCCCTATCGCCAATCATGAGAACGGAGCTAATGTATAGGCTACTACCCTACAGAGAATCCTTTTCCACCTTACCAGGGAGGACCAAAATACTTGAACATAAGATAAAAACAGAGTCCGGACAGGTGGTACGGCTCAGACCCTATCGGATACCCGAAGCCCGGAGACAAATCATAAACACTGAGGTAGATGAAATGTTGCACCTAGACATCATTGAGCCTTCAGTCAGCGCTTGGTCATCGCCCATCGTTCTGGTCCCTAAACCTGATGGCTCAATCCGCTTCTGCATGGACTACAGGCAGCTGAACAGCGTGTCTAGTTACGAAGCATACCCAATGCCACGGATGGACGAGTTGTTAGAGGGACTCGGCGCTGCCCGGTATCTGAGTACTCTAGACCTAACAAAGGGATACTGGCAGATCCCTTTGCGACCCCAGGATAAAGAAAAAAACGCCTTTTCCACACCGAGGGGACTGTATCAGTTTAAGGTTCTTCCTTTTGGCCTACATGGGGCACCTGCCACCTTCCAAAGACTTATGGACATCATCCTAAGACCGCATGAGGGATATGCAGCGGCCTACCTTGACGATATCGTCATATACAGCAAAACCTGGGAGGATCATCTGAACCACTTGGAAACGGTTGTAGCCGACCTACATAGAGCAGGCCTTCACATCAATCCCAGTAAGACCACGATGGGAACTCACGAAACAAAGTACCTCGGACACGTGGTGGGGGGTGGAATGCTGAAACCACAGATGTCCAAAACCGAGGCCATTCATCGCATCCCAACACCTGTGAATAGGAAACAAATACGGGCTTTTCTGGTGCTCGTTGGTTATTATAGGAGGTTTATTCCCGATTTTTCTTCCATAGCCGCGCCACTCACCGATGCGCTGAGACTCAAAGGGAACCCAAACCTGACCAATAACGAAGCCGCCCTAAGGGCCATAGACCTTCTAAAGGAAAGGATCACATCTGATCCGGTATTATGTTGTCCCGACTTTCAGAGGCAGTTCTTCCTCCAGACTGATGCCTCGGACCATGGCTTGGGCGCCGTCCTGTCTCAGGAACAAGAATCGGAACTGCGGCCCATATGCTTCATCAGCCGAAAGTTGCTGCCACATGAGTCGGCCTACTCCACGATTGAGAAGGAATGCCTGGCCATCAAATGGGCGATTGAATCACTCAAGTACTATCTGGTTGGTCGTCGGTTCACGTTGTTCTCGGACCATGCACCTCTGCAATGGCTTGCCCGACACAAAGATACCAACCAGAGGGTTCTCCGCTGGTTCCTCTCCCTACAACCCTTTGACTTTCTGACTCTGCATAGACCAGGCAGATTTCAGCTGGTGGCAGACTACCTGTCCAGGTGCTCTCACTGGCCCGATCGGCCAGATCCCGGGGTGAGTATGTGTGAAGAGGTGCCAGCAGCGGACTTGGGAAAAGCCACCAACTCGCACACATCGGACGAACTCGGCGAGCCTGACGGGAGCGGAGCCGCCCCAGCAGAACGCTACGGCGGGGTTAGCTACCCACCTTACTGGAGTCGCCGACCCGGACTGGGAAGGGGGCGGGAACCTTGTCAGGAAACAGGCCGCGGCCCGCGGCCGAGGAGGAGTAAGAACCTCAACATCAGGGGCCACCCCTATGACCCCAAGTCCCGGCGCCGCATGGATGCCGCCGATGGTAACGCTTCAGGAACAGTCCCCATGCTACAGGGGCAGGTGAAACTGACGGCAGGGAAACCCGGTCTTAAGGGAGGCAGGTCCAAACCTTCCCAACCAATAACAGACGAGCTAGGCAAGACGTCTGCTCATTGGTGGGGATTTGAAACCAGTGAAGTATATAAAAGCCCGCCTTTTCTAAAGAAGGCTGTCTGTTATATTCACAGAACACCGAGGAGCACGCAGGCAACCCCGAGTGGTGGGCCTACCCAGATAACCCGAGTTAGAGGACCACAGCCTTATCCCAAGGGCAATTGGGGAAGGAAAAACCCCACGGTGAAGCAACCGCCAGAACTTTCAGTTTATTATTGATTTACTACACCTTTCAGTTATTGACTCTTTCCTGATCAACCATACGGCAATAATAAAGATTATTGCAGCACGTGTTTTGTCTCCTGTCTTTCATTTCCACAGAGATATATCTGTTTCTAGTTGCTTTTGTCTTTTTTCTCTTTTTCGCAGGTTCTAGGAATTTGGGAAAATAATTATGACTGCATATGGCTGTGGAGTTACTCTCGATGAGAAAATGTTTTTAATGTAAGTTCACCAATACAGAGTAACTGCAGACTTGAAGGTGGAGTGTGGTAACAACTGTGAGGTGAAAACTTGAAGAACCTTCAGGTACGTAAATGCTTATAAAACGTCTTATCTCTTAAACTGTTAAGTTTGTTTTTTAATGAAATACCTCTTGTGTTGTCTGCAGGTTTTCAGAAATCTGAGGAAAAAACCTTCGGAAGATGTAGTGGCTGCGGATGAAACTTCTGACTGAAGATGCTGCGACTACGAGCGAAAACTTCTGACTGGAGATGCTGCGTCTGTGAGTGAAACTTCTGACTGAAAATGCTGCGACTGCAAGCGAATAAATGTTCTTAACTGAATATAACAGCATCAGCAATAACTATCGGGTAAGGAGTGGGGGGCGTGGCTTGATGGCTACGTGAGAGGACGTACCTTGGAGGAGCTCCCGATGATCCGATCCTGATCCTGGGAAGAAGTGATGGTTTTTGGCGGACTTTCAAGCCCACGGTGCATCCAAGGGCGCATGAAAGTGGGGGGCACATGGTGAGTGCCCTCCCCACCAGCGAGACTGCATATCCACGGAACTAGACTTCGAAGAAGGTGGTGGTCGCGCAATGGAAGGGCAGCACCCAAGATGGCCGCCTGTGGACAAAGGGCCATAAATGGTCCGTGGAGCTGAGGAAGACAAAGTTGGTCGGAACGTGGGCGAGCCCAACCAGATAGACGTGTCGCATGCGCCTCTGGCTGAAGGCAAGAACAAAAGGGCGAGCCCCCATTGAGGAGGCCCTGAATTGTGGCGGGCTAGCAGAGTGAACCCGGGTTCAGCGGAACCTTGCTGTGAAGGGGCCGGCGAGTGAACCCCGCGAGGTACTCTGCAGCGCCGAGGGTACAGCAGGGCGCGTGGGCCCAACCGACGCAGCAGGATGTCCTCCAAGGTGGTGCGACCCCGGATCAAGCAACCCACGATGGAGGCCTACGCTAGGTCGCCCTCGGGCGCGGAAGGGGGCAAGAGCAAAGAAAGCCCCGCGGCGGTGATGGACCCGCCGGGTACTATCCAGGAGGTGCTGGCAGCAATTGCCGACTTGAAGGTGGCCTGGGAGACGAAGCTGGGCCTGGCCATGAAAGAGCTGCAAGAGGGCCTAAACCTTAAGATCGGAGTGGTCCGAGAAGAGGTGAACCTGTTGCGCCAGGATGTGCGAACGATCGCGGAGCGCACTGGGGAACTGGAGAAGGAGTTGGCCCCGACCACGGAGGCGTGCAATACACACGCCAAGGAGCTTCATGCCCTCATGCAACGAGTGGGCAAGTTGGAGGACAGAGCAGAGCAGGCAGAGGGGCGCGCCAGGTGCAACAACATTCGCATAGTGGGGGTTCCGGAGGGAATGGAAGGATCGAACCCCACGGATTTCGTTGAAACCATGCTCTTGCAGGAGATTACAGGCGGGGAGCTGACCCAGGGGTTCGCGGTCGAAAGGGCGCATAGGGCCCTGATGAGGAGACCGGCCCCAGGAGCCCCCCCGCGGCCGTTGATCGCAAAGATCTTGAACTATCGTGACCGCGAGAAGATTCTCGAATTTTTCCGGAAAGGAGGCACGATAGAAAGGGGGTCAGCGAATGTAACGGCGTATCCGGATTATACGCTGCTCGTACAACGGAGTCGAATGAACTTTGGAACAGTGAAGAGGAGGCTTAGAGAAGCAGACCACCGCTACATGTTGCTCTACCCCGCCAGGTTAAAGGTGTTTCATAAGAACAGATCCCTCTTCTTTGAGACGCCGACCGAAGCGATGGAATGGTTGGATATGCAAGGTCGACCTCAAGAATCGGATGCCCAGACAGAAGCG
Source organism: Ambystoma mexicanum (assembly GCF_040938575.1). NCBI lineage: Eukaryota > Metazoa > Chordata > Amphibia > Caudata > Ambystomatidae > Ambystoma > Ambystoma mexicanum. The sequence continues at coordinate 778,260,202 of NC_090933.1, read as the reverse complement.
GCTGGAGATAAGTAGCACGTTGCAGAGGCACCGGTGAGGCCATAGCTATGACATTGGGACTGGAATATAGTATGATATTGTGCTGTGGGGGGGGAGTCACGGTATCTGCCGGCGGGTCCCGTTGAATTCACTTCTCCTAAATAGACGACTGGGAGCTCCTGGGGAGCAACCCCTGCACCCAATAGTAGTATATTTAGTTAGGTCACTGTTAGATTGGTGACACCCCGCGGGGTCCTCGTTCTCGTACACGAGACCAGACGTGGGTAGGCCTGAGATCCAGGGATGGAGCTGGGCTATTGTTGGGGGTTGGCGGGGAGGGGGGGGGGAATTGTGTGCAGTGGTGTGAAGTTGGGGAAGGGGGGAGGGGGCACTGTTCGTGAATAGAAGGGAAAGAGCCAGGGAACGACCCTACGTGGGGAGCATTATGGGAAGGGATGGGATGGAGATAGACCGACCGGATGGCATCGGGTAACCTCAGAATTGTGACCTGGAATTTACGGGGCCTCAACAGCTATCTTAAACGTAACAAAGTGATGTTGTATTTAAAGAGGATGCGCGTAGACATAGCCCTGCTGCAACAGACCCACCTCACTAGGAAAAGGCTGGAGGTGGTCAGGAGGAAATGGAAGGGCACTGTTGTGGGGGTGGCGTACTCGGCGTATGCTAGAGGGGTTATTACTTAGGTAGCGCCCCATGTGCCGTTTCGGGTGCTTGATTCTACGGTGGACCCGGAGGGTAGAATGGTGGTGATAACGGGTCTCTTGGAAAACAGAGAAGTGCACATCATAAATTTGTACGCCCCCAATAACGATACAGCGGCTTACTTTAGGCCCCTCTATGGTAAACTTGGACCCCTGGCAGGGGGTACGGTAGTGTGGGGGGGGACTTTAACTGTACCATAGATCCCAGAATGGACAGGTCCAAGGACAGGGCAGGAAAAACGGCACCGGCGGCTAAAGCGCTGAGTACCTTACTGAAGAACCTAGGCCTAGAGGATGCGTGGAGAAGACTGCATCCCACGGATAGACAGTACTCAGACTACGCAGCGCCACATGATTTGTACACAAGGTTAGATTACATGTTTGTAACAGCCGAGATAGTGAGAGACGGAGCGGAATACAAGGCCTGAGTACTATCGGACCACTCGCCCTTGGTGGTAGAATGGAGACACCAGCCCCCACGTCCGCGGATCCCTACATGGAGACTAAGGACCGAGGCTCTGCAGGACGAGGGGTTTCGGGAGGGCCTGAGGGATGCCATCGAAGAGTACTTTGATATAAATACGGGAAGCGTAATCTCTGTGGGCACACTGTGGGAAGCGTTTAAGGTGGTGGTGCGTGGGGTAGCTATTTCCCAAGCTAAGGGGCAACAGGAGGTGGAAAGGGAGCTAGAGGATCTCACGCGTTGCGAGAGCACCGCTCATGACAATAGAACCAAAGTAGAGGAGCTACAGTTGTCCTGCAGCGCACTCTGGGATAGACTGTGCAGACTAAACTACAGGAAATATACGGAGAGGATACACGCAGGGGGCGACAAGCCAGGCAGACTGCTGGCCTGGCTGTATAAGAGTGAGACCCCCCGCTCGGTGATTAGTGAGATTCAGGACGAGAGAGGTTGCATATGCAACACCCAGAAAGAGGTAAATGAGGAATTCCTTAAGTTTTACAGACACTTGTATGAGGACACGGGGGAGGATATGTGTCAAGACATACTGGACACATTGGGGGACACTGAGCTGCCCACCTTGGATGATCTAGAACGCACTGAGTTAGACGCACCCGTCACCTCGGATGAGCTGGAGGTAGTGATTCGGAACTTGCCCACTTGCAAGGCGCCGGGTTCAGATGGGCTGCCCAGCGAGTTCTACAAAACGTACCAGCAAGAGTTGCTTCAGCCACTGCTTGCCACTTTCAACGAGGCCTATGAGCAGGGAGAACTCCCATTGTCCCTCCGTGAGGCTGTAATCATCCCACTCCTGAAACCAGTCAAGCCGGCCGTGGAGTGTGGGTCTTACAGACCGTTGTCCATGCTTAACCAGGACAGCAAAAATACTCACGGCGTGCTGGCTAATAGACTGAAGAGGGTGATTAAGAAACTGATACACCCAGATCAGACGGGATATGTTCCAGGTAGGAACATCACCGATAAACACAGGAGGCTACACCATGTCATAGACCAAACTGAGGAAGACACGGGCGAGCCGGCTATAGTGTCGTTAGATGCGGTCAAGGCCTTCGACTCGGTACGATGGCCCTGGCTGAAAGCGGTCCTGAAGGGCTACGGAATGGGACCTGGATGCCTCAGATGGGTCCAGTTGTTTTATAGCACCCCGATGGCGAGGGTCAAGACAGGATCCACAGTCTCAGATTCTTGGCAACTTTGCAGGGGGAACAGACAGGGATGCCCCTGGTCACCCATGCTATATATACTGGCATTAGAGCCGCTGGCAATATGCCTGCGACAACAATATGGGGAGGTGGGGATAAGCACTGCCAGTGGAGAGCATCTGATATCATTATATGCGGATGATATGCTCCTTTATTTGCGCTACCCAGAGGAAAACCTACAGTACGTGCTAGAGGTAATAGAACGGTACGCCATCCTCTTGGGCATATCGGTGAACCCTGGAAAGTCCAGTCTGTTCCCTTTGGGCAGATACAGGAATGTCCCGGTTCAGAGGCTGCCTGTCCTGCCAATACCATGACAGCCCGTGACATTTAGGTATTTGGGAATAAATATTTACCACAAGGTCGAGGCAGAACACAAGCACAACACGGAAAAGGCGATAGAGGGGATCAAGAACAGCATGGTATTTTGGTCCAGATTGCCCCTGACCATGATGGGGAGGGCGGCCTTGCTCAAGATGGTGGTCCTGCCTAGACTTTTGCACTTCTTCGTAAACGTCCCGTTTCTGATACCTAGGAGCCTATTTGCGAAACTTTATAGCGTGTGTAGGGGTTTCGTGTGGGGCAGCTCTAGGAATAGGGTTGCTCTGTGGAAGCTCCAGAACCCATGTGACAGGGGGGGATAGGCCTGCCTAATTTTGAACTCTATTACCCGGCGGGGCAGTTGCAGTACGTGGCCAGGTGGCTCTCGGCTGAAGACTCGGCGGAAGCCAGGCTCCTGCGTGGAGACACAGCCCCATACTTTCTGATGGAAGTGGTGTGGTTGTGCAGAGACAAACTGGTGGGCAAGGGGCGGCTACTGAGGCTGGGGTGGGAGATCTGGCACAGGACATGGAAGATTGGGGGGGACTCGGAGCCGTACTCCCAGCAGGCCCCTTTGGCGGCGCTGTGCGGGAGCGACTCTCAACTACTTGAATCGGTCCGCAGATACTGGGAACATGTAGGCTTAGCCACCCTCGGGGACATATGGCAGGAAGGGGAGGCAGTGGACTTTCAGAGGTTGCAGGAAGAGACGGGAGTACATGGTGGCCAATATATAACCTACACTAGGCTTGTGAAAGACTAGAGAAAGATGGCCTGAGACAGTGCTAGCGGAAGACCCAGACGCCTCCCTGGAAACCATGTATAATGTATCAGAGGGCGGGCATGAAATATCGAGGATATATGAGCTCCTGCGAGTAAGGGCAGGGAAGGAATTGCTCCAATTGAGACAAGATTGGGAGGAGGAGGTGGGAGGACCCATGACGGATGGGCAGTGGGAACGGGCCCAGAGGTACCACAAAAAGGTGTCCCGAAATGCGAGATTCCAACAGCTTCAATTGTACGTTACCCACATGGCTTATTTAACCCCCGGGAAGATTGCAAAGTTTGGGGGACCAGCTACGCAGCAATGCCCCAGGTGTGGGGAGGTGAATGCGGGACTGCTACAGATGTTTTGGGCTTGCCCGGAGGTGCATAGATTTTGGGACGAGGTTAAGACGAAACTGGCTGGTGGGGGGTGGTGCTGGATGTGGAATCGGCCTGGTCGTGCATGCTTGGGCTTTTCCCTAGACCCCGGCATTTGAAACACATAAGCAAGATGAAGGACCTGGCTTATGTTTTGGCCAAACGTAGGATTGCCATGGGCTGGAAGGCGGCCCACAAACCTAGGGTGGAGTTATGGTGGACGGACCTCTTGAGGTGGGCGGAGGCTGAATCTGTAGTCTGGTTTGAAGCGGTCACCAGGGGGGGCGAGGAGGAAGTAGGGCCCTTGCTGGCCTGGCGGCAATTGGTGGCCTCGTTGGCAAACCCTCACCAGGGTGACAACGAAACAGAGGACCCGGATGATGACTGCCTAAGTATTGTGCTACCCAATGATGCTCCCGTAAATGACATGTGAGAACCGGCTCTAGTTTAAGGGGGGATGGGGGAGTTGGGGAGTTTTGATGAAAATGTGTTGGAATATGATGCTTTCTATGTTTTGAAACATTTGTAGTGTATTTGTTTGATTTTAAAATAAAATAAAAACATTAAAAAAAAAAAAAAAAACTATTGGTAAGTCTGTTGTGTGAACTATGGTACTCTGAAGCTTTTCGTAAAACAAATGTCTCTATTAATTTCTTTTTCTCACGTTCTGTGAGGAGAAACGCTGGTAGCGTTAAGTAGCTCCCTCTGCAAATATGAACAGAACCATGCTGCTACTTGTAAATGGGTTTTGCGGCGGCCATCTTAAGTGTATGAAATGACTATTGAACAACATGGGAGTCTATGGAAGTAGATGCTGTGAATGGTATAAGTGCCATACGTGCCAGGCTAACACCCACCTTTGACCTGCTGATTGATATAATGTGCTCTGCTCATCCTGAATGAGGACTATGCTCGGTGACTGGGGTCATGACAGTGATGTCATGTGTGGAATGTTAGCTGAAGGATTGAAATGTTTATGTGTGAATAGAGTTCCACCCAGGGAAGTTGAAAGACATAAGCCTGGGTGGTGGGAGCCAGTGGGTTCCATGTCTGTACTTCCTAATCTCCTAGGTACCTGATGATTCCTGATTGGACTGAAGTACCTGAATAAAGTAAACTGATCAACATGGCAGCTTGACAGCATATCCTTTTTAAGCATATCACCTGAGATACTGTTTTAACATTTTGGCGATGAGGACCTTGATGAAGAACCCTGGAGAGAACAGGTACTTGTGTTTGTGGTCCAGGGAAAGGAGAGAGGAGACACTGCTGCCGGGAGTGTAGAGCAGGAGGAAGTTGAAGTTGAGAGACTGACATAAAGGAGAGGGATCCCACTGTCCCCATGTTGAGTCCCACCACCCAGGGAAGATTAAGGAGGTTGCCCTGTTAGCCAGGATTAAAGGAGGAGTGAGGTGAAGGAGAGTCCTGCAGAGGTGCTCAGTGAAGCGAGAAAGTGCTCTGCTATTCACCCACAGAGGATTAAAAGAGGCCCAGGAGAAAGCTGCCTGGGCGGGCAGTGAGGGAGGGTTCTGCTGGAGCCCTGGTGAAGTAAAGCTGTTTTTTCTATTTTATTTTTATTGATATAGTTGATTACAATCAACTTTTCAATATAACATAAAAATATATAAAAAGAGAGAAAGAAAAAAAAAATGAAGGTAAAATAGCACTCAACATTTTCATCAAATCAAGGAGTGAAGTTGATATAATGATTTAGCTGATTCCCAGTCCTTGGTTAAGTCCATGTTATTTCAAAAGTTTATTATGGCATAACCCAGATTTCTGTTAGCGATTGATGGTGCCAGGTACAGCTCACAGTGTTTCTTTCAAGGCAATTATATGGTGCCAGTGACTGATAGGCACCCAGAGGAATGCGGCCCAGTGCACCTAAAGTGGTTAGGGCTTTTAAGAAGGTGGACTTCAAGGGGTCCACCCCTATTCACGGTGCCCAAAGACTAGACTGGTGTCCAGTTGGTCAAAAGCTTCTCGTGGTACACTGAAGCGAGTAGTGTGCAAAGACATTGGGCCTCATTACGACTTCGGCGGTAGCCATGCCGCTATTGGCGGCATGGCTGCCGCCGAAATCGGGTCCGGGTTCCCAGAATGGGGAATTACCGGGCCATTCCGAGTTCGGAGGGCCCGGTAATTCCTCCCTCCAGGAACCAGGGCCCAGACCTTCCCCATTCCCATCTGAGCCCCCATAGGGCTCAATGGGAATGGGAGAGGGTGCAAACAACGGGCCGATTACGAGCGGCCCGTTGTTTGCTCCCTCTTCCCCTCGCGGGACCCGGTAAGGACGCCTGGTTTGACCAGGCGTTACTTACCGGGTCCCGCAAGGGGAGCTTGTAATGAGGCGGAACGGGTTTTACGGGTCCGCCTCCTTTAGCGGAGCCCGTTAACCCATTCCGCCTCAGTCGTAATGAGGCCCATTATGTCCATATACTAGCAAGCAAAATGCCAAAGGAAATGTTTTTACCGGAGTGCCTGAAGACTGTTGGGGAGCGTTCCGCACTGTGTGACACTATCTGCTGTCCATCTGTGTCGACGGTTGGAGCTGCGGAGCTCCTTGCGGCTCTGTCTCCAGTGCAACATTGATGACATCAGTGGGGTGGCTGTGGGATTCGGCGACTATTTGGAATGCCGATGCTGCTCACAGGATGAAGTCACAGAGCCTGAATTGTTCGTTGCATGCCCCTGAGCAACGTGAATACTTGAAGAAAGCACCCACCAATGCGTTGCAATGTGACCAGGGGCCCGATTCTCAACATGGCTCAGTGAACGTGCTAAATAGCACGATTCACTGCGCCATTTCGTGACGCCCAGGCACCACTGCTATTCTGAAGTGGGCCTGGGCGTCATCGCAAAGCATGACAGTGCTTTCGGTAATATCAGCCTGTTTCCATTGGAAACAGGTGGATGAAGATCTTGGCAGCAGTTTCGCTAATTAACAAGGAAATCATTGTTTAACGAAACTGTTGCCGACAATCAAAACAAAAGCACTGCTGCCTGGAGCCCTGCCAGTGGAGTGACGGCTGTGGCAGCCTGCCGGTTTTATTGTGTGCTTCAGTCAAACTTCATACACATTGCATAATTTTTACATGCACACAGACACAATCGCAATTTTAGCAGACTAATACAAAGCAAATCTAGGTGATATTTCTTATCTATGTGTTAGATGCTGGCTTTCCGGAGGCCCAGCCCGAGGAGCTGGCTCCGGTCCAGTAGGCCGCGTGGCCTGGAACGCGGCCAAGGCAGGAGCGCTGAAATGATCACACACACACGCTGGCATGTATTCGCCCGGAACTGCCTCCCTCTCCAGGGGGCGGTGCTTTTATTAAGCTGCCCTACGTCACCGCGTTGCGGGACGTAGGGCGGATGTAACATCCCTCCTTTATTTCAAAATAGCCTAACAAAACAAACATAAACAACATGCTCAACTATAAACTCCTGCCACTGCTGTTGGCTTAGCATACATAGTCATTCAGCCTCGCAGGCGGTCTCGTGGTCTCTCTCAGACTGTACCGCTTCGCTTGGGGGCTGTCCCCGCTCGGTTCGTAAGTCTGCTCACCTTCGCTGCATGTGTCCTCACCGCTGGACAGTCTCGGTGGTTGCCAGCTGCGATCCCCCGCGGGTTCCTCCTCGGGGTCTTACGCCGGCACGTCGCTGCTTTGGTGCTCGTTGTCGTCGTGAGGCCCCTCGCAATCCGTCCAGAGGTGCTGGGGCACGGGCTTGAACCAGGAGGCGTTCCTTGTTACTTCCCGACCTCCCCGTGTGACGGTTATCATGGTCCCACGCCGGTTGCTGATGGTCCATGGCAGTTCCTCATACCTGGTGTCTAACTTGGATTTCGTGGGATTTCGCAACATGAAGACTTGGTCGCCCACTCTGTGGTTTGAGGGCCTTGCTCTTGGCGCTCATGTGAGCATTGGCCCGTGTTCTCCTCGCTTCCACGCGTGCATGGTCGACGTCGTCAGGGGTTCTGCTTGGATGATGGGGAATCGACGAGTTGATGATAGTACCGAACATAAGGTCCGCCGGTGGTATGCCCGTGGTGCTGTGGGGGTGACCCGATAGTTCCTTAGGAACCGGAATAGGTCAATCCTCCACGGGCTGGCGTTTGCTTTAGATACTCGGAGTACCTTGTTGATGGTCCTGATGAATCGCTCGACGTCCCCATTAGCCTGCGGCCACCTTGGCATGATGTGGTGGTATTTGATGCCCAGTTCTTGTATGTATGACCTAAATTCCTCCCCTGTGAATGGGGGTCCATTGTCGCTTTTAATGGTCGTGGGCACACCATGAGTGGCAAACATCTTTTCTATCACCGGGATGACCACTTCCGCGGCGGTGGACTCCAGTATCTCGAACCTCTGGATAGCGTGAGTGATCATCGATTGCCACCAGTAGATGTAGACCCTCTCTGATTTTGCAAAAGTCAATGCTGATTGCTTCCCATCGTGCCCGGCCACGCTCGGCCGATAGGATCGGTTCTGGGTCTGGTGGTCCACTCGTTATTTGGCAGGGTAGACATGTGTTCACTAGGTCCTCAACACGATCGTCGATGTGAGGGAACCATACCCGGTGTCTGACCCGTGCCTTTGTTCTTGCCAGCCCTTGGTGTCCTTCATTTGCTAAGGCAACTATCCTGTCTTGCAGCCTTGGGGGTATGATGATGCGGTCACCCCTTAGCAGGAGCCCTCCCTCAGTGATTGAGAGGTCTTGTCGAACCGTGAACATGCCCGCTAGGAACTCCTTGGCCCCCTCGGTTCTGTTGCGTGTGTGCGACATGAAGTCTTTCCAGTTGCCTGACATAATGGCGTCTTTTACCAGATCGCAACAGGGGTCATTCTGGGTTTCTGTTGCAATGTCCTCAATGTTTATCGCTTTGGGCCTCATGGTGTGGACCACTTGACAAATGTGCTCCTCCGTTTCTTCGGCGACTAACACTTCCTGCTGGGTGGCTGGTCGTGGGTGTCTCGACAGGAAGTTCGCGGGGTTGCCGCCACCCGGTTGGTAGACAAGTTCGAAATCATATTGCTGGAGGTGTAGCAGCCACTTGGTGATTCTGGCTGGTGGGTGTGCCGATGACCCAATGAAGATTGATAGTAGGGGCTTGTGGTCGGTGATCGCCGTGAACTTGCGCCCATATAGGTCCATGTGGAAGTGTTGAAACCCCCATAAAACGGAGATTGCCTCCTTTTCTATATGGGAGTACCTTTGTTCCGTTGCTGTGAGCGCCCTGGATGCATATGCAATCGACCTTTTTGTGCCCTCTTTCGTGACCTGCATCAGGATTGCTCCAAGTCCGACTGGGCTGGCATCCACAAATAGTTCTGTCGGGAGGTCGGTGTCATAGTAGGCCATCTTGGTATCAGTTGACAGGGAGTCTTTTATGCTCTCAAATGCTTCCTGGCATTCGGGCCCCCAGTCCCACTTGGTGCTGGCCTTTGTTAGCTCCCGCAGCGGTTCGGATAGGGTTGCTAAGTTCCGAATGAATCTGCAACAGTAGGTGGCCATTCCCAGGAAACTGCGCACCTCGGTGGGAGTCGTGGGGGGGCTGGCAGCTTGTATGTCCGCCACTTTCTGGGGATCAGGTGATCTGCTGGTGCGGTCGAACCTGTATCCAAAAAAGGTTATTTCTGGTTTTAGGAATTCGCACTTCTCTCGATGGATTGTGAGTCCGGCGCTTTCCAGCCTGCCCAGTAGTGCCTTCAGTCTCACGATGTGTTCCTTGGTGTCCGGTGCATGTATTAGGATGTCATCGCTCACGTTCAATACCCCTGGTATGCCTCTGATGACCTCCTGGATGGTTTGTTGAAAGACCTCCGCGGCCGATGATATGCCGAAACTCAGGCGCTTGTACCTCCTCAGACCTAGGTGGGTTGAGAACGTGGTGATATAGCGCGACTCTCTGTGTAGCTTCAGCTGGTGGTACCCCGCCTTTAGGTCTACCTTTGAGAACACACACGATCCAGTGAGGTCAGTGATGATTTCATCAATTGTGGGTGTTATGTGTCGCTCTCTTTTTATGGCTGCATTGGGCAGGCGCATGTCAATGCAGATCCGAACTTTTCCTGGTTGTTTGGGCTTCCGGGTGACTACCATCGGGGAAACCCACGGTGTTGGTCCCGTGACTTCTTCAATAATACCAGCGGCTTCGAGTGACCTTAACTCCTTCTCCACTTGTTCCCTCATGTGGAAGGGTGTCCTTCGGTGTCTTACCGCGCGTGGTTGCACTGATTGATCAATATGCAGTTTGATGGTCTTTCCTTTGAGACAGCCTATCCCCCTCTGTAGCTTGGGGTGTTGCCTGAGGAAGTTCTCGACCTCGGATGTGTCGTCAATGTGGCATATGAATTTGACCACGCCCAGGTCTTCAGCCGCATCTCCGCTCAGCAGGCTTTCAATTCCCGCCTTGACAACATAGATCTTCGACCACAACTTCTGTTCGCCATGCTCAAGAGTGGTGCGGAACCTCCCGATGACTGGTAGAGGTTTCCGACTGACGTAGGCAAATAGCCGAGTGTCTGTGGATTTTAGCTCAGGTCGTGGTGCGAGGGTTTGGAAAACGGTGGTTGGCATGACGTTTACCGAGGCCCCCGTGTCAATGGTCATCTGTATGTCCTGGCCTTGTATGTTGACCATGCATTTTCGTCGCCTGGCGGTTCTTTTCGACGGTGCTGGCCCTTGGTTTAGTGTAGATACTAGGTACACCTTTCGGCCCTTTCCTTCGTTTTCCGTGCCTGCTGTTTGTCGTAGGGCTGAGAGGTCATCTCCCTCTTCTTCCGTCGAGGAGTTGACTACAGCAACTCTCCTCGCGCTGGCTTGTTTCTTTTTTTTCGATGACCCTTTTTCCTGGGATCCTTGTGGAGGCTGCAGTGGCGTGTTCACTGATCTGCACACTTTCGCGTAGTGGTCCTTCCTGCCACATGCTCCGCACGTGGTGCCTTGCGCCGGGCAGTTTCGCCTTCCGTGCCTTTGACCACCACACCATCCACATTCAGCTGGTCCTGGTGCTCGAGGCTGCCACCTGTTCTGGGTATAACCGCTGCCACTTTCACTTCTCGCGGATTGTCTGTCTGAGATTTGAGCAACCATCGCTGTAGAAAGTGACGCTGAAGTTTTTGTAGGGTCACTTCCATGTTGGCGGCCCTGGAGTGGGCGAGCTCCCTCTGTCGACCCAGTTCCAGGATGCGTTGTAGGGGGATGCCCTTTTCACTGAGCACGAGACGCCTCAGCTTCTCCGAGTGAATTCCATTTATGATTTGCCTCCTTATCTCCCTTTCAGTGTTTGTAAACTCACACGACATGGCCAGCTTCCTCAGCCTCGTGTGGTAGGCGTCGAGAGTCTCATCGGTGGCCTGGATGGTCGTGCAAAAGATAAAGGTTTCATAGTCTGGATTTAGTTGCGGGAGAAAATGTGCTGTTAGCGCGTCCTTCGCACTCCGGTATGCGTCTTGGCCGTCATCGACATCCAGGGAGTTAAAGATGCGCAGCACCTCGTCGCCCACACTGAGGAGTAGATGAGCTTTCATCTTTCTGGAAGACGTGATGTCCTTACATTCCATGGCCATCTCAAACTTCTGTAGCCATAGCTGCCATCTGGGCCCACTGGACGATGGGTCTGTGAATGGGTTGAATGGTTGGATCAACGTCGACGAACTCCCCTGCGTGCGAGGCGGCGGTGACGCCATAGACAGGTTTGCCGCCATCCTGGACGGTGTTGAGGGTCCAGGGGTAGATGACCCAGTCGCCATGGTGTAGCGTGCGCTTTGTCAACGATACTCCGCCCTCTGGGTTCGTGCGCGCCCTGTGGTGAGGCAGTGTCCTACCGGCACTTGTGCTCCGATGGATTGGCGCTTCGTGACCCGTGTGCCATGCGAGGGGCGTTGTGCAGGTGATGACCGTGATGACACGAGACGAGAGAGAAAAAAAAAAAAAAATTCACCCCCTTGAAAACGATGTGTGGGAGGGGAAGTGAATTTTTTTTTTTTTTTTTTTTTTTTTTGGGGGGGGGGTGGGGGTCACGTGATCGTGGGGGCCCCCACCGGGTGTCCAAAAATTAACACGGAGCGTCCGTGTGGCATCCGCGTGTGAAAAATGGTGGTGGAGCGCGTGGATGCTCGCTCACTTCCTCGTCGCCATTGTTAGATGCTGGCTTTCCGGAGGCCCAGCCCGAGGAGCTGGCTCCGGTCCAGTAGGCCGCGTGGCCTGGAACGCGGCCAAGGCAGGAGCGCTGAAATGATCACACACACACGCTGGCATGTATTCGCCCGGAACTGCCTCCCTCTCCAGGGGGCGGGGCTTTTATTAAGCTGCCCTACGTCACCACGTTGCGGGACGTAGGGCGGATGTAACACTATGGTGCAATTTAAATCTATTTGAGGGCAACTGACTAAAATACAATTTAAATCTAGAACACAACCCTGCCTACTGCTGCCTTCTGTCTCTCACTTTCCTCTCCCCCCTCTCTCTCCTACTCTCAACTCCAAAATCTGTGGAGAGTATGGTAGCCAATTTCTCACCCACCTAAGAACTTCTTCTTGTGGCACTCCTTGGTACGGCACCAATTGTGTGCCTAGTCAGTGCCAATTTTGAGCGCTTGCTATATTGGAGGAGTGCCACATAAATAACCATGCAAAGGCATGATTAACGAGACTGCCGGTTGCTAGGTCGGTTTCCAGCCCTTCCTAGCAACCGGCACCCTTACTCCAAAAGTGGCGCAATGATTCCGACTTCGGAATATTGCACCACCTTTAGAATAGGGTGTAATACCACCAGAATCGGGCCCCAGGAAGCATTGGATTCCTCTTACTGTACAACAGTGATTTTAAGCCAAAGGACCCAAAACGTGATGTATAATTACCGCAGGAGCTGTGAGCACTCTCATGAGTTGGGGACTTTTGAGTTGAAGTACTGGTCATGGGGGAGTGTCGAGATTACAGTGATTCGAAGGTAATTGAGACCTACTTTGGAATATGTATGGGTACAGCCCTGGTTACATCTGTTTCGGGGATGCTAGAGAACAGAATGGATAAAAGTTTTAAGGTCATGCACGGCTGCGCAAAAAATAGCTTGCGCATCATGCTGTTTCTGGGCATGATTTTCGAACTTTGCTGCATTGGGTCAGAAGTGCGGCGACAGAGAGCATCTTTCTGGGGAAAGAGAAGCGGTTTCCGGTGAAGTAAGAGCAGCACTGAGAGAGGCCAACCGCCTTGATTGTGCGGGATGGTTGCTCTTTCTGCATGGCAATGACACCGCTGGAGCCAAGCAAATAATGCATTTTCTTGGAGGCTATGCTGTAATGGTTCGAAGTGTTCTGTACCCATGTTTGTAGCATTTTATGGAAATGACATTTTCTCTGCATGTTTTGTGGACGCGTGTTTATAGGCTTTAGTATCAGTGTGTGATGATGTTCATCTTTTCTAGTCTAACACGTTTGAGATTTGCAGGAGGTATTGGGTGACATGTATTAGGTGATATTCTTTTAACTATGGCACCAAGATTTTAACAGTTGGTATGGTTGTGCATGAATGGTGATAACTGAGATTATGATGTGCATTTAGAGTGTTTTATGGATGCTGCCTAACATGTTCGTTTTAACGAATTTGAGGATTTTCAGGTTTTAGGGTTGCTTCCTATGAAATAGCAGCATGGATTTTTAGGCTTTGGGATTTTCTGCTTTGTGGGATTTAGCCCGTATAGAAAGTTACTTATGTTGTTCGGTGATTAGTCATGTACATGTTTTTTTTGAGGTGTGAGTAAGGCGTGGGGATGCAGTGTGCGCATGCAGCCACAGGAGTTGTATGTGGTGACTAGTTGTGGCTGGTCAAGAGATTATGGGGTAGAGTCATTGGTGATGCATGGGTGTATGCAGCCATGGAAGTTGTATTTGTGTATGGATCAGTGGTGGGCTGGTCAAGAGAGTCTGCGGAGCTGTAGTGTGTAGTGATCAGTCGTGGCACGTCGAGTGACTCTGGTGCAGAGTTTGCTGGTGATGCAGGTGTGTCTGCATCCCACCTAGGATTTATTTTGTTACTTTTCAACTTTGGAGTTACTCCTGGAATCATCCCAGATTCCGTTTTTTTGGGTAGTTCTGTAAGTCTGGGCAACCCCAACATCTTTTTGGCAGTGTCGAGCTGGTCTCGTTTTGAGGGCTCGGGGTGTCTGGCCAATACTTTGAGGCTGTGTACTTGTGGTTTGGTTGACCAGTGTGTAATCTGGTTGCTGGTGTGTGTTGGGAATGGGTCAGGTGAGGATGTGTGTTTTAGATGTTGTGTAGGTATGCAGTGATTGAGTGTGTTTCAGGTGTGGTGTAAGTATGCACCTGATCCTTGTGAGCCTTTGTTGTATGGTCTGGTTCAGTAGGTTAGAGAGGTTGTTTTGTAGGTGTTGTAGCGGGCCACGTGCCAGCCCATATAGGAGGCAGTTTGTGCTCGGGTGTGGCAGGCTTGAGGTTTGCCAGTGGCGGTTCGGAGGTGTTTAGTTTCCTAGGATGGTTTGAGTTTGGTAGCCCAGAGGGGCAGGTTTAGTTCTCCAGTGTGGCAGGCTGGTGACCCGCCAGTGGCATGGATGGGTGAAAGGTGTCTAAGGTTTGTAGAAAGGGTAGTGATTAGTAGCAATGTCGGTGTTGTGCCGTTTGCTCAGCCACTCCCTTGGTTATCTAGTTTGTTCTTGGTGTCAGAGGTTTCACAGTTGTGCTGGTTGTGTGTTGTGCTGTCTGATTGTGATGGGTGTATGTTTTGCAGTATCGGAAGGAGGTGTTGAGGTGGTTTTGATTGCAAGGTGTGTTGAGATGTACTTCATCTGTGTGGTCTGCTTGTTGTGGTAACGGAAGGAGGTGTTGTTATTGACTTTCTTTCCTGTGCTTGTATCCTGCTTGTATGAGGTTTATGTAATGAGTGCTGTCATATGTGAAATCTTAGCTGAATGATTGGAACGTATATGTGTGAATAGAGTTCCACCCAGATCAGTTGAAATATGTGAGCCTGGGTGGTGGCAGCCAGTGTGTTCCTATGTCTGTACTTCCTAATCTCCTATGTACCTGATGAGACCTGATTGGACTGAAGTACCTGAATAAAGTAAACCGATCAATATGGCAGCTTATCCTTTTTAGGCATATCACCTGAGATACTGTTTTAACAGGTCATAATAGTCATTTTTACAGACATAAAAATAGGAATTTAAGATTAGGCTCAGGATTGAACTCGCAAAACGAGTCAAAAATGATCATTCTGGTTGGGAAGGAAAACTTGACCTGAGGAATTAGAGGCTTTAAGTTTGGAACAGTTTATTCATTCTTTACCTCCCTCACTCCAGCGAGCAGTTTTACAAGTAAATAGACCTACCTTGCATTAGCTATTGAGATGGCTCAACATTTTTCTGATGATAATAAGTACTTTCATTCTTTACATAAGCCAGAGGAAAGAAGAGAAATTAAAGTAGCCCCTAAACATTCTTTCATTCCCACATCAGTTTACAGATCCATATAGTGGGAGGACCACCAAATTAGAAAGAAGAACTGAATCCAAACCTAAAGAAGAAATGAAGAGGGATGAAAATAACAAAACCCTTAATACCAACTTGCTTTTTATGTTAAGAACTGGGGCATTTAGCCAAAACTGTCCTCAGAAAAGAAAAGAGGAACCCATGGAGATCGGGTGTATGGTATGGGAAGAATAGGATTATCCTGACGGTGATGATGAAGTAGAAGTTCAAAGTATTTTGTTCTGTGGAACCTCTTCACAGTTTACCTATGAATCAGCCGTAGTTGGAGTCCCAGTACAAGCCCTCGTAGATTCAGGTAGTAAACAAACTGCAGTTAGGGCCAACCTAATACCACGTGAAAAATTAAAAAAGGGATAACTACCTACTTTCCTTCAGCCATTATTCCCGGAAGAAACCATTGCCACTGACTTCCCACATTTTCCATCATTATTACAGGAAGCCAGTCCCCTACAGACTTCCTTTTTACCATCTAATACTGGGCAAGGAAATCCATTTGAAACAAATAATGATGTATGGCATTGGGAAGTAGTGTGAAGCAACTCCTCAAAATCAATCCTGAGCAGTGTTCCCTCTAAGCTGTGCGCATGTGCGCTTGCCCAGCTTCCTTCTGGGTGCCGCTCAGAAGATTTTTAGCAGCGCACACAGGCAATTCTCACCTATTAAAAAATATTTAATAAGGCACAAGCCATGGCAATTAATTGAAATTTGCTTTTTCTTAAAATAAGCAACTAGTCTTGATAGTCTGATAATTTGCATTATATACTATGCAAGGGTGACCGTAAATGCCTAAAATCCCTAAAAGCAAAATACACCAATAAAAGGTTAAACACCAATATGAAAACTGGCTCCGTGAACAGAAGAATCTAACCAGGATATGCCTGCACACATTAACCAAATAATGTTCCCTCCCCACCCAGGACTCCTAAGCTTGATTCTACCACACTTTTACCTTATGACTAACCTCTGTCCCAGAAAACATTAAGATAGTACCATACAACCTTGACTCTTCCTCTTAGCTCTTTGAAAGGTTAGCAGACGTGTACCTACATCCACTTGTTTTATGTTTGTTGTAATATGAATAACGTTCACATGCCAGCATTTCTGTTACTCATTGTGCCTTACAAAAAGCATCACCCACATGATACAATCGAACTACCAGCTAAAATATCGGCTACTGACTGTGAGTAAGCAGGCTACCTGGATTTGTAACCTTATCTCATGCTTCCTCTTCTTTGTACGTACATCACACAAGTGCTTTGAAGCGCCCCTCCCTTGCAAGTTAATACATTATAAAACTCAAATATTAATTTGCCCTGTAAGGATTTTGAGAAGACAAATGTGATGCTCAGTATCTTCTACTTTAGCATTACTAACATTACCCTATAAGTGGAGAACAACATTACAATATCATTTACTTTGCCTACAAGCAAGGTTCCCTCTAATTATTTTTCTGTATGTGCGGAACTGGCTTGCTGTTGTGCGCACATTATTTTCCATGTCTGCAACTGACTAATGAGGTAAGCCACTTTGTGAGCATGCGTATTTAGTGACCTCCCGTTGCAGAAGAGAGTTTGGGAAGGAATTTCCTCTTACCAGCCACAGCAATTCTTGACAAATCTTACAACACTTTTTCAAAACACATAGGGCCTCATTACGACCCTGCCGGCCCGGAAAGAACAGTGGCAGTAATACGCCGCCACCGTTCTTTCCGGACCGCCTCATTCAGAGTCCTGCAGGCGGGAGGTGTCACTCCCGCCTGGTCTGACCTGGTGGGTTTAACACCACCCGCCTGCAGGTGGACATGGAAACACCGGCTCTATCATAGACGGAACCAGTGTTTCCATGGTCCCCATCCCCATGGAGTCCTATGGGACTCCATGGGAAGGGGGATTTACAGAATTGCGCCTCCGGAATTCCCGGGTCACCGGGGTCATAATGCCCCGGTTATTCCGGGAATCACGGAGGCGGAATGGTAATACGCGTCTGGCGGTAACCTGCTGGTTTTTCCGGCTCGGTTATCGCTGGACTCGTAATGAGGCACATAGGCTAAAATAGAATATGTGATGTGTGATTAAACGGAAAACTCATCAACCAGTCCAAGACTTCAACATCTGGCACAGTACCTTGCAGACATTTTATGCCACCGGAAAATCACTCATGTGTACTACAAAACACAAATATCTCTTGTCATGAACTGATGTGGCTGTCAAGGCATTCAGACAGAATACAACATTTTCCGATGGATTAATGGCAATTGAAAGCAATGTGTGAAACATGCTGATAGGAGTTAAAGTGCCACTTTAATGAAGTAATTCAAGGGCCAGGAAAACATGCTTCTAATAATGTGTCTAATAATTTGTCTAAGGATAATAATTGCATCAGAATAACTGATGATCAAATATTCATGTGCCTATGCTTACTGTCCACATTATGTTGTTGTTTGGGTAGTGATAACACCAGCCTTACAGCTAAGAGACATATACACCATCCATTTTTACTCCCTAAAAAATGAAAATGTGCCCAACAAAAATGAGAAACAAAGAACATTGTGTCGCTTCAACCCATAAAGCTCCACTGATATTTTTCAGAATTAGTGACCAGTAGAGCAATGGCATAGGCAGGAACTCTTAAAATATTAATGCCTGATCTCAACAGGAATTGTAAGGGGAAGAACATCTTTTAATAAGCAGAAAGTATCCCTATTGGCCAAGCTAATTACTCTTTACTCCCTGAAAAATCATTTGACTCCAAGTAGGGAGACAAATCTGATAAGAGCCCTACTTATACCGCTGACATAGGAAGTTAAATGACAGGGCACATAATAAAGTCTATAGTTTTGCCCACCCTTGAGCCTTACTGAGGTTTATTATGGAGCCCTGCTGAAGAAGATCACATATATACCTTTTTTAGTTAATAGCATCAATTCATCAGAGATACAACTGATTAAGTGTCTTCTTCTGTAACTATGAATCCCTCTTCTGTAATTCTTTATCAGTTAAGTATGATGCAGGGGGATGCTAGAGACGATACAGACAGAACAAATGGTTATATTGAAAAGCCCTCAGCAACTGAGCATAGAAAGAAAAAGAAGGTGCTGTTGTTTAGACGGGTACTAGAATTTACTATCCATTAGCAAACAAGCAACACATTTCCTTCAGTGTACTGCCGAAACGTCTGACTTGGTTTTTGAAATTTGCTGCATTGTTCATCACCTGGAAGGAGTGATGACCTGAGCTCTTCCACCCATAATCTTCCCCGGCCCCTCTGCTAGCTTCCAATACTAGTTGATAGAGCACTGTAAAAAGTGAGGGATTGTAGCAGTAAACACTCACTGGGATATTTGCAGACCCAAAATACTTTGCAAGCAAGGCAAATTTAATGCGTCAGCGTATTACATGCATTTTAAGAATGTCATGACTCTGCATGTACGAAATTCTTTTGCAGTGCATCCAAGATTGTTTGCAACATACTCCACCCTTATATCATTGTGTAGGATTACACAGTGCTCAGTGAAACAATGTTTGCATAACAGCGAGCTACCATATAATGTGTGAAGGTCTATGCCCAAAGGAACTCTGAACACTTGGATACAAGGCAGATTGTGTGAAAAGCATACTCCTGTCTGACTATCCAGTGCTCTGATACTATGGACAAGTAATCACAGGCATAGTCCATACCCATTATCCCTTGTAGGCAAAGTAAATGATATTGTAATGTTGTTCTCCACTTATAGGGTAATGTTAGTAATGCTAAAGTAGAAGATACTGAGCATCACATTTGTCTTCTCAAAATCCTTACAGGGCAAATTAATATTTGAGTTTTATAATGTATTAACTTGCAAGGGAGGGGCGCTTCAAAGCACTTGTGTGATGTACGTACAAAGAAGAGGAAGCATGAGATAAGGTTACAAATCCAGGTAGCCTGCTTACTCACAGTCAGTAGCCGATATTTTAGCTGGTAGTTCGATTGTATCATGTGGGTGATGCTTTTTGTAAGGCACAATGAGTAACAGAAATGCTGGCATGTGAACGTTATTCATATTACAACAAACATAAAACAAGTGGATGTAGGTACACGTCTGCTAACCTTTCAAAGAGCTAAGAGGAAGAGTCAAGGTTGTATGGTACTATCTTAATGTTTTCTGGGACAGAGGTTAGTCATAAGGTAAAAGTGTGGTAGAATCAAGCTTAGGAGTCCTGGGTGGGGAGGGAACATTATTTGGTTAATGTGTGCAGGCATATCCTGGTTAGATTCTTCTGTTCACGGAGCCAGTTTTCATATTGGTGTTTAACCTTTTATTGGTGTATTTTGCTTTTAGGGATTTTAGGCATTTACGGTCACCCTTGCATAGTATATAATGCAAATTATCAGACTATCAAGACTAGTTGCTTATTTTAAGAAAAAGCAAATTTCAATTAATTGCCATGGCTTGTGCCTTATTAAATATTTTTTAATAGGTGAGAATTGCCTGTGTGCGCTGCTAAAAATCTTCTGAGCGGCACCCAGAAGGAAGCTGGGCAAGCGCACATGCGCACAGCTTAGAGGGAACACTGCCTACAAGGGATAATGGGTATGGACTATGCCTGTGATTACTTGTCCATAGTATCAGAGCACTGGATAGTCAGACAGGAGTATGCTTTTCACACAATCTGCCTTGTATCCAAGTGTTCAGAGTTCCTTTGGGCATAGACCTTCACACATTATATGGTAGCTCGCTGTTATGCAAACATTGTTTCACTGAGCACTGTGTAATCCTACACAATGATATAAGGGTGGAGTATGTTGCAAACAATCTTGGATGCACTGCAAAAGAATTTCGTACATGCAGAGTCATGACATTCTTAAAATGCATGTAATACGCTGACGCATTAAATTTGCCTTGCTTGCAAAGTATTTTGGGTCTGCAAATATCCCAGTGAGTGTTTACTGCTACAATCCCTCACTTTTTACAGTGCTCTATCAACTAGTATTGGAAGCTAGCAGAGGGGCCGGGGAAGATTATGGGTGGAAGAGCTCAGGTCATCACTCCTTCCAGGTGATGAACAATGCAGCAAATTTCAAAAACCAAGTCAGACGTTTCGGCAGTACACTGAAGGAAATGTGTTGCTTGTTTGCTAATGGATAGTAAATTCTAGTACCCGTCTAAACAACAGCACCTTCTTTTTCTTTCTATGCTCAGTTGCTGAGGGCTTTTCAATATAACCATTTGTTCTGTCTGTATCGTCTCTAGCATCCCCCTGCATCATACTTAACTGATAAAGAATTACAGAAGAGGGATTCATAGTTACAGAAGAAGACACTTAATCAGTTGTATCTCTGATGAATTGATGCTATTAACTAAAAAAGGTATATATGTGATCTTCTTCAGCAGGGCTCCATAATAAACCTCAGTAAGGCTCAAGGGTGGGCAAAACTATAGACTTTATTATGTGCCCTGTCATTTAACTTCCTATGTCAGCGGTATAAGTAGGGCTCTTATCAGATTTGTCTCCCTACTTGGAGTCAAATGATTTTTCAGGGAGTAAAGAGTAATTAGCTTGGCCAATAGGGATACTTTCTGCTTATTAAAAGATGTTCTTCCCCTTACAATTCCTGTTGAGATCAGGCATTAATATTTTAAGAGTTCCTGCCTATGCCATTGCTCTACTGGTCACTAATTCTGAAAAATATCAGTGGAGCTTTATGGGTTGAAGCGACACAATGTTCTTTGTTTCTCATTTTTGTTGGGCACATTTTCATTTTTTAGGGAGTAAAAATGGATGGTGTATATGTCTCTTAGCTGTAAGGCTGGTGTTATCACTACCCAAACAACAACATAATGTGGACAGTAAGCATAGGCACATGAATATTTGATCATCAGTTATTCTGATGCAATTATTATCCTTAGACAAATTATTAGACACATTATTAGAAGCATGTTTTCCTGGCCCTTGAATTACTTCATTAAAGTGGCACTTTAACTCCTATCAGCATGTTTCACACATTGCTTTCAATTGCCATTAATCCATCGTAAAATGTTGTATTCTGTCTGAATGCCTTGACAGCCACATCAGTTCATGACAAGAGATATTTGTGTTTTGTAGTACACATGAGTGATTTTCCGGTGGCATAAAATGTCTGCAAGGTACTGTGCCAGATGTTGAAGTCTTGGACTGGTTGATGAGTTTTCCGTTTAATCACACATCACATATTCTATTTTAGCCTATGTGCCTCATTACGAGTCCAGCGATAACCGAGCCGGAAAAACCAGCAGGTTACCGCCAGACGCGTATTACCATTCCGCCTCCGTGATTCCCGGAATAACCGGGGCATTATGACCCCGGTGACCCGGGAATTCCGGAGGCGCAATTCTGTAAATCCCCCTTCCCATGGAGTCCGATAGGACTCCATGGGGATGGGGACCATGGAAACACTGGTTCCGTCTATGATAGAGCCGGTGTTTCCATGTCCACCTGCAGGCGGGTGGTGTTAAACCCACCAGGTCAGACCAGGCGGGAGTGACACCTCCCGCCTGCAGGACTCTGAATGAGGCGGTCCGGAAAGAACGGTGGCGGCGTATTACTGCCACTGTTCTTTCCGGGCCGGCAGGGTCGTAATGAGGCCCTATGTGTTTTGAAAAAGTGTTGTAAGATTTGTCAAGAATTGCTGTGGCTGGTAAGAGGAAATTCCTTCCCAAACTCTCTTCTGCAACGGGAGGTCACTAAATACGCATGCTCACAAAGTGGCTTACCTCATTAGTCAGTTGCAGACATGGAAAATAATGTGCGCACAACAGCAAGCCAGTTCCGCACATACAGAAAAATAATTAGAGGGAACCTTGATCCTGAGTGCAGGAAGTCGGTCTTAAAGGGGAGGGGTATGTGAGAAACCTGAGGGTCTTCTCACATCTACTCCCCCTGGATGCTCTATGTAGGTGGCCAAGGAAAGGCCATCGCTTTTGGATCCTAACCCAGGGGTGAACAAGCGAGGGAGGATCACCTGGATAGAGAATCCTTGGGGATTGGAGATGGTATGCCCTTAGGTGAGACACGTATTCTGCATCTTCCTTTTGGAAAGGAAACCCTATCCTAGAAGTGGTTATGGGATATTGTTCACCCTGTTCCCTTGCCTCGAGAAGGATGGTAGATAGTATCATTCCTAGCGTGTTAAACAGAGAAGGAGAAAGATTGGGGATAAAGTACATTAGGATAAAACACAATAATCCGCTGATCCCTGAAATAACCAACCTAACCATCCTCCAACCTTTCTGGGTCATTATAAAGTATACCCCCTTCATTCTCCTCTTGGAATACCTAACAATACTGAGAAAAGGAAGACACAATTAGAAGTAACTAATATTAAACCCTTTCCCTATTCAAGTACTGAGACAAGGAAGAAGCAACAGAGTAATAAACACCAATTACTCTCATCACTTTGATACTGGGACGAAGAAGATGCATGAAAGTCAGGCATGGCAAAGGCGGAGCAGTGCATGAGAGCTGGAGTGAGTGGAGAGAGGTGCCTGGCAACCTTTTTTTTCCAAAACGAGGGTGCGAAGCCGTGGGAAGGAGCTGCTGAGTCTGGGTAAGTGTCAGGGACACTTTAATCACTGAGGCACGCCAAGGGACAGTGAATGCAGCACCCATCAATGGAAATTGATGAAGTGGTATCATTCTGAATACATAAATGAATTAGATGCCTTTATTGAATACTGTACAGAGTAAAACATGCAAAGTTGCCTTTTTCAAATCCCAAACTGAGTAAAACATGCAAAGTTTACTTTATTGAATACCAAACTAAGTAAAAGCAAGCGAAGCAACCCTTAATGAATCAAACAAGTAAAGTTACCTTTATTACCGAATTGGAAAAAAGAAATAAAGGTGCATTTATTTAAGTGAAACACGTAAAGAACTATACATGGAATAACAATTTGTTTGATGAAATGAAATAAGAAAAGCTGCATTTGTGATGGAATGAACAACAAACTGAAAACTAATTAACAGTTGAATGAACTACAAGTACAACGTGAAACAAAGATTGAGAAACCACTCATATGTTAAAGTGTGAAAACTACATTTGAGAAACTACTTGTTTGGCAGAATATTGAAATTCTCGAGGAAGCCTGAAGTTCGTGGTTGTGCAACCTGTAATGGGTGGACTGTGTGGTCTGAAACTGCGCCAAGACCAGAGAACTACTACACAGCGAATCCAGAACTATTGAAAGCGAATGCTAGGTTTCTGGTTGCGTGACCTGTAATGAGTAGACAGTGTGGTCTGAAACTGCGCCAAGCCCGAGCAACCCCTACAAGCTATAGTGGATCTCAGACTTAGGGAAGTGAGCACTGAGTTGTAAAGTTTTGTGGAAAACCAATTGCTAGACAAAGTTTCAAGATACTTCTTTTTGTGTTATATTTGAACATTGAACTTGGGAGAAGGAAACCCTATGACATATTACCCTCAACGTTATTGAACTTGGGGAAGGGCACCCTAACCTTTGCAAAAGTGTGGAACTGTGTTTCTTTCAAGCTTCAAACAAAGGTAAATTGATCAGTGTGATGAATTTATTGACTTTGGAGGAAAATGAGACAAAGAGCAACCCCGAGCTGCAAATTGCTCAGTACTTTGTTTGAATTGCTGTTTAGTTTATGGTTGATATCCCTACACATTGTTTTGTATTAGTTGTTACGGTTTCCGACACAGACTTTCCTTAGTTTCTTTAGTTAGGGAAACCTCACATTTGCTTAGGGCAAGATATGGCTCACTCCATTGTGACATTTTCTTACTAAAATATTGTTGTAACACTTTGAATCTGTTGTCTGTGTCTCCGTCCATGATGTCAACCTCGCACTACTCCAATTGGGCACTTTCTCCTAGCAGCTAAGCCGACCATTGCCCGAAACTGGAAGACTTTCTAAGGTCCAATAGTCCAGATGTGGTGGGTGAAAACATGGGACATCTTGGTGGCAGATAAAACCACTGCCCTGTGTGAAGGCTGATATGCCAAATATGTAGCTGTTTGGAAGCCTTTTATTGAATATGCAGAGAAATACCCAGCCATGGTTGCAGAACCTCTGCTTATTCAAAATTTTCATTACTGTAATGCCTTCATTGAGGGCAGGGTGCAAAGTTCTGGGCTAAGATGTTTCGGGGCGGGGTGGATGACAGTCTTTGGAGGATTGCTGGATGCAACATGGAATAATGAGCTTTGTATATCCTGCGCTAACGTATATGTGATGTATGGTTTATTTGTGCATGCCATTTCCCACAGTATGTTAAATGAAAAAGTTACTTACTCCTGGCAACGTTCTTTTGACTGGATGTTCCTCCCACGTAATCCTCATCTTTTGATCTCTCCAATATCCAGCTTCAGTTGCTTCAGAAACACATTTCGGCAGTGGGCGCTGTGCATTGATGCAGTCGACTCGAGGGCCTCTGTCTTGACGATGATGTCATCAAAAGTATATATAGCATGCGTAGGGCCCGCTGGCTTCAGTACTGTTTTTTTTTTTGTGTCATTCTTAGGTAAAACTACCCGCAATAAAGCAGTTTAGACCATACTAGACTCGGAAGGAGCGTAAGATGCAATATCATGGAAATTCTACTGCAGGGTAGGCTGCGAAGGGTGATTAGGAATACGTCGGAGAAACATCCAGTGGAAAGAACATTACCAGGTGTAAAGCAACTTGTTCTTTGAAGGGATTGTTTCCTCCCACATATCCTCTTGCCTTCGTCTGACTGTGGTGGCTGCTTTATTGTTGTACTTCTTATGACCAGCTTGCCTCTGCGTGTCTCCCACCTTCTCACAGCATGTTTTGTTGTAGCACCCCATACCATGAAGTGAGGCTTTCCAAAATTGTGCACCTAAACTTGTCACATTTTATCTACCTGTAACAACATGTTTTGATGTAGCACCCCGTACCATGAGGTGAGGCTTTCCAAACTGTGCACCTAAACTTATGTTGCATTTTACCTACATGTACCCTTATATCCATGTAACCACTGTAACAGACTTCCTTAAGCCAAATGCATCTAGATACCTCTGGCTCTCAATGGGAATCTGGCTTTCGTCCCAGGCTCGAGGGTGTGCAGGATTTGGCTTGAGCCCTTTCCTTACCGGCTTCAGAAAGCATGGTAAGAGTGGCCTACTTGCTTCAAGGGTTTCTGGCACTCGAAAATGTTCAGTATTTTCTGCCTGAATGATTACCATTCAGTCGGAGTAGAGGCCTTTGTGGGGCAAGGTATAGGGCCTGATCACGACTTTGGTGGTAACGCCGGCGGTAATACCGCTGGCGGTATTAGCCCTACCGCCGGACTCCCCGGCGCTAATAGCGCCGGATCACAAGTTTGGCGGCAATGTTAATCCCCATTGAGCCCATTCGGGAATGCCCCTTTCCCCATTGGGCCCAATGGGGAATTTTCGCGCTCTTACCGCCGGCGGATTTCCCGCCGGCAGTAATAGCGCGAATTTTCAGCGGATTTCCCCCCAGCTCAGAGCTGGGGCGAAATCCGCCAAAGTCCTGATTTGGTGGACTCTTAAATCCGGCGGTAATAGCGCGACCGCTGGATTTAAGGATTACCGCCAAAATTGTGATGAGGCCCATAGTCCTCTCTTGGGAGGAGCCGTAAGAGGATGACAAAGTAGGGGATTTGTGACGCTTCCTCTGCGATTTCCTCTACAATAAGGAGTAGTGGGAGCCACTCCGTGACCTGAACCTTTTAGTCTTCTTCCGTCTAGGAGAGTCGTCTCTCGATTCGTCGGAAGAACGTTTTTTCGACTGGGTAGTAGAAGGGGATTTTTTGGGGAGTTTACTTACCGTCAATTTCTCTTTATGCTCCTTCAGAGCTTTCCCAGTCATCGACTGACACTTCCGACAGGTCTTGTGTTCCACAATGAGACACCACAAGCATACTCGATGTCGGTCTATCAGCGACATGTTGGCATCGCAGTCTTGGGATTTTTTAAACCCGGTCTTTGGCTTACTCATAAAAACGGAACAGAAGCCAACAGGTGCTGTGCGTACTATATATATCTTCGATGACATCATCTTCGAGATGGAGGCCCTCGATGGACATCGAGTCGACCGCATCAACGCACAACACTCCCTGCCGAAAATGTTTCCGAAGTAACTGAAGCTGGATAGTGGAGATATCAAAAGATGAGGAATACGTGGGAGGATACCATCCATTCAAACAATATTTTTAGGAAAAAAGAATGTGGGAGCTGCAGAATAAAATCACAGTGTATGTGAGGGAAAGTATAAGAAGTAGGTATTTATTTGGCATCCATTTATTGAATAAACGATCCTGAGGCCTGGCTAGGGCTTCTAATGACGTAACTTAAATTAAATCAATCTTTGCAACACACAAACTTCCATCGACATGGCTTGAATCCATTGTAGTCCCAATCTACAAATAAGGGTGCACAAACAAACCAACCAACTACAGGCCCATAGCACTCCTAGATGGATCCAGCAAAATCTGTGCGTGACTCCTCTTGAGAGACCTAAACAACTGGTTATCCTACTCTGACATAATTTCCCGCTTCCAAGTCGGATTCAGGTCTTGCATGGGTACAGCCTTGAATGCAAATACCATGTCTCACCTGTTAGTAGCCATGGAGAGAGGCATAATAGGCACCATCTACATGCAATCAATGGACATGAGCAGTGCGTTTGACCGGGTCTGCAGGGAAGTGCTTTGGACCAAAATTGTGGACTGGGGAGCGCCTTTAAAGCTAGTGCAGCTGTTAGCAGCTCTTCACAGCGAGACTACTCTTAAAGTAAAACTGACCAAAGAGGGCACAGTGTCAAGACCAATCCGGACCTTTGTAAGCCTTAAACAAGGTTGCGTTTTGGCCCCTGCACTCTTTAACAAAGTTACTCACCATACTGACTACCTTACTCCTCTAGTCCATACACCCCTTGCCTCCACACTTTTGGGACATTCTGTCACACGGAAGAGGCCGGAGCACTTTTTGAAGCATCTACACTTTTGTTTTGTCCTTCTTTTATGTTTACGCTGGGCCACCACATCGCCCTTCAATCCTTTTTTATCGCCAAAGTCGAAGGACAAATTAGCAAATAGACGAAACTTTTTAGAGGGGAAGGCGAGCGGGCACATGGAGGAAACTGGACTATGGACTAGGGGTAAGGTAGTCACTATGGTGAGTAACTTTGTTATACACCTACGTCCCGTCCCCTTTCCTCCATACTTTTGGGAGATTCCTAAGCCAGGACCTATGAAACGGGTGGATGGAAATCATTTACAGAAAGGTTTTTGAGCACTGCCTGGCCAAACTGGGCATCAGCCCTGGAATTGAAACCAAGGCAATAGTGTTTAAAGAAAGTTGAAGGTGAGGACCATGTAGCTGCTTTGGCAATGGTCTCCCATGGAACATACCTTTGAAAAGCTACAGCCGCTGTTTTCCCTTGCACCAGATGAGCTTGGATGCCTTTTAGAGCTTGCAGGCGTGCACTTTCTACGCTTTCAAGATACATGAAGCAACCCATTGTGAGATGGAAGCCTTGGAGGCAGGGGTTCCTTTTGAATTCCCAAAGGTAACCAACAGTTGAGAAGAGCCTCTGAGGTCACTTGTTCTCCATAGGTAAAATGTTAGTGCCCTGCTAATGTGACTGTTTGTGCATCTAAAGCCGGGTTTGGAATTAAGACCGGCAAGGAAATTGATTGCTTGATACGGAATTCTGAAACAATCTTTGGAAGGGAGAAGCATGTGTACGAAGCACCACCTTGTCCATATAAAAAAACCAAGAATAGATGCTCAGTAGAGAGGGCTTGCAGCTCACTTATGTTTCTGGCCGATGTAACCGCTATTAAGAAGGCCACTTTTCTTGAACCTCTCTTGATAACTTTGTAGTGTGGAGTCACTCCTGGTGGGAAACATCACCCCCGCTCATAAGACCCTGGGCTGAAGTGTCCACATGATGGGCTGCAGCCTCAAGCAGACCCTGAGCCAACACCCTAGCATCAGGAGGGCCTTCCTTGAAGACCTCCAGGTGGTCTTGAAGAATACAGTCTTGGATGTCCGACAGTTCCTTCCAAAACTTGAGGTTGGCTGCCACAAGTATGACCTCTGTGTTTGCCTGACATAGCTGAAGCCCTACATTGTCAAAAAAAAGATTCCCCCTGATACCGAAGAGGATCTTATCTCCTTTAGACAATACCTGAGAAGCCGCAGTCCTGGAGGAGGAAGGCTTAGATGGAAGCATAGCCACCATCACTACCGTAGAGGAAGGGAATGGGCAGGAAGCTAAAGTAATGTCTTCTGATGACTGGAGCTTATAGCGAGCGTCAGTTATTTTGTTAATGTGATGCCCGTTATGGGGTTTCTCCCATATTTTGCCAGCTTCTGCAAGTATATCTTTTTGAAGAAACAGATCTGAGCACTTCTGTGACTTTAAGGCCAGGGCCCATGAGAGAGCTCCCTCCTGCAGGGCTGAGGGATCTGGAGTTGCAATTTCTAGCAACGTCATCAAATCTAACACCCGGTCAAGAAACGCTCGGACAGAATGGGGCGGGCCCTCATTATCTTCATCCATCTGCCCCTCGTTCTTTTTGGCAGAAACTGAAGGCTGTTCCAAAAGACGTTGTGTATCAGGCCCCTTTAGCTCAGGTGGCTGCACAGCAGGAGTTGGCAGCACCTGCAAAAGTGGAAGCAATGGAGGCAGGGGAGGCACTGGAGGAGGAGGCTCTGCTGGAAGTGGAGGAGATATTTCCGGTACCTGGTGAGGCGGTAGAGGAGCAGGCTGAGGCTCGAGAGGCTTAGGGGACATTTCCTTGAAGAGATCCCCAAAATAAGCCTTCATCAGATCCGAGTGCATGAGGGCCTGGAATTTGCCAAAGAACGCATCTTCCGGGCAAGGCCTAAACTGAGGAGTGGGTAATGGCTGATCCAACGGACCGTATCGCCACAACTCCATTGAGTTAGGCTGCCACAATGGTCAGCCCCTTGCTGGATCGTCATAATGCAGAGGAGCGGACATTGGGGTAAGCGCAACTGTTTGCAGCAAAGGAAATCTCAAGCGCCAATCGATTGCTTGCCTAAAAGGATTTCTCTATCCAGGCTGGACAATGAAAAAGGCGGCTCGGCCCTTATCCCAGGACCCCCCTGACACACTGGGTTGATTTGGAGGGACTCGACAAAATGGCCGCCTCCGACCACATAGGTTGGGCCACCATTTTGTCACTCCCTGTGGAGATCTACGTCACAGGCCTACGTGAGGCCATTGTCACCACAGGATTTACAGGAGATTTGGAGTACATGTTAGCCCTTTGTGAGGGAACCTCTGCAGAGCCGGTAAAGAAAGACCTCAGACGTTTGTCCGCCTTCTTAGCCTCGAAATTGAATTCAGCCATCTGTGAGGGAACCTTGGCTGGGACGTTACTGGAAGATTTCAGACTTTTACCTGCCTTTTTACCCCCTCAGCAGGACCAGTATGGAGTTTAGCCCCTTTGGGGGGAACCTCAGGCTGACGCCCGGTATCAAGACACCCAGAATGGGGGCCCTAAGTTCTGCTGGTTTTCTTTATAGCCCCTATTTGGGGATCCTCAGGCGCGAACCCGGTACATTTAGCCCCTTTCCGGGGAACCTCGAGAAGAATCCTGGTATGTTTAGCCCCTTACTGGGGATCCTCAGGAGTTACCCCGGTAGAATTTGTCTTGAAACCAGGAACCTTGGTTGTGATTCCTGTACCCTTAGCCCCTGGAAGGGGAACCTCAGAGGCTATGCTGGTATCCAGTTTAGAACCCTTTCGGGATACCTCAGGGCGAGCCCTGGTAAGGCTAGAAACGTTAATGACCCTCCCAGCCCAAACGACCCCGGGAAGCAGTCACCCACCCGGCTGGGGTGCCCTAAAAAGTAAGGAATTTACCAGACAGTCCCTCTTCTCGTCGCTGAGCTGTTGAAGGTGAGCCAGAGGTAACCGCTGGAACACGCCCACCCACCTGCCGAGTCTACGCTGAAGTGCCCAAACAGATAGCGAGTTGCAGTAGAGACAGGAATCACACCAATGTTTGGGGCCTAAGCACTCCAGACAAAGAATGAGGATCCTCCCTCGCGAAGCAACGCTTGCAAGAAGAACAGGCCACGAAACCCTGACTCTCTGGCAAAGACGGAGATGAAGATGACCGCAGAACCGGAGCAGGAAGGGTTAAGGGACAAGATGGGAAAAAACAAAATCCCCACAATGCAAGTGTCTGACCCAAACACGCAGAGCAAAGGACTGAAGGGCGATGCACTAGGCGGGGCTCAGGAAGGCGGTGCTACAGCCATGCACAGTGGCCCGCATAAAAATAAAAGCAGGACAAAATATATTTTTTGATGCGTCAAAAAGTGCTCTGGTCATGTCTAGCAGGATGGAATGTCTCAAAAGTATGGAGGAAAGAGGACACGACGTAGGAGTATAATGTCTACATCTCTGACTTAGACAAACTTTGGCCTCTCAACAGTAGCTACCCGGCTAAATTAGGCCACTTAAGACTCAATTGACTGACGTTCGCCAATGACTTTGTATTTTTCGATCAAACCCCATTGGGTTTGCAGAGGAAGTTGGAGCAACTCTTTGAAGACACCATTCATAACAACCTCCTGATGAATGGAGAGAAATCCAAAATAATCATCTTTACCTCCAAAAGGAAAACCAAAACAATGTGCCTTAGGGTGAGCGAGTGCAGACTAGAAAGGGTATCCTCCCTTAGATACCTGGGCTACACTTCGACAAACGGCAGATCCAAAATTTAATGGAGGACAACCGTGACAGAGAAATCCCATCCTTTAATCAACCAATTGAAAAGACTCCACGACCAACTGTGTAAGTACTCATTGCTTGCGCTAATAAAGTTCTATCCGACTAAAGTGGAACCCTCACTATTATATGGCTTAGACATTACACAGTTTGATTTTGGCCATTATCTAAACCTCCTTCAAGGCCCCATATGGAAGGAGAGTCTTGGGCTATCAAACTCAATTCCCAACTCGATCATTAGACACGAGTTGGGGTTGATCCCTCTTAAATCCAAAGTATCCTTGAGATATTTATCCAAAAATGCTCATCACCCCTTCCAAACTCTCTGTACATTGACTTGAGTAAGTTCATTGAGTGTAATTCACTACAGTATTTTTCCATCTTTAGGGCCAAGATGAAGGACCTTCATTCTCATTCAACCATCAGAAGAGGAACTGATTAACAACCCAGGAGAGGCCAAACAAACTATTTAACATGGACTGGGTAGAGACAGTCGAAAGTCCCAATACTTACAAAACATACAGGGAATACCCAACAGTTGTCAGGAAAAGTGGCAGATTGCCACAATACATTTACCTGTTCCAGTGCAACAAATCTTGTACCCTCTATATGCGCTTTCATCTGAATCAATTGCCAACCCTTGAACGATTGGGCGGACGTCCAGATTATGCCAATCAGACCTTAAATTGAAGACTCTGCAGGGGCGCTGTGGATTGGCAAGCCAAGATGGCAGACCCCTCTTAAGCTCTCTGCAAGGGTGGACCTGAACAGTCATTATTCTTGACTGGACCCTCCATAACTGCAAATTGGAGATATCGTCCTGCTTATAAGATCACCAAGCACTGGTGGTGCTACTACCAGCACTGGTCCTGCCTGTCGGCAGCACATATCACTCTGCATCTCCGGGGTCCGTGTGCCTGGATGCGCTCGATTGGGAAAGAGGAGAAGCCGGAGTGAGACAGCTGCGTAAGGCCCAGTTGTGCAGGAGCAGCTGGCACACTGAAAGGAACTCAGAAACTGGAGATGGCAGCAAAGCTGCATAACCCAGCCCGATCCCGAAAGTGAGAGGTGGAACCGCTACACAAGGCAGTAGGCCGGCGGTAACAAATCCCACTGCGAATATAACTCCATGGAGGCAGAGACAGAGCAGAGCACCTAAACCGTTGCGAGAGGGGCCCGACCGTGATAGGAGTCAGAGGGGGTGGGGAAGGAGCCGCCGGGTGCAGACTCATGGGCGCAGCCTGGACCCACCCCATTGGCACAACACTGACTGGAGCTAAGACATCAGCATTAACAGCAGTGAGTACTGGCTAGAGGCGCTTCCATGTACCAAAGGGAGGTGTTTAACAACATGCATTTAATTGCGAGTAGAGAAGTGTGCCTACAAATGTGTTGTGAGCACGGGTGAATCAGCAGATCTCCAGATTCCAGGATCTGTTCTTTGGAGAGCGGTGGGGGTCCTCTGAGTGCCAGTACCCAGGGCAGATTTAGCTATACAACTTGGAGAACTTGACTAGAACAATGACAAAGAGGGCTGGCGGAAAGAAGGGGGGGGTGCAATGGACTGCTTTACCACAAGAGCAGCAAAACTTGCTGTAGGCCCTGGAGAGCAGTCTTCAATGCTGGGTGCTGCGGAGGCCCCACAGATAGCGAGCACACCAGACCTGCACTGTGTGCTGGAGACAGTACAGCAAAGATTCAACTCAGTCAACACCAAGTTGGATGGTATCACGGCTGATGTATCCTCCAGATGGGTACAACTCGCGAGAGAAACACATCTATCGCTGAAGCGGAAGGGCGCATAAGTAGCACACAGGATAATGTGACAGCATTGCAAGGAGCAGTGTCCACTCTAACTAGTGACATGAGACAGGTCAAGGTCAAATGCAAGGACCTGGAATCCAGATCTCACAGAAATAACATGCGCATTATTGGGGTTCCCGAAGACGCACTTCGCGGCAACATGGAAACAGCTGTGGAGGGGCTGCTGCTGGGAGAACCTGGTTGGTCGCCTCACTTCATAGTGGAACGAGCAAACAGTCATGGCGGTCAAACCTAAGTCAGGAGATTACCCCCGCCCTGTTATTGCACGCATAATGAAATATCGGGACAGGGACTTGATACTGCTGCAAGGGAAAAGAAAGTTTCAGCTGGGGTTGAATACTATTCATATTTATCCTGACTACACAGTGGCAGTGCCGCGTGAGACGCGCACGTTTCAGGGAGTTAAAAAGCTACTGCGAGAAAGAAACGTGTTATACACCATGTTGTTCCATTCGCGCCTCCTCAAGAGCCAATTTAACAACAAAACTTATTTTTTCACTGTGTCAGAGGAAGCACCGTCATTCATTGAGTCCAAAATCCCACTTCCAGGGGACCGTGCTGGAACTGCCAACTGAATGCTAGAAAAGTTCCAGGAGATACATTTATTGTTATTAATCACTAATGGTTGCCAAAAACATTTTAGTATTACTGATTGGAGGGTTCACACGTGTCTTGGACCTCAGTCCGTCTCATTGTTCATGGTACCACCCGGCGCGGCAACGGCTGCCCCCTCTGCAGGCGCTATTGGGTGGAAGTTTGTTGGGGAATGGGGGTTGGGGGTGGGAGGGAAGGTCCCGAGGGTGGGTTCGGGGAGGGATGGGGTTGTTGTTAGTTAGGGATGTAAACAGAAAACACACTTGGTGAAGGCTCACACAGTATCTCTGAAACGGAAACAAGGCCTAGTTAATAATAAAATGTGGCAACAGCAAACATGGCACAAACATCGAGACATAGTACACTGGTTACTTTACTATCCTGGAATGTCCAAGGGCTGGGGAATCCCATTAAAACACATAAGGTAATTGCATATGCGAACAGTGAGGGGGCTAAGATTCTCTTTCTTCAAGCAACGCACTTGATGAAACACCAGGCAGAGAGTGTAGCAAAAGGCTGGGGGAGCTGCAAACACTATACCATTATACTCCACAAGGCCCAGGGGGATGAGTACGTTGATGCAACGAACCTTACAATTCACTTTTATTGGAAAGGTAGTAGAAGAAGGGGGGGGTGTTATATCCTGGTACATGGCACACTATGCAGGCGGGAGGTCCTATTAGTAAACGTCTATAGCCCTAACATAGATGACCCCGGGTTTTATTTAGAGATATTTGGTCTCTGCTCAACTACCTGATGGCCTTAGTGATATTTGGACGGGATCTGAACCCTATATTAGACGTAGATCTGGATCTGACCTCGACTTCACCTAGAGATCCTACCAATCCTGCTAAAATCATACACACCCATAGGTCTGACTTAATAGATGGGTGGGTGGAGGGCAACACATATCAACAAGAGAGATTATACGTTTTACTCGACTGTGCATGATATGCACTCCAGGATAGACGTGTGGTTGGTGTCTGGGCCCTACTGACGGAGACAGGGGAGTGTCAGATCCTTTACTGCACTATTTCAGATCATTCTCCCATACTGCTGACATTACACTTGAAGACGGGGGGTTAGGGGCAGTCGTTGTGGCGCTTCAAGCTCGCAGCACGTAGAGACCCTATATTTGGTGCCAACTTGAGGGATCAGATTGCATTATACTTCGTGGGCACAGTAGAATCTATAGCTACACTATGACAGGCATTTAAGGCACATATACAGGGCGTGATCCCATCTACTGAATTTGGGGTCCTAAAGGTCATCGGGGCAGAACTGAAGTGTCATGAGGCCACACTGTCCAGCCTACAGCAGACATATGCTACACAACCCTCCCCTCAACTCGGACATGACATTAAGGTATGTCTAGAGGTGTTTAGGGAGACAGCCGATAGAGAGCTGAAATACCTGGACAGACCTATGGTGGCGAGGCGCTATGGAGAAGCAGATAGGCCCGGGAGATTATTACCCAACGCAGTGAAAAAAAAGAGGGGGAAGCACACATATACCCTGTATTGTTGACACAGACGGTAACCCAGCACACTTAGATGGGGACATAAATGCAGTATTTTACAGATTCTATACAGACCTGAACTCACCCAAAAGCATAACGACTGAGGCTGAAATAAATAACTACCTGGGTAACATCCCCACAACCATATTATCGGCAGAGACCAGGCAATTACTTGCGATCCCATTGGTGCTTGAGGAAATCAAAGTCGCCATAGTGAATTTACCCAACAGGAAAGCACAGGGGTCGGATGGCTCTAGTGCTGAATTTTACAAAGAATTTAAAGATGAATTGGCCACTTACTTACCAGACGTATGGAACAAGGCCCTTTTGGCCGGGATAATGCCCGAGTCCATGCGAGAAGCAATAATTATACTTCTCTTGAAAACTGCAAAGGAGGCAGACCGATGCAAATCATACAGGCCCCTATCGCTGATAAATACAGATGCGAAAATGTATGCTAAAATAATAGCTAAAGGTCTCGCTCACCTCTGATGCCACATACGGTTCATGGGGACCAATCCGGCTTAATACCAGGGCGCCAGACAGCGCTAAACACATGCAGTCTCTATAATATTATGGCACGGGTGCCACCAGATAGCCAGGCAGTCGCCGTGGCACTAGACATGCAAAAGGCTTTTGACACGGTTTTCTGGGCATTTCTATTCCAGGTGTTGCTCGACTACAGGTTCAGCCCCAATTTTGTCTTGTGGATCCGCCTGTTGTACTCACAGCCGTATGCCAGGGTATGCACGAATGGCATCTATTCCCCAAATCTTACACTGGAGGGTGGGACGAGATAAGGATGTCTCCTGATGCCCTTGCTCTTTGCTTTGATGATTGAGCCTCTGGCCGATCTTATCCAAGAGCCGTTCAGAAGGGCAGGTCTGCAAGGGGGGGGGGGGGTGGGAGTGGGACTGGAGATAATTTCCTTGTATGCTGATGACATCCTGTTGTATGTCAGGGATCCTCAAGTTCACTTGCCTAAAATACTGGAGGCGGTATTGCAGTTTGGTAGGCACTCAGAGTTATGCCTTAACTGCAACAAATCAGAAATATTCCCACTGACAGAGAATACGCATCAGATGGATACTGTAACCAGACTTAACTGGGCTTCATCTGACTTTTGTCATCTGGGGATCAGGGTGGCTCGCACAAAGACCTTGACGTATGACCTCAACTACGGCAGTTACTTAACCAGTTGTAGAATTAACCTGCAGAGATGGGGTCACATTCCGCTTCCACTGGCTGGGAAATTATCCCTAATCCAAATGGTTGTCTTTCCTAAGCTTTTGTACTACTTATATAACATACTTATGTGGTCTGGGTGCTCATTTTTCACCGATCTTGGGTATATGCTCAACCTTCATGTGGGCAGGGGGATCGGTACGTATGAGGTGGGAACGATTAGCCTAGAAAATTGGGCTGGGAGGCTTGGGGCACCAGATTTCGAGCTGTATTATTTGGCAGCGGTGTCCAGTCATAATATCGAAAAAATAAAGTCGAATGACAAAAAAGTCGAATCAATAATGTCGAAAAAAAAAAAAGTCGAATTTGTTTTTTTATTATTTATATATATTTTTTTGGGTTTGGTAAGTAAAAAAAAGGGGTAAAATATAGAAAAAAGGGGGGTTGGGGGGGGAACCCCCCCATTTCGAATAAAAAACATATTAAAAAAAAATTCGACTTTTTTTTTTTCGAGATTATTTTTTCGACATTTTGACTTTCGATTTTATTGATTTCGATTTTATGTCTAGGAACCTTTGGCAGCACTATGCCTCATACTGGGTTATGGATCATCAGGAGCTGCCTCATGTTCGATTGGAAAAGCTTCAGGTGAAACCTTCCCTACTAATACTACTCCTGGCAGGAAGCATATACCAAAGTGGACACGAATTAGACCCAGTGGGGGTGACATGGAAGGCTTGAATTAGGCTGTATGCAAAGACAAAACACACAGGCCCCTTATGACCGGAATTTGCCATTATGGGGGATGTCGGTGGTGAAACCCACCACGGACAAATTACTTGAGAACATGGCAGGGCCAGGATCCAAATTGTTGGGGATCTGGATGTTAGGGGCGTTAGTTTGTAGACGGGGAGACTATGAGTCTGCATATCAGGGACACGCCCTTACAGAAACTCCAGTGTCTGTGCATTATAACAGCAATGGTATCACGCTGGATCGAATTCCCATCTGAACCGGACTCACACGCTTGCTTAAGATATATACTTGCATCAGGTGGGAGCAGGACAACTATGTCAACTTTGTATAAGTTGGCAAAAACAATGACATGTTGTAAAGGCCCGACATCACAAAACAGAGGGCAACATATTTGGGGGTCGCGATCCCAGAGGGACTATGGGAGCGTGAGTGCCAACTGACAAGGAGAGTTTCTATGAACTCAAGACACCGATTTATACAGTTTAAAATTATAGACTACACTCCAGCTAAGGTGTCCAAGTTCAGCCCCCAAGGTACAGGAGAGTGCCCGCGATATAACAGCTCTGAAGCCAACCTGATGCACATGATATGGGACCGCCCCAAGCTGAAGGACAAAGATACTTTGGATATGATATTGGGGCAAAAACTATAACTTGTACATGTGCAATATATTTAGAGGCACACTGAGAGAATGGGTAAAGCACACCATAGATTGTTAAACTTATGCTTGTTACTTGCAAAAAGAACCATTTTGCAGCGTTGGACATGGAAATGTCGCCCCACATGGATAGATTGGCTCCATGAAGTAATGTGGGCCAATATGACAGAGGAACTGGATCTGTCCCTACTACCCGGGCCCTGCTGCCCAAAGGACATATGACAAAACGCATCAGTGCCTGGCAGACTCTGTTAATGATGAAGATTGATAAATGGCTTTTTGGTTTTGGTATCGGAACAGTGCCGTGGCCTGCCCTGGGGAGTTGCACAAATGTATAAATGCTGCCTAACAACCCAAGTTCAGACGAGATGGGAAGCTGTAATGCTGCATGATATGTGGAGCCTTGAATATAATACTTTGCCATTACTGTGAGTTGTTCACCTGGTGTACAATAAAGTTTAAAAAATAAAATAAATTGTACACTCTTCAAACAAGAGCCGGTTAGAGAATCTTTAAAACATCTAGTACTGAACTACCCTTTTCTGGACGAAAACCAGAACACACTACTTCAAAAATGCTGTACATGAGGGCCTTTCTTGTTCAGTGTTAGGTAAGATTTTCATAGTAATGATAAATCTTCCCGACCTGGATCAACCCCAGAACTTTTTGCTTTTATTGTTGGATTATTTTTCCTTATACCTCTGTGAGTGGGAACCTTTTTCCACATACACAGAATCTTTTACCCTTTTTATGGGCGTCATTTTTAAGACTCTCCATAGTACCTTTTAAAAGTGTCCTCTTTGACAACCTTTTGCCAATAAGTGCTTATTGTTGCTGGGTTGCCCTAGGGGCTCCCCTTTTAACTGGCAAACCTTGTGAGAACTACAGTTCCCAAGGGTAGAAAGGATCTTTGGATCCCTTTTCCATGTTATTAAGTGAGATCAGCAGCCCCCCCGCCTTATGTGGAGTGCTGGGGAGATACTGAGTATCCCCTTTCTCATTTTAAATGTAACATTTATGTTACAGGACAAATTTACCTTACCTTAATGGCTGGTGGTAATGAACCTTTTTATTAATTTGGTGCACCTTTACCGCAGGCTGTTTGCACAGCCCCGGTAAGGGCACCCATGTGTGCTCATTTGACCAAAATGGTCCGCGTCTTGTTTTCTTTGCCATTTTAGTGTTCCTTGTCCTTTCTTGTTCCTTCCCTTGACATCCAGGGTGGAAAACTCCTTTGTGTGATATGTATCTTCGGCAGGAGTCCTGTGGACTCCCCGCCCAGGCTCCAGAGTATCTGTGAAAGCAGGAAGTGAGGGAGGAGTCCAAAGCTCTGCAGCCTTTTGTCTTCCAGCCCGAGTGCGAGATTCCAATTCAAACTGGGAGGCTCGATGTCCGGAAAGGATTGCCAACCCTGCAGGCTTGAATGTTGCAAGGCTGTTTGATTGGCTGGGTTTCTGCATGAATGTCTGAACCTGGAAGCTGTAGAGGTAGTCGACTATTGGAACCAGAACCAAAGAAGATGATGATGAATTTGCAGCTGAAACAATTTCCAGCGACTGGAGAGCCTGCTGTGTAA
The DNA here is from genome assembly GCF_040938575.1 of Ambystoma mexicanum. Lineage (NCBI taxonomy): Eukaryota > Metazoa > Chordata > Amphibia > Caudata > Ambystomatidae > Ambystoma > Ambystoma mexicanum. The sequence goes on along the minus strand of NC_090933.1, from coordinate 778,220,994 downwards.
CCGGAGCCTACTTTAGCCCTTCCTTCCAATCGACCTGGGGACTCCAAAAACGATGACCCTGACCCAGAGCCTTGTGATACCCACTAAACTCAAGAAGACCTGCATTTTGAGCCATCCCCATGTTGTGCTGCGACCTTGCAGGCTGCAATACCCAATACCTTGGGACCTTGAGCCATTGTGCGGTGCACAGTCTTCCGAATTCCGAATCTTGCTGAAACTTTGTGGGCATTGTGCTGGCTCTCCAGAGGCACGATCCCAGTCCAAAAAGTCCCCTCAGCAGAGTGCTGGACCTTGCAAATGATGAGAATCCGACTGCCGATATTCTGTCTTCTTACGACCAGGATTTTGGCTGCAGATCCTGAAGTCCTCCTGCTGCAAAATCTTCTTGTGTGCTGAGGTACTATGCTGGCTTGGATATTTACTTACCTTAACTCTCTTGTGTACTATTGGGGTGTTTTCTGTGATTGGGAGTCCTCTCGTCCAGTACACCCAGGCCCCTGCTGGAATCCTCCTATGGTGTCTTCTGTGAAGCCCCTGGTCCCCCAACTAACTCTAAAGTAAAATACTTACTTGTTCTAACAGTCTTCCTTAGGAACTCTGACTTTTGCTACTTAAAAATCTATCCTGACCGGCCTGTTGGATACTAGACCCTAGGGATCCCCCTTCTGCCACTGAGAACACTGATGCACCAAGAATAAGAGAAAGCCTTCTAAGGATTGGGCCTTTTGGCCAGAAACGAGAAAGTGTTTAAAAGGTACTTACTTGCAAAAGAAGTTGGCTAGTAACTGTAACTCAGAGTGAACAGTTACACAATGTATTACTAACCTTAGAAATGTTGTGCCATTCTGAAAAGTATATGCAAAATCTTTCTTTCCTTAGAAACTCTTTTGCCATTCTAACAGATAGTAAATGTAAGATTATATTACTCACCTGTGATTTGGTTGTGCCTCTTTCCAAAGGTAATGCTGTGGGTTTCACTTCACTGTTCCTACTAGGATATATGTATGAGTATTCCCAACTGGGTCTTGCCTCCCCTGACCTGCTGTTAGCCTGTCCAGAATAAGCCTGCATTAGGTTTTACCTACCTAGAATATCTTTGAGTCATTCATAAAGTGTAACATTGGGTTTGGCTTTCCCTGGTCTGGTTTAGACAGACACAAAAAGAGTCTTAGGTTTACACCTGCCTTTAAGTTGCTTATAGCTCCTTTAAAAAGAGTAAATGCTTTACTTACCTTGAGTATAATTGTGTTATCCTAAAATAAGTTAGAGTTATTGCTTCTCTTAATCTGTGAACTGAAATTAAACTGCAATTGAATCTTACACCCCAAGGTCCAACTTTCCTCGTATAACTGCGTTATCCTGAATCAGAGTTATAGGTTTATACTGTTCCTAGTATCTGTGTTTCACTAGATCAGAAAAGTATATTGTCCAGTTGATATTACTATGTGATTTCTTGCTGAGCATCATGGTACAACTGATAGGGTCTACTACCCTTGTATTACTGAAAGCAATTTAAAAGTAACTATTGGTTTTGACTTCCCTAGAACTCCTGTTAGGTGTTCCAAATAAGGTTATATGCTTTGGACTGTGCACCTTCAAGCATAGTGTTGTGTTTCTTCATGATGTGTTTATGTGATCTGTGATAGTACTTATTTCCCCCAAGATTTATCTGGGCCTACTTGTATTTAAAATAAACCATTTACTTTTATAATACATAGTGTTTCAGTGTTTCTTTGGACCATTTGTATTACAATTTCACTGTACTGATTCTACAGCCATCTCTCGTCCTAAGATACGCCTGGCTGCTCTGTTTATGCTACCCTGAACTCAGGAGGTAGAGCCTTATACTAAGAGTGGAGTCTTGTACGGTCTATGTTGACTGGTTTTACTAAGCCCTTAGTTGGACTAACAAAGTTACTCACCATGGTGACTACCTTACTCCTAGTCCATAGTCCTCTTTCCTCCATACTTATGGGAAATTCTGTCCTTCGGGACCGGAGCACTTTTTATCAAAAAGCATCAAAAATAAAAAATGTCCTCTTTTTTTGGCGGGGTACCACACACAGCCGTAACCCAGTCCTCCTGAGCTCCGCCCCACCCTGCGGATCGCCCGCCAGTCCTTTTCTATCGCCAGGTCTGCTACCATCTAAGCAATAATACAGGAAACTTATTAGAGGGGACGGCGGGTGGGCGTATGAAGGAAAGGGGACTATGGACTAGGAGTAAAGTAGTCACTAGGGTGAGTAACTTTGTTATACTCCTATGTTCCGTCCCCTTTCCTCCATACTTGTGGGAGATTCCCAAGCACTCCTCACAGGTAATATGGGTGGATGGAAACTCCTTAATGAAAAAGGTTTTTAAGAACAGCCTGACCGAATTGAGCATCGGCCCTGGAGCTCACGTCCAAGCAGTAATGCTTACAAAAGGCTGATGGGGAAGGCCACGTAATCGCCTTGGCAATGGTTGCCAGGGAACATATTTTTGGAAGGCAACAGCAGCTGCTTTGCCACGTACAAGATGGGCATGCATGCCCTTCCGAGGTTGAAGGCCCCGAATGGTATACGCTTCTGAAATACAGGGGGCAATCCATCGGGAGATAGTAGCCTTTGAAGCAGGTTTCCCTTTCGGGTCTCCAAACGTAACAAAGAGTTATGAGGCAGCCCAGAGTTCAGGCGTTCCGTCAAGATAGAACTTCAGGGCTCTTCTGAAATCTTAATTGTGCAACACTCTCTAGGTTTCTGAGGCCGGGTTTCGGAAAAAAAAGACAGGTAACGAGATAGATTGATTCAAATGAAAATCAGTCACTACTTTAAGAAGGAAAGAAGCATGAGTACGGAGCACAACCATATCCTTATGGAAGGTGAAGAATGGGTGTTCCACAGACAAAGCTTGAAGCTAGCTTACTTGCCTTGCCGAAGTCACTGTAATCAGAAATGCAACCTTCCATGAAAGGTACTTTAGATCCACCGTAGCCATAGGTTAAAATGGTTTATGGCATAAGGCGGTGACGACCACATTTAAATCCCATTTTGGATGAGGATTGCGTACAGGTGGGAAAAGATGTAATAGACCTGCGAAATGCCTTTTAATGACAGGGTTCGTCAAAGAAAAGGAACAGTTGTCAGTGGACAGGTAGGCAGCAATAACCGGCAAGTAAGTCCTACAAGACATGAATGCCCAAAGCTGCCAGATGAGATATGAACGAAAGGACAGTATCAATCGTAGCATGTCTGGGGTCGAGCTGCTTAGCTAAAGACCAGTGGCAAAAATGGAGCCACTTGCACCTATACTGAGACCTCGTAGAGGCTTTCCTGGCCGCTTGGATAATGTGCATATTGTCCTCGGACAAGTTAAACCGCGCTAAGGATTTGAATTCAGGCACCAGGCCACCAAGCTGAATGATTGTGGGGAGGGGTGCCGCATCTGCTGATTGCACTGGTGAAGCAAGTTGGGAATGAACGCCAGTCTGATCGGAGGACAAATCGACAGATGCTGAAGTTCCGAGAACCGGAATCTGGCTGGCCACCAAGGAGCTATGAACAGGAGTGTGCAATTCGATGCATTCCTGAGCTTACAGAGTGACCTACGAATCAGTGGAAGAGGCGGGAAGGCATAGGCCTTCATGTTGTGCCGTGGAATTTTGAGAGCGCCCCCTAGGGAGGAGGCCCTGAAACCGTTGTTGGATGCATAAAGAGGAAGTTTCCTGTTTGTAGAGTTCGCAAAAAGGTCCACTTACGGAGTTCCCCACTGGCGAAAGATGGAGAGGACCTCCGTGTTCAGTTCCCACTCGCAGCTGGCTGCTGTTTGTCGGCTGATTGAGTCTGCAGTCACATTGAATTGACCCGGAATGTGCACCGCCAGTAGCCAAATGCTGTGCTGGATGGCCCATTCCCAAATCTGAACGGCAAGGTCCACAAGAGGTGGTGATTTGATGCCACCCTGCTTGTTGATATAAAACAGACACTGAGTTGTCCGTGCGGATGTGGACCACCCGGTTCGTGATGGACAGTTGGAAAGCTTTCGGCACCAGAAAAACAGCCAGGAGTTCCAAATAATTTATATGAAAATGCCTGTCCTGCAGCATCCATAGATCGAAAACCTGGAGATGAACTAGCGTTGCGCCCCATCCCAGAAGGGAGGAGTCTGTGGTAATCATCACTTGTGGGCAGGGCTCCTGAAAGGAGGCCCCCACTGTAAGATTGTTGGTCGAAGACCACCATAGAAGGTCCACCATCATGCAGTATGGAACTGGGATCATCTTGGAATCAGAGTCCAAAGCCTGACACCAAGAGCTACGAAGAGCCAGCTCAGTACGTCTCGAGATGCACAAGAGGAAGAGCAAGTACACACAAAGCCATGAGGCCCATTAGTCTCTCGGACCACCAAGCCGTCAAGTGCTCTGACTGGACGAAGAGCTGACAAGTGGCAAATAGATCTGCAATCCTGTCCACCGTCAAATACACCCTGGAGTCGATCGTGTTCCAAAACAAACCCAGGAAAATCAGGTCTTGAGAGACCGTCATGTAAGATTTCCGCCAGTTCACTGACAGCCCAAGATGGAGCTGGAGGTGAGACTGGAGATTGTTCAAAGCCGTTAGAGGACAAGGGCTGCGTAGGAGCCAGTTGTCCAAATACAGATATATATGAACACTCTGTAGCCAAAGGAAAGCTGAAATGACCGACATCATCTTCGTAAAGACACGCAGCGCCGAGCTGAGACCAAACGGGAGCACACAGAACTGGAAATGCTCCCCTGCCAGGGAGAACCGCAGATATTTTCGATGCAGCATTCATATAAGGATGTGCATATAAGCGTCCTGCAGGTCTACTACACTGAGCCAGTCGCCCTTTCGAAGAGAGGACTTCATTTAGCAGGGTGTGATCCTCTCGAATTTCTCTTGGGGAAGGGAAAGGTTGAGGATGATGCACAAGCCAGCCTGGTTGGGTTTGGGCACCATGAACAGACGAGAGTCGAAGCCCTCCCCTTGTTCCCCAAGGGGAACAGGTTTCACCGCCCTGAGCTCTAGAAGCTTCTGAATCTCGGCTCTGAGGGTGGGTGTCCCGATCTGTTGGTAGGGAGCGTTGAAGAGTGGGGTTGGCGGTAGGGGGCAAGCGAAAGTCTGCCCGAGCAATAGACAAAACCCACCGGTCTTCGGTGGTGGTCTGCCTCGCCTCCAGATGAGACGAGATGCCGCCAACCAGAGGTTCAGTTTTACTCGCCTGGCAGTGCTGGAACCCCCTGAAGCCAGAGAAGGATCGACACTGAGACCCTGATATCTGTGTATAAGGTGCCTTAATTGGGACCTTCTCCAGGACCAACAAAGATTTGGCAGTTTGGGTGCTCACCTTGGTCTTTGTAAGTTCCTCATCCATAGAAGAATGAAACAATTCCTTACCGTCGAAGGGAAGGTCCAGAACTTTATCTTGCACCTCCTTGGAAAACATTGTTGCATGGAGCCATGCCTGGCGGGAGGTGTCAATTCCCATCATAAGTCCTCGAGGTGAGGTATCTACGTAGTGTGCCCCAGCTTCCAGCAGATCTTGTGCCAACACCTTGGCGTCCGACAAACTGGCTTTGAAGTCGTCTAGCCTATCCGCAGGAATACACTCCTGTAAATCAGCCAACTCCTTCCACAGCCTCATATTAGCTGCAGCCAGGATGAGCTTGGTATTTGCTTGACGAAGTTGCAGTGCTGAGTTGGCAAAGACTTTCGTGCCCAAGGAGCCCAGAATCTTGTCTTCCTTGGACAGAATCTGAGCTGCAGCTGTTAGGTCGCAGAGGCTGGCTTGGATTGAAGCGTGGCCGTAGCTACCACTGCCAAGGGAGGGGGCGGACAAGACGCCAAGGAGATCTTCTCAGAGGTGTGGCACCTGTAACGGGCGTCAATTCTCTTATTAATATGTAGTTCGGTGTGCGGGCTTATCCCAGACCTTACGGGTCTCAGCCAAAACCTCCTTTTGGAGGAACAGGCCGGTGCGCTCTTGTAGCAACAAGGTGAATGCACCCCGAAAGCAACCCCTCCTGTGGAGCGGGGGCCTCAGGTACTGGAATGTCGAGGAGGGCCATCATATCCAGGACCCGGTCATGGGATGCTCTGACAGAGCGGGGCTGCTCATTGCTATCCTGATCTGCTCGAGGGTCATCCAGTGAATTGGGAGCAGACGGCTGGGCCGTCACTGGTTTTAAAATGCTATCCCGTCTGCCCGTGTCTTCTCTGTGGGAGACAGCAGAGGTAGGGGTTTATGACCACCCTCTTTGCCCCCTCGAGAGAACCGGTATCACCGTGTCTGAGCGCAGGAATGCTGAGGAATCCACCTCACAGACAAGACCTTCAGAGCAGGTCCCTCGGTTTTCTTGGTATAGACCTTAGCCTCAAAAAGAGAAACCTTGGTTTTCTCCCAGTACACGTAGCTCCCTCATGAGGGGTCTCGAGCTGTGGCTCGGTACAGAAAGCTCCAGAAAAGGAGGCCTCAGGGCGTACCAAAGTGTCTGTGTGGAAAGCTCCAGAAACGGACACCTCGGAGCAAACCCCGGAATCTAAAGCCACAGATGAACTGGGCTGAAGTTTAGCACCTGACAGGTGAACCAGAGAATGTGGTCCGTTTTTTGGCAGGTACATCATGGGAAGCCTCCGAGAAAACTCTGGTACGCCTATTAGGCCTGAGAGGCACCTCAGGGGAACCCCTGGTGGTAGAGCTACTGCAGCCCCTCCCAGACTTAGAAGACCCCGGGAAGGAGTCCCCCGGCTGCCTCCCCCTAAAAAGTAAGGAACTTACCGAGCGTCTCTTCTTTTCGTCAATGAAAAGCTGAAAATGAGGTGGAGGAACATGCTGACCTCCGACCGAAGAAGGCGGCGCTGGAGTGCCCGGACTGAGAGGGAGTCGCAGTAGAAACACGAATCCCAGCGATGGTCCGGGCCGAGACACTCCAAGCAAAGAGAATGGGATCCGCCCTAGCGAAGCAACGTTCGCATGAAGAACAGGACACAAATCCCAGACGCTCTGGCATAGAGGGGGGACTAAGCGACCGCAGAACCAGAGCAGAAGAGGACAACGGGAACAAAAATTATTTCTCAGTGATGCAAGTGCGTCCAGCCCCAACCGCGTGGAGAAGAGGACAGAAGGGCGATGCGCGGGGCGGAGCTCAGGAGGGCGGGGTTACAGCCGTGTGCAGTACCCTGCATAAAAAAGGACACTTTTTAAATTTTTTATGCTTTTTGATAAAAACTGCTCCGGTCCCATCCCAAAGGACGGAATGTCCCACAAGTATGGAGGAAAGGGGACGGGACGTAGGAGTATTCAGGAAAATAACCAGGTTACTCACCGTAACGACCACCTTACTCCTAGTCCATAGTCCCCTTTCCTTCATACTTATGGGACATCTCTTCGTCCTGTGGGACGGGACCGGAGCACTTTGTAAAAAGCATCCAAAAATGTTTTTCAAAAATGTGTCCTTCCTCTCTTTCTTGCGCAGGGCCCGGCACGCGGCCGTAACCCCACACACCTTGGCTCCGCCCCCGCATCGCCCATCAGTCCTTTTCTATCGCCAGGTCAGAGACCTATTAGCAATAACAGAGGAACCTTATTAGAGGGGACGTATGGAGGAAAGGGGACTATGAACTAGGAGTAAGGTAGCCACTACGGTGAGTAACCTGGTTATACTCCTACATCCCGTCTCCTTTCCTCCATGCTTATGGGAGATTCCAAAGATTCCAAAGCACTCCTAACAGGAACTACGGGTGGATGGAAATATCCCTTACTGAAAAAGGTTCTTCAGCACAGCCTGACCAAACTGAGCATCAGCTCTTGAGCTCATTTCAAGACAATAATGCTTACAAAAAGCAGATGGGGAGGCCCAAGTAGCTGCCCTAGCGATGGACTCCCAGGGGACATATTTCTGAAAAGCAACTGCGGCAGCCTTGCCCGCACCAGGTGTGCATGAATACCCTTAGGAGGTTTCAGCCCTTGGACGGTGAAAGACTCTGTAATGCAGGCGGCAATAAACTGAGAAATAGTCGCCTTAGATGCCTGCTTACCCTGAGGGTTACCAAAAGTCACAAACAGTTGAGAAGAACTCCTAAGCTCGGAAGTTCTGTTCAGATAGAACTTAAGAGCCCTTCTGACATTGAGACAGTGCAGAACCCTTTCTGCCTCTGAGGTAGGGTTCGGAAAAAAGACCGGCAGGGAGATCGACTGATTCAGATGGAATTCAGTTACCACCTTCGGCAGGAAAGCAGGATTCGTCCGTAGGATACCTTATCCTTTTGAAAGACCAAAATGGGATGCTCCACCGACAAGGCCTGGAGCTCACTCACCCGCCTTGCTAACGTAACGGCAACCAAAAAGGACACTTTCCAGGATAGGTACTTGAGGTCCACCTTGGCCATTGGTTCAAAAGGCTTATGGCACAACACCGTCAGGACTACATTTAGATCCCATGGCGGGTGCGGACTACGAATTGGAGGGTAGAGACGTGTCAAGCCTGCAAAATGCCTCTTAACCACTGGATTACACAGAGAGTAAGAACATTGGTCCATACAAAGATAAGCGGAGACCGCTGAAAGGTAAGTTATGCATGACAGAAGGTGAACACCCGACTCTGCTAGGAAGGAAAGGATACGAAGAACAACACCGTGTCAATCATAGCCCTCTTTGGGTCCAACTGTTTTTCCAAACACCAATGACAGAACCTGAGCCATTTACTTCTGTATTGGGATATAGTCGAGGGTTCCCTGGCTGCCTGGATAATACGCATGTTATCCTCAGACAAGTTAAGATGTTCTAAAGACTTGAACTCAGGCACCATGCAGCCAAGCTGAACAATTGTGGGGAGGCATGCCACATCTGCTGTTCCCCCTGATGAAGAGGATCGGGGGTCACTGGTAACCTGATTGGCGGATACACCGACAGGTGTTGAAGTTCTGAGAACCAAATCCTGGCCGGCAACCATGGGGCTATGAGCAGAAGGGAAAAGTTCACCGAGTTCTTCAGCTTCCAAATTGCTCGATGGACTAGAGGCATAGACGGGAAGGCGTAAGCTCTCATGTTGTGCCATGGAATCTCGAGAGCATCCCCCAGAGAGGAGGCTCCCAGCCCCCCTCTGGAGGCATACTGAGGAAGCTTCTTGTTTACCGCCGAAGCGAAGAGGTCCACCTCCGCTGTGCTCCAACGCAAGAAAATCCATGAGAGGACCTCCGCCTTCAACTCCCACTTGTAGCTGACCACTGTCTGCCGGCTGAGGGCATCCGCTGTAACATTCAGATGGCCCGGGATGTGCACTGAAAGCAGCCAAACACCATGAAGCACAGCCCGCTCCCAAATCTGGATGGACAGGTCCACGAGAGGGGGAGACTTGGTTCCCCTTTGCTTGTTGATGTAATACATCGACACCACATTGTCCGTGCGTATGCGGACCACCTTGTTGGCTATGATCGGTCTGAACACTCTGAGCGCTAGGAAGATCACCAGAAGCTCTAAATGATTTATGTGGAGGAGCTTGTCCTGAGGCGACCAGAGATCCGAGACCTGAAGAGGATCCAACGTCGCACCCCACCCCAGGAGGGAGGAGTCCATCGTGATCGTCACCGTAGGGGCTTGGTCTTGAAACCCAGCACCCACCGACAGGTTGCTGAGAGATGACCACCATTCCAGGTCCACTCTCATAGAAGCCGGAATCATTATCAGATTGGAATCCGGGTCCACAGCCTGACGCCAAGAACTAAGAAGAGTCATCTGGGTCCGCCTCATCTTGAGACGAGCAAGAGGAAGAGCCAACACGCACAAGGCCACGAGGCCCAGAAGCCTGTCCGACTGCGCAAACATCTGACACGTGGCTAACAGATCCGCCATCCTGTCCCCGGTAAGGTACACTCTGCAGTCGATCGTGTTCCAGTGAAAACCCAGGAAAATCAAGTCCTGCGAGACCGTCATGGAAGATTTCTGCCAGTTCACCGACAGCCCAAGATGGAACAGGAGCTGAAGGAGAGACTGAAGATTGGCCGCTGCTTTCAACGGATGTTACGCTCACCTGGTTCCCACAGGGCCGTCGGTCGGACCCGGACGGCTGCGGACTCCACCAACGTGATGCATAGTGCAGAGATGACTGACTTGACTGGCCCTCCTAATCTTGTCTGCTTGACCCGTAGAAGTATTCTCGTGCAAGTGGAGAGATGCATTTAGCCACCCGTGGATTCTAGAGATGGCACCTCCCCACAGTCCTCCCCACTAATCACCTCCGAAGTGCCCTCTCAGCAATCTCACCTTATACTCTTGAAAGATGAGCTCTCAAACCTGCATGGATTGCAGGGGTGCGTTGATGCCAGTTACTTCACTGGTTTGAAGGTGTGGGAGAGTTCCGGAGAGTATTGACTCTGAGGTTCCTGGTGAGGGCAAGTATCAAGTTCATAGAGTTCAATATGTCCGATGTTCACTCTTGTTTCCCCCCCTTTCTTCCTTGTCTTGCAGCTGAGTTCGTGAGAAGATGCTCTCGTGGTAGCTGATGGCGCTCAGGTAAGAGTCTGTATTACCCGATGCTGTCCGGTAAATGTTGCACGTGTTTAACGTGTTGTTTTCTCTCTCTCTTTGCAGGTGTGGCACATGGAAGATGTGGAGAGTTACAGAATAATGCCTCCGGTGGTAAATTAGGTAAGTCTATGGTGATAAGAGTTATATTTGTTGGTTTTCCCGGCTCACCTTGTTGGTTTCTGGCAAAGAAATAATGGAGGCAGTGCCGAATCGAAAGATTCTGCGAGGACTGGTGAGTATGGCGCGGCGCTGCAGCTGGTGATGCGACGCATACTGAAATTATGTTCTTTCCAGGTCCGGAGGCGAGATGGATCCGGAATCAGGTGAGGAATTCGAAAATAGTTTGTTTTCTAACCTTGTCCTTTACTTTCCTCTTTGTTTTAGGAGCTCCAGATTCGAGGCGGGCGTGGCAGAAGACTGGATGCTGACTGCGGGCACGGTGAGTGTTACGCTGCTGGATGCAGAATAACGTGAAGCGTGTGCTGCTGTTCGGGCGTGGTTTAAATAGCCTCCAAAGTAGTTCCATGTAAGAAGTTCCCCAGAACCACGCCAGAGTAAAAAATAGTCCCTGTAATAAAATAGTCCCATCCAGGCCTCACGTTGGCTTGGACTCACTTGCAGCATGGTCTGCATCAGGTAAGTAAAGTCTATGAGTCTTGCGCCTATGGCGCGAGGACTGAACCCACACAGCCCCCAGCCGGGGCTGTTGGGGTTTTAATAAGTATCTGGATGCCTGCTCCCGGAGCTGATGGGCTTGGTCCTGATGCCCGCGGGTAGGCATCATGACAACGGACAAGGGCTGCGTAGAAGCCAGTCGTCCAAATACGGATACACATGGATACCCTGCAGACGAAGATAGGCCGCAATCACCGACATCATCTTCGTGAAGACACGTGGCGTTGAGCTGAGGCCAAAAGGAAGCACCCGAAACTGGAAGTGCTCCTCTCCCAAAGGGAAACAGAGATATTTCCTGTGTGGATTCCAAATCAGAATATGCATGTACGCATCCTGAAGATCCACCACACTGAGCCAATCGCCCATCTGCAAGGAGGACGGTATCTGGCTGGGCGTGATCATCTTGAATTTCTCTTGGGGTAGGAAAAGATTGAACTGGGAAAGGTCTAGGATGGTGCGCAGGCCAGCCTGGTTGGGTTTGGGCACCGTAAACAGCCGGGAGTAGAAGCCCTCCCCTCGTTCCCCGAGAGGAGCGGGTTCCACAGCTCTGAGGTCCTGAAGTCTATGAACCTCAGCTTTGAGGGAGGGCGAGCCCGACAGCTGAAAAGGAGGGTTGAAGGGTGGGGTAGGGGTAAGCGGAAGCCCGCCCGAGCAACTGACAAGACCCATCTGTCGTCGGTGATGGTCTGCCATGCCTCCCAATGAGACATAATGCGTCCTCCCACCGGGATCTCGTGCGAGCGCGGAGAACCCTCCTTTTGTAGGTTTTTCAGTGGTATTGCCACCTGAACCGGAGGAGGAGGCTGAAGAGCGGGAAAAAAACTGAGTCCGTTGTTGCCTACGGCAGTTATTCCCCAAAGGGGTATCCACTCTGTGAGATTTCCGGTCAAGGAAGCCCCTAAAGCCAGAGGAGGGTCGGCTTTGCGACAATGGTCTCTGGGTTTTGAAAGGGGTCTTAACAAGGACCGACAAGGACTTAGCCGTCTGAGTGCTATCCTTCGTCTTGGTGAGCTCTACATCTGTTGTAGAATGAAAGAGCTCCTTACCATCGAACGGAAGGTCCAACACCTTGTCCTGCACCTCTTTTGAGAATTTAGTGGCATGCAGCCACGCCTGCCGTGAGGTATCAACCCCC